>NW_024426119.1:23811092-24232931 GCF_017311325.1 Ursus maritimus
TTTATTTATTTATTTGACAGAGATAGAGACAGCCAGCGAGAGAGGGAACACAAGCAGGGGGAGTGGGAGAGGGAGAAGCAGGCTCCCAGCAGAGAAGCCTGATGTGGGGCTCGATCCCATAATGCCGGGATCACGCCCTGAGCTGAAGGCAGACGCTTAACGACTGAGCCACCCAGGCGCCCCACTGATTGGAAGATTTCAACTAGAAATAAGGGAAAGAGTGAATGACTCCACCTTGAAATTGCCTTAGAAATTTGTGGGGTTTAATTCTTTTCTTTATTAAACATGAAATATTTTATGTGGTTGCTTCTATTTGCATAATTTTAGAATGGCTTTAAATTTACACTGTCATTGTTCCATAGAACAAAACTGCTGTTATGGAGATAAATTGTTTGGAGGCAATTTGAACATGGGGAGGGGATAGGTTAATGTAGTCAAGAAACTTGAGTTTTTTTAAATCAGAAAGACCTAAATTTAAATCCAAGTTCTCTTACTTATTTGCTTAGGTAACTTTCACCAAATTACTAACCTATGTGCTTTGTTTGGCTGCTTTTTGTCATTTTAAGATGAGGATAATACATAATCTAGGGATGCCGAGAAAATTAAGAGATTGCATTTAAAATCCCAGGTGGATAATTTCTCATTAGATGGCAGTTTTTATTATTATTATTATTACTTAGTTTGTTTTATATAAGCTTATGTATTTTTGACAGTGCACGTATTGTAGAAAATTTTTACTCTTGGATCTCTTTTGCCTGGTAAATCTCATGTCTTGTAGGGAAGAATCAGATCAGATATTCTCTTACCTAATTTTCAGAAAACCAGTGAGGACTTTCTATAGCAGACACAGATGGCTGTCTACTCAAGTGGCTTTCAAATTCTTTTACTTTGACCAGCACTAAGAAATTCATCTGACCTCACACTGAATATACACACACATAACTGAAACAAAAGTTTCACAAACCATGTTAGCACCTATTAAGTATGATGAAGTTATAATTTGTTTTATTTTATTTTGTAAAATGTTGATTATACTTCACTAAATTGATTTCATGATCCTCTAATGGGTTGCAACCTTCAGTTTGAAAAATATTAATCAACCCAATAACCATCCCCTTTCTCCTTACCTCTCTGTTTAAATAACACAATGGGACTTCATTCAGATATGTACCACCTCAAGGAAGTCGGTCTAGTTTAAAGGCAAATATTGACTGAGCTGCCCTTGTCAATGATTAGTTTGAGGTGAGTATGTGGTGTAGTTCTGACCAAAATAAGGAGAGTTTATCCCTCTGGTTTCTTTTCTTATAAACGTACTATTTCCATCCATGAAGATTCCATTGTCATGACCTAATCACCTCCCAGAGGCCCCACTTCCTAATACCATCACACTGGGAATTAGGATTTCAACATATGAATTGGGGGAAAGGGACAGAAACATTCAATCTACCTTGAAAAGAAGATCTTAATACAGGTAGATTGAAAAAGCAGCAGCTCTTGATTCAAATTCACTGCCTCTGTTATCATGAAGAGCACTGTGTAATGTACAGAACAGTTGAATTACTATATTGTACACCTGAAACTAATATAACACTCTATGTTAACTATACTGGAATTAAAATTAAGAACTTAATAAAAAAATTCACTGGCCTAAAAGACTCTGATTGGTTATCATTTAATTACAATCAATTGTTCACCAACCCATAATCAAAATCTTTTATATAGAATGATATATATACTATAATGATATGCCTTGCTTTCTAGAAAACTGAAATCTGAAATATTGTTTTCTTTTTATTACTAATAGATGGATATAAAAAAGGTGATGTTCAGCAATTTGCAAACCAACTTCAATGAGCAACATGCTACTCACTATTTTTAATGTGCACATTGTATTTAAAGACCTAGTGTTGGCAATCTTGGGGAAAAAAGCAATGACTGGCAAACTTTCAGTTTTCTATTCTCTTTCTTTCTTTCTTTCTTTCTTTCTTTCTTTCTTTCTTTTTCTTCTTCTCCTCCTCCTCCTTCTTCTTCTTCTTCCTCTTCTTCCTCTTCTTCTTCTTCTTCTTCCTCTTCTTCTTCTTCTTCTTCTTCCTCTTCTTCTTCTTCTTCTTCTTCTTCCTCTTCCTCTTCCTCTTCCTCTTCTTCTTCTTCTTCTTCTTCTCCTTCTCCTTCTCCTTCTCCTTCTCCTTCTTTTTTAATGTATGCTCCATTCCCAGCATGGAGCACAACATGGGGCTTGAACTCACGACCCTGAGATCAAGACCTGAACTGAGATCAAGAGTTGAATGCTCAACCAACAGAGCCCCAGGTGCCCCTCCAGTTTTCTCGTATATGGTAAAAGCTGTCAAGTATGGCTACTTTCATATTACAACAGAATTACTGACTAGACAATGAAAAATATTCAGTCAACTACCTGGTTGCCTAATATAAAGGTTATGTGGTACGCAGTTTAAATATTTTCTATAGCTCGTTCAAGGGATGTTAACTGGGTTTGTTGTTGTGGCTGCATTCGGCTAGTGGTTAAGCTGAGTTAGAAAGTTCAAGAAGGTCTCTCTAACTTGCCTGGGGCTTTGGTGCTATTGACTGGGGTACTTCAATTATTCCCTATGTAGCCTTTCTTTTCACGTAGTGCCTCCAAGGATCTGCCACATCTCCAGCAGGATAGCTTGGATTTCTGGAGATACCATGTTCCAGCTTTAAATACCTCTGTACATTGATTTCATCTGAGAGGTAAAATCAATTTACTTTTGGAATAGCATCTTAACTCCCATTGTTAAAATAAATTGAGGTGTCCAGACTTAAATTTGGAAAACATTTTAACTTTACAAAAGTATTTTCCAAAAGTTACAAAGGCTTCTATTTTTTAAATACAAAAAACGTGTTTTCAGGGAAATATGTCTTGGAAAGAAAAAAGGATTTTTCCCCCCTTAAGATTATAAAACATTAGGCCACTTGGTTCAGTCAGTGTATTTTTTTTCCTTCCTTCCTTCCTTCTGGACAAAGTCCTTTAAAATCAGAACTTATTATGTGTTAAAGTATTAAAAGTTTCTCTAGGGTTTCCTAAAGTGTTGTGAAGTATTTACTTGAGAAAGTGGAGGAGAAAAAGAGGTTACAATAGCAAATGTTTAGTAATCTATCACTGTGGCAAAAAATCGCCTAAAATAAGTGATCAAAAGAAAATTAGGTAATCTTCTTTAGAATAGAAGAAATCTAGAATTGCTTTTATTCCATTATACTTACAATCCACTATACTTAGACTTAAAAAACTCTGAAGGTAACAAAACAATTTATTTCTCAGATTCAGGGTAGTTATAAAATTCTAAAATGTATAATGAGTTAAAAAAGAAAAAGGAGTCATCAAATTAGAAAATTTAATTCAGTAATTTAGACTCTATCTGCAGCATTGCCAAGGATATATATTTGTTAAAAGAAACCATTGCCCTTGATAATAAGGTTGTAAACACTAAGTTATTAATTTTGGGGAGTAAATAAGATAAATACTGTTTTGTAAGTATTTGAATTGTTTTTTCAACTTCCGGCAGAGAACCAGAGGCAATCAACACTTTCATATAGGGCAATCAAACATAAAATATTTCTTATGCTAATAAATAATTCACTTCCACGTTAAAAATTTCACCAGAACTTTCACTCATGTTCTTTTCTGCTTCAGAAATGAACAGCTGTTTATCAAACATTTCATTATCATGAATGTTTATAATGCACTTAATAACAAAATAGATATTACCTCTCAGTTTAACCTATATTTGTTTTAAAAAGTACTACTTTCATAGTTCTTTATGATGAGTCTAGAGAGGAAAGTAAAAAAATGTAGACGTCATATCCTCCTATAAACTCACAGCGCATCCAGAACAGCCTCTGAAGTATTCTCTACCAGTTTGATTCCCAACTTGACCAGCCAGAAAAATATTTTCAATGTTATAAATAGTCTCAGGGCAAAGATAAAAAGCCCAAGGTGCCAAAATTAAAAAATAAAACATGGTCTCAAGGTTATGATAAATCAGAGGCTATAAGTCCCTTTAAGATTTTAGAATGATGTCAAGCAATGCCTCATAGGCCCTGTAGGCTAAGAACACTATGAGAATGTTCCACAGCACCCTGATTCTCACTCAGCCCATGGCGGAAGGGGCCTGTCTCAAAGAGATTTACAGAAGTGACTTTTGCCTAATGGAGTAGACTAATTTGCTATAGAAGGCTCACAGAGTTTTAAAGAAAATTGTATAGATGAAGATACCACTGGCCAACTAAAGGGGACAGAGGCAGGTCAAAATGAAAAGTGCTCTCTAGGCCCCCAGCTTTCTATAGGTTTTTTCGTCATGAGTCTTTTTTTTCTTATCCCCTCCTCTACAAACAAAAAGTTTGCTGCATCAATTATCTATTGCTGTGCAACAAACCATCCCCAAAACATAATGGCTGAAACAACGATTTCTTTTTTTTTTTTTTAATGATTTTTTATTATATTATGTTAGTCACCATACAGTACATCCCCGGTTTCCGATGTAAGGCTCGATGATTCATTAGTTGTGTATAACACCCAGTGCACCATGCAATACGTGCCCTCCTTACTACCCATCACCGGTCTATCCCATTCCCCCACCCCCCTCCCCTCTGAGGCCCTCAGTTTGTTTCTCATAGTCCATAGTCTCTCATGAAACAATGATTTCTAAATTTCCTATGGTTCTGTGGATTGACTGCTGGCTCTTCTGCTCTCAAATGGCGGCAGCTGGAATCACTCATGTGGCTGCACAGAGATAGTAGCTACGCTGGGCTAGGAGGTTCTAAAAGACCTCTCCCACTTGTCTGGGGCCTTGATGCTACCGACTGGGGTATCTCAGTTCTTCCCTATGTGGCCTTTCTTTCCCTGTGGTATCTTTAGGGACTCTCCAAATGGTCCCTCTCTCCATCAGAATATCCTGGAATTCTAACATGGTGACTCAGGAAACCAAGAGCAAGAAAGCAGAAACTGTCAGGGCTTTCTTTCACCACATTTTATTGGTCAAAGTAAGTTACTTGACCAGCCAAGATTGAAGAGGAAGGAAAATGGACTTCACCCCTTATAGGGAGGAATGGTATGCTTATAGAGGAAGTGAGGAATTGTTTGGGGGCCACCTTTGAAGACTCTCTTTCACAGTCCACCCTCTAGCCACAATTCTTGCTCAACCCACATGCAAAAATATACTCACCCTATACCCTAAAAATACCATCCCATGATGACATAAGTTTAAATTCAGTATCCTATTGTCTCAATCAGGTTAAAAGTCCTCAGGATACTGTTCCTCAAGTGTAGCTGCTTGGGAGTGGCTTCTCAGTCCAGGTTTTCTAGGATAGAAAAGCCACACAGACACTCCCAGTCAAAAGGCAAGGGGCAGGAAAACAAGAGCTAAAATTGTCAGAGCACCCATACTAAGGGCAAGGGATAGTCCCTGATTGTACTTCAGTTCATCCCTCTGGTGGCGATTTCCTCATCCATCACTTGCCTTGCCTCTTGGATCCTCCCTTCAGTCTGCTCTACCATTCAGTTATACATGCTTCCTTTTCTATAAGAAATGACAAGTGCTGGGTTGGAAATGTTCTAAATTCTTCTTTAAAATTGAACAGTTCCTTCTTTAGCTCATTTCTCTCTTCTTGTATATTACCATGAGTAGGTATAAAGTTAACTGATAGGGCATCTGGGTGTCTTTAGCCTGTAAGCATCTGACTCTTGATTTTGGCTCAGGTCATTATCTCAGGGTCCTGAGATCGAACCCCCTGCCAGGCTCTGCACTCAGCATGGAGTCTGGTTGAGATTTTCTCTCTCTCTTTGCCTCTGTCCCTCCCCCCACTTGCTCTCTTTCCCTCTCATGCTCTCTCTCTCTCAAAATAAATATTTTTTAAAAAGTTAATTGATACTTTCACCACTCCGCCTGGAAATCTCCTTAAGAGATCTGTAAGCTCATAAGGTTTATTTTCTATCTTTTCTTCGGACAGGCAAAAGTATTGCTAAGCATTCCTTCATTGCATAACACAGGTCCTATATTTTTTAGCATTTGATGATTTTTTTACTGCCTTTCCACCCTCTCGGGTTCATTTGTTACTCTTCAAGCCTTTGCTAATAACCTCCTAACCACCGGTATTATCGTTCTCTTGCTTCTGTAGCAAATCACTACAAACTTAGCAGGCTTAAGCGACACAAATTTATTATTATATAGCTCTGTGGGTTAGAAGTCCAACACAGACCTCACGGGAATAAAATCAAGATGTTGGCTGAACTGTATTCCTTTCTGGAGGGAATCTGTTCCCTTACCTTTTCCAGCTTCCAGAGGCTGTCTGCATTCTCTGGCTTGTGGTTCTCTTCAACCATCTGGGTGGAGTCCTCGTTTTCTATCACACTGACATTCTCTTATGTATCCCTTTTCCTCTTTAAGGATCCTTGTGCTTATATTGGGCCCACCTGGATAACCCAGGGTACTCTCCCTATCTCGAGATCCTTAATCACAACTGCAAAATTCTTCTTACCACAGGAGGCAACATATTCATAAATTCTGGGGATTAGGATGTGAACATCTTTGCTGGGGAGGGGCATTATTCTGCCTACCACACTGCCTTTTCTGCCTCAACTAACAGTATTCTTGCCATTCTTCTGATCTCCACCTGCCACCTTGTCCTAAAGCCAATACCACGTGTTTCAGCTTTTTGTTGGAATACCCCACCCTAGATACCAATTTCTGTATCTATTACTAAATAACAAACCACCCTAAAATGTAGTGTTGTAAAATGATTCATTATTTCCCCCAATTCTGTTTGAAGGCTTAGGCTTTTTGCTCCGCATGTGTGCTGGGATCGTTTCTGCAGCTGCATTCAGCTGACTTCTCTCAGTCACCGGATGTGGCAGGGGCATGACTGGCTCTCTGCAGTTGAGGCAGACTGTGAAGAAGCTGACAGCTGGAGGCTGTTGACCTCCTTCCTTGCAGCTAGGCAACAAGTCTTTTCTTGACGGTGAATCTGGGCAGCATATCCCTTTGCTTACCACGGTCACCCCTTGCTCCATGTAGATCTATTTCTCCATATCTGTTTAGGGAGCTGCTCCTCCAGGATTGAAGGGGCCACTTTTCCTGAGGGAAAGATGGAGGCTAGTGGAACAAACTACAATTCCCACTGCTGCAGTCAGAGTGGAGAATACAATCAGTACTCATCTCCCCCTCCAGTATCCATTCTAGATTTCTCTTACTGTCCACTATTACCTATACTGTCCTCAATGGCTTCACTGGTACTGCAATTCAACCCTCATTCACTGAGAGGCCTAAATTTCTGTCATGCATTTTCAGGGTGGGGTTGCTCTACCTATTCATTAGAGTTACAACTTGGTAAGTGTATCACGTGGGCTCCACACTTACTCCTTCCTGCCCTGATTGTATAACAGGATCTCTACCTCCTCCTGATAATCAGAGTCAATTATCCTTGGCAAGATGGTCTTTCCTTGCCTGCTGGTCTCTAGACGCAAGGAGCCCAGGGTACCAAGGAAGCATCTGAAGCTTGTATTTCAACGTGATTTTTGCTATACTGACAAAAGTGTGTCCTTTTAGGGACCAAGAACTCTCACTATGCAGACTTCAGAACTGTCAAGATAGGGAGCACAAAGTACTCTAAGGTTCATTAGAGATAATGTAGTGGGGGGCACTTCTGCTTCCACCCCTTGGTTCCTACACCCATATTGTATGTATTGGGGCACAGTGCCATACAAAAATCTCAGATCCAATGCATATAATACATTTTTGAGTATGGCATCCTTGCAGAGTATTGTTTTGGAACTGGTGTTCAGCTCTACCTTTAGCTGGTTGTTCCAGTGGTGTCAGTCTGACAGTTTCTGGGTGGTGAGATACATGATATTATCAGTGGATCCTGTGGATATGGGTCCACTCTTATACTTCCTTTTCTGTAAAGCAGGTTCCCTGATATTATGTGGAATCCCATGTTAGTGAATCTAACATTTATATAAGCATTCAAATGGTGGTACTGGCTGAGATTCTGTGGGCTGAAACAGCAAACCCATACCTGTAATATGTGTCTAGTTCTGTGACGAGGAACTTCTGGTTTCTCACTGGAAACTCAGTCTTCCTCTCTGTTGCTGGGAGGTTGGGCCATTCAGCAGCAATAAGAGCTAAGTCGGCCTTCATGCTGTTGAACCCAGGGTCAATTTTCATCCTTTCCACAGTGGACACTGCATTCATGTGCTTGTTGTGCCAACACTGGGTATCTAATGGCTAAAGAAGGAAGGATGAGGTCAGCGGGGCAGTATGTTCAGTCTTCTTTATTGTTAGTGCCTCTTCAGTAGTTGAGCTCGCTGGTGGGAGTTACATGTAATTTCCCTTTTTACAAGAAGCAATGACCAATATTAGCACTACTGTCAATAAATAACTTTCCTCTCAAGGTTTTTTTTTTTTTTAAACACAATGTTAACATGTAGCTTATGGTTTCAAGTACAACTTTCAACTAAGGTAGGACTTTATTGGAACTTAAAATTTTCTATTCTTATGCCGTATTTTATCTTCCAGCTCTGATACTGCATTTTTATCAGTATCATATTTTTCAATTTACAGGATCTCTTTTTTGTTTAGTGTTATACTATCACACAGCTATACAATATAATTGTTTTTAAAAAGATATTTAGTGGGGTTTTTTTTCTTTTGTTAGCAGCTTGTCAGGTTCCTTTGGATTTTCCCCCCTCCTCATTGATTGGGCCCCCTTTTTTTATTTGGAGGCTTTCATTTCACCAAGTGTCTAGTGATACCTGACTTTCATTTATGGGTGTTGATTTTTTTGGCTGGTGGTCTTCATTAAACTCTCATTAAGTGGTTAAGCCAAATTTTACGAGAGTATTTGTTAGTATTTGGAGGTAAAATTATTGCCCGTAGTAACATGGAAGACAGAAAATGTACCTAACGCACTCATGGCATTGTGTGAGATTTTAAGGCAGAATTTTGAAAAAATAAGCTGGCTGCTATTAACTGCAATTGATAAAGTACTTACTCTAAGAAAGAGATAAGTTCAAAAACAAGGAGGTGGGAAAGCAAATAGAATTGAAATGGAATACAGAGCCTAGGTGGGCAGGGCTGGAAGATGAAATGGCTTTCACCAAATCAAATGTGTGATAGTTAAATGTAGCCTTAGGACAAAGACCAAATCCAGAATATTGGCATTACCATAGACTCAAGAAAAAGACCCAATAAAGAGTCTAACAATATACTCATTTTTTAAAGACCTCTGGAGGGATGAAAAGGGATGCCTTTCCCTTGAAGTAAAGAAGTACCTGAAGAGTAAGGGATTAATTAATTAATTAAGACTAATAAGAAGATTGATACGCTCAATATGCACATGTCTACAAACCAAGTCATGAGTACTTGGAAGATCTTGGGCTGACCTAGTTAATGACAGTTTCTCCAGTCCGTTTCTGCTACAGTCTTCCAGATCTTTACTCCCACAGCAACTTCTATATTTAGGTGAACCCTAGTCCCTTTATAAACCTCTTTATTCATGTAATACTTGTAATGAATCCGCTTTCCTCACCAAGTGCAGACTAAAACAGGTGCCTGTGCTAGAAAAGAGAGCCTAAAACGAAAGTTTAATATATTACTTTATTAGAAGGGCAATCCATGCTGGTGAAAGTGAGGAAAAGACAAGGCTAGCAAGGATGAGAAGCAAATGCACACTGATAAGTTACTGTACAGCACTTGGTTTCTGTTTCATCAAAAGGCATGAAGAGACTGCCACTCACTTGGCAAGTACACTTGCTTAGCTACATGGTATATTTCTGGGCAGGAGGTTGAAAAACTGGGCCTCAAAGCAGTCTATCAGAAGAAAAGAGAGAAATGGATCTGACAGCTTCTTCTAGTTCATTGATCCAAGTTTTCCAAACAGTTAACTTCATTGTTCTTCCACATACATCACCTAGCCCTTCTGACAGTCACTGGGGAAACCTTGGGGCATGATACTTCCTAGAGTGCAGAAGTGTTGGGGTGGTCTGGGATTCTGAGCATGTGGCTAGTTGACTTCAGGCAGAGAAATCACACAGCCTGCTGGTGGTCTGTCACTATCTATGCAGGGTGGTAGCCATGGCAAAGTGAGTGGCCTGGGAAACAGTAAGGCCAAGAGTCTGAGAAGGCACTTGAGGAAGATGGGTCTAATAATGAATCTAAAGATGAAGTTATCTATTGGCACAATGATGCTGTATAATAAACAGCTATAAAACTTCAGTGGCACAACAATGGACATCCCATGCTCACACATCTGGAATCAGAAAGGTGTCAGGTGGTTCTGCTGATCCCAGAGGAGATCGTTCACATATCTGGGGGTTGACTGGCTATCAGCTAATCTAGACAGGATTCAGCTAGGGTAACCAATAACTTGGCTCTGCTCCATGCATGTCTAACCCTCCAGCAGGCTAACCCAAGCATGTATGTGCTTATAACAACAGCAGAAGCACAAGATTAAGTAAAAATTCACTAGATCTATAGAAATAAGTATGGTCCAGAATCAGAGTGAAAGGGTACTTCAAAGGAGAACAAAAAAGAACCATGAATACGGGGTAAAGAATTAGGAACATTTTTACAGTCTATCGTACCAAAGAAAAACAAAACAATTCATTGTTCTAAAAGGTATTATTATTGTTTTCTTTGGAAAAACTTGAGATTTTATCTGGCCTTAAGTTATAAATTAGGCTCTTACAAAGTACATGGGTCATCATTTTTATGCCAGCTGTGAGATGGGGGCAAATCCCCTCCCTCTTACCTGTTATGTTTAGTTAGTTTGTAGAGCCAGTTAAATGGCAATAGATTTTGGCTCAGGGAAGTCCAAATTTAGCCCAGAGAAATCCAACTTTGGCCCTGCTTAAATCAATTCGGGGCTTCCTCTGTTCCAAGAGCCAAGTTCTAAACATGAAGAAATCCATTTTAATTCCATTCTTGTAAAATAAATGCTAAATAGGCAAGCCAGTTGATTTGGCTAAGACTATGGGACTAATAATGTTCAAACCTTATATAATCCACATTACTTTTTATGAAATAGCATAATAAAATGGTGACTTCACTGAACCAAATCAGAAGTCCCAGATGCTAGACCAGATCCTACCACTAACTAGTTGTTTGACCCATGAGCAAGTTACTTAATCTCTTTAGGTCTCAGGGCCTATACAATCAGGGGTTGCTCTAAACTGTAATGTTCCTAGTATCCTATATCGACAAGATATGAGTAGGGATTACTTATTCAAATAAGTTAAAGAAATACTAACTTATGGGGCGCCTGGGTGGCACAGTCGTTAAGTGTCTGCCTTTGGCTCAGGGCGTGATCCCAGCGTTCTGGGATCGAGCCCCGCATCAGGCTCCTCTGCTGGGAGCCTGCATCTTCCTCTCCCACTCCCCCTGCCTGTGTTCCCTCTCTCGCTGGCTGTCTCTCTGTCAAGTAAATAAAATCTTTTTTAAAAAAATTAAAAAAATAAAAAGAAATACTAACTTAAAGTTCAAAATGTTTGTTTCAAGACTTTTCAGCACTTTTAAGCTGTACCTTTTGAATCTCTAAGAGGGGAATATAATGTGCAGCAAACAAATTTCACCAATGACTCACTTTTTCATAAAACATGTTATGTGTTGCCCTGAATATACTTTGGTAAATGTGCTGTTATTGCTAGCATCCACATGGTTGAATTTATCAGTCAGGGTCCCAGAAAGAAACAGAGGACAACTTCACACAAGGACATTGGAGAAGAATATAATAAAATGACTATTTACAAAGGTATAGGCAGGGTTTAGGGAAGCCAACAAGGAGTAATGAACTACTCTGGGACTAGTTACACCTGGGAGCTGTTACTTCCTGTAAAGGGATGGAACAGGGACCTGAAATTAGAGAGAGTAACCAAGATAACTGCCTGGAAAGAGATGCCTGATAGGATGGTCTTCAGTAGAGGTACACAGCCAACCCATGGTGACCTGGCAGGAAAGAAGCCAGGGAAATAAATAACACAATTTCATTTTCCTTCAGCCTCCAATCTCTTGCCAGTGCTTTCAACTAGAGACCCACCTCATAGAGCAGAGAGCAGAACGGAAAAGGGTGCAGAGTGAATCCAAACAGAAGCTACCCCGCACAGTAAGGCTCCATTCCTAAGCAGCTAGATTAGGTGATTAAATGATGTCCTCAGGAGTCTGTCTTCTCTCTCCACTCTGCTTTCCTTCGCTGGCTTCATTCTAAAGCAAGTTCCTACCATCTGCAACACAGATGCCTCCAGTAGCTCTAGAGTTATAGTGTGCTTAGTTTGCAATTTCAGATAAAATAGTAAGTATTTTCCAGGTGCTGTGGAAAGCTCCTTAGATAACATTAACTCAGTTAATCCTCATAATAATCCTGTAAGGGAGCTACCATCTCTTTAGAAAAGAAGAAACTGACATAAGTTGAAATTTACATTCAGGTAGTTAGCTCTAGAGTCTGTGCTTTTAACTAATGCACCATATTGATTTAAAAAAAAAAAAAAACAACCCCTATCTCCTACAGCATTCATATCACTTATCAAAAAGGATGCTGGGTCATGTGCTCATCCTTGGATCAATCACTGGGCATTTTGCTTGCTAAACTGGGTCACAGGTCCACATGACTGCCAACAATTTCTCCCTAAAAAAAGATGTCAGGCAAATGTGAAAAGCAACAGATGTCCTTCACAGGCAGTATGGACTTAACGAAATAACCCTAGGGACTGAAGCCACAATTCCAGTTCTGCCTGTGTTTGCCACAAACCTCCAGCAAATTATCTATGACTTCACTTTCAGCAAGGAGATTCTGACCCATCCTACCTTCAAATGTGGTAGTGGGTACAGAAGGAAAAATATGAAGATCCCTAAACAAATATCTAATTGTATCTAATTACACAGATATAAATATAAAGTATTACATTAAAATACAGTAATAAAATTGAGATATGACAAACTTAAGCAAATAACTTCTGTAATGAGTTTTTCAGTCAACACGATCTCTGAAAATTCCTTTAGAAATAACTCCCTTTAAAAAAATAGATAAATGAATGAAGTCTTATTTTCAAGTGGTCTTACAGACACTATACATTAATATTTCCTAAGAAACGAAGTACAATTATAGGTTTATTGATTTTTAGCAAAATAAAACGACATAAGTAGCTTCTTAAAAACTAATGGATAAGTTTTCTTGTTTCTTTGTCTCCAGAGCATTTGGCATTCTTTATCAACTGGTACATAAAAGAGTAGAAAAATAAGAGATTGTCATATTGTCCTTGGTATTTCTCTTTTAATATATCGGTATGGTAGTCTACCAGAAAATAGTAAATGGCTTCAATTGTGGAAAGGAAGGTATCTGGCTTTCCTTTTTGATGGCGCCAAAAGCAAGTTTTTCTTGTTTTCAACTCAACTTGTAACAATCCTGCCAAAAACAAATAAAAAAAGTATAAATATTTCTTCTTAACCACAGAGTCTGGCACAATAATGATAATTTAAAAAACGATTTTTTTTTGTGTCGATGAGTTCCTTCAATCCCAATTCCAAATAAGATATTTTCCTAAATGCATTAAGGTATATACAGAAGCAATATAAAACACAGAACAAAATCTTATACATGACAGTTACTTGTCTATAAATCTTAGAACTTACAACCATGAGTTAAAAGTAGTTAACAATTAAGATGTTCACCTCTTTCTATCTTCTTTTTCTAGTGGTTTTTTTTTATTTTTTTTATTTTAACCAGTGACAGGACTAAATTCACCAATATTCAGATCCTGGGATCAAGCCCCATGTCGGGCTCCCTGTTTGGCAGGGAGTCTGCTTCACCCTCTGCCCCTCACCCTGCTTGTGCTCTCTCTCTCTCATTCACTCTCTCTCAAATAAATAAATAAATTCTTAAAAAAAAAAATAAAGCAGCCATTAAAAAGGGGCAGATCATTTATAAAAGAAAGGTAATCAGAATGACAGGAGACTTTTCATTAGCAATAATAGAGTACTGAAGACTATGGAATAAAATCTCCAAAGTGTTAAAAGAAAAAACTAACAACTTAAAAGTGTGTACCCAGCAGAACTATATATTAAGAACAGGAGTGAAAACATTAGTACAGAAATAAAAATTGAACATATGCCAACAGGAGACCAAATGAAAAGAATTTCTAAGGAATGTATTTCAGCAAAGACAGTCTGGGTTAAAAGAATGGTCAGCAAAGAAAACGATAAACATCTATGCAAATCCAAATAAATGCTGCCTGAATGAAACAAAAACAGTAATATCTAATTTGTGGGCTGAAGATAAAGGACAGAACAAAAATAATGAAGAAAAAAACAGCAACTTGGTGAACTAGGAGAGAACTGAATCAAACTTAAGTGTAGTAAATCCTTAGAGTGTTCAAAAGGAGAGGTAAAAATACTGACTTTGAATTCTTCTAAGTCACATGTACACAGTCCAGTTTTCTAAAAGAACCAAAATAGGAATATTAAAGAATGAAATAAGAAAAAAAAATTTAACTCGATTGATCAAAGAAAAGAAAAAAAAAGTAAAAAACAGGACAAACAAATAAAATTTTAGATGGTAGAAATATAACCAAAAATATCAATACTCATAGCTAATAGGAATAGATGAAACCTGCCATGTAAAAAGAGATTCTCAGATTGAAACACAAGGATGACTTCTACAGGGCTTCTGCTCAATGCACTGGAGGTCTTAGCTGACATAGTTAATAAAAACAATAAATTAATCAGATGTATAATAACTGAAAAGGAAGAAACACAATTGACTTTATTTACACAGAAAATACTTTTAAAATCTACAAACAAATTTTTAAAAATATATTATCTTAGGGTAGAGAGGATATAAACAAGACACAAAAAGTGTTCAACATGAAAGACTGATAAATTCTACATGAAGAACTTCTGTTCCTCAAAAGATACAATAAAGAAATTTAAAAGATGAGTCATAAACTGCAAGATGATATTTCAAAATATTACTATCTATATTCTAGTAGACATGAGGAATTCCTACAAATCAATAAAAAAAAAAAACCACTAGAAAAATGCACATAGGGATTTCACAGCATAGGACATGTGTGACCAAGTAGGTGAACAAAATGCTGTTCAATCCAATTATTAACTAAGGAAAAGGCACATTGTGATCACAATGTGACCCCACTTTATATCCACTATATTGGCAAAAATCAAACATTTGACAATACCAAGGTAGGAGGCATCATGGATCAACAGGGAGTCTTACACATTAATGACAGGTGTGTAAGTTTATATACCCACACTTTGGAAGACTATTGGGATTATCTTGTAGAAGTGAGCATTCTCATATGCAACAACCCAACAATTTCACATTTCAGTATGTTTCCTTAAGGAACCTTGCTCATGCATATATGTTCATAGGTGCACTATTTGTAAGAGCAAAAACTATAAACAACTCAAGTGTTTCATCAGCAGGAGACAGGATCAACTGTAGTATATTCACGCAGTCAGACAAAACACAGCAGTAAAAATGTAAACTATAGCTAATCGTGTAACAACATGGACAAACCTTAGAAACAAAACAGTGACTTTAGATTTCAGGTACCCAGGAATACAATATGCAGGTCAAAATAAAGCAAACTAAATTATATAAAGATTCTGAAAATAGATGTATATAATAAAACACAAAAGGAATGATAAAAACATAATTCAGGAAAACAGGTAACTGTTGGTGGGGGGAGAAGCGGAGTGGTAGAGGTGAGAACACAGGTAGATAAGTTATGATACAATTCTGGTGCTTGGGTTCTTAATTATTCATTACCTCACTATGTGCTATAACATTATATTATATATATTCTTTTACATGTATCATAATTTAGTTTAAAAAGTAATATAAAAAACACCTTTGCCTATTTATGGCAGAACTGAGCTAGAAGTCAGGTCCTGGTCCTATTCTTTCCATTAGGCTTACAACACAAATCTAATCATGTCAATGTCTGGCATTAAATTCTCTAATACTGCCACAGCACCTGTGGAAAAAAGATCAAATTCCCAGGCATGATATTCAAGGGCGTTCATAATTTGTATTTCTTCAGTTGCTTCTTCTACCATTCTCACAGTACATACGCATTCTACACCATAATCAACTTTTTCAGTCTCCTGAATGCAAAATGATGTTTTTATATTTTTGTGTATATGCTATTCGCCTTGTCTGAAATGCCCAACTCTTAGCCCTTTATCCATCAAGATTTCAACAGAAACAGTTAATCCATTCAGGGACAACCTGAATGGGCAGAGCAGGGTTGTGTCTCCTCAATGCTACCACCGTACCCAAAACTTACTGAATTTTCTTACCTGCTTACCTGCCTGCCTCCCACAACAGATTACATGGCAGACAATGTCTACTGTCTTCTCAATATTCATTTCCCCCTTCTCTCAATATTAACAAAACAATCCTGTTCAGTGTGGCACGTGTGCAGCTAAAAACAATTTCCCAGCTTTATGTACGCCAGAGTGGTCATGTGACCATTCTGGCCAAACAAAGAAAAAATGAAATCTCCTAGGTGGAAATTCCAAGAAAGCTACTATTATTATTACTATATTTATTTTTTAATGCAAGAGCCAGACTCAATGGGCATGTACATATTGACCTTTGTCCTTTGTCTTGCCTGGAATATACATGGGATGTCTTGGGACCTGGCGGCTATCTTACAAGTATGAGAGTGAAAGTGATGGAGGCAGAAAACAGAATGAGTCTGAGTCCTTACAGGCATTGTGAAGTCCTTGTAACAGCTTTGGACTACCCATTTCTGGACTTGAACCTGTAAAAAGTAAACCCACTACTTGTTTTCAGATTCTGTCTGGGTTTCTGTTTCATGCGGTGAGACACAACCCTAACTAACAGCCACTGTTATCAACTGGAAGATAGCGATATTGTTTTATTCTCCTTCATATCCCCCAGTCTAGAACACCACCTGTCCAGGAACAGGTATTCAACTAATATTACTGAATAAATGGACAAATTGCAAAAGCTTGAAAGTATTCTATCTAGGTATTTTGAAAATATTCCAATTTGAGTAATTTTGATTCAAAGATACACAAAAAGTTTTAACAACCCAAACCAGACCCTTTTGAACTTTTTGTATTGTTAATTATATCCAAGAAGTAAAGGCAGACATTTGAAAATATTTCAAGTAATTAGTATAATTAAAATCTTAACATAGGACTTGACAGCACATGCAATTTCTAAAAAAAAACCAGAGTAACTATTAAATGGTCCTGGTTTCTAATACACCTAATATGTTCTAAAATGTTAAAAATAAAAATCAAGATTTACTGATTATTTCCACTAATCCATCCTGTTTGAAACATTTGCTTGCAAGTATATAGAACCTTTTAAAACACACTGAAATACATAGGCACGGGATTTATTTTTTAAAATTCAACATATACATTAAAAAATTCTTTTGCTAGCATTTCTGGCTGTCAGTAACTTTACGATGAATTCAGCAAATTTCTTTAACAGAACTGTAAAGCAGATAATTATAAATGGTTTTCTCTTCAAAATTATTGCCTGAATTTCTTCAACTGAAGAGTGAGAATAAAAATCTTGAGCCATTGTCGTACTGCTCCTGGGAGGACTAAACGAGGCAGTATATGATACTGCATTCACAAACGCCAAGTACAGTTCAGGCAATGCTTTTAATCTGAAAAAAGCAGTCACTTTAAACATCGTTTCAATATAGTCAAAATGAAGGGAGAGAGCTGGCTAATTTTTAAAACTAATTACAATATAAATTCATTTTTATCATTTGGACTGCCTCCATAACAAAAAGAGACCATCCTTCCCCACCACATCCTCCCAAGGCTTCCTATAGTGAATCTTCAAGAATGTTATGTCCCTCTTCACTTGTACGTTCACATTTAATGATTAAACTACACAGTCAACCTTCAAATGTTTTATTTCAACAGCAGTAAAACATTCAGAGCTATTTCTCTGTAAAATGTGGCAAAACACATTAAGGGGATTCTTAACCTCAGCATTCCTAAGATAACAGAAACAATTTCCAATACATTACATTTGAGAGTTTTATCTGAGGTTTAGAGCTGATTTGTTTAGCTTAATCCCATTAAAATGTTTTAAAACCTGAAGACAATGATTTATAGCAAACATGGGTTGTTTCTTGAGGAAAGAACTTGGTTTATCTGGAACCTGGTATATCACATACACAGAGACTATAAATATGTGCAGAGCCCCAAATATTCCCTATGGTGCAATAAGGAGCCAGGAGGGGTAGGGGTTGAGGTAGGACATGCAGAAAAGACTGAATCTGTTTATTTCATGACTTTGAAGGAATTAAGAAATCCCTTCTAAAAATTTTCATGTAGCACAGAATTGAAATACATGATACTTACTATGTAATCTGGGAAGGAATAACAGAAATATTTCCAAATCTGATTTTAAGCCTTAAGCTCAAATATGAACACTCTGAAAACAGATTTTGAATTGTGCCTCAATAATTCCTTTTACAGTTTTTTCTACTGTTCTCACTCGTGTCCTTTCATTTGATGCTTTCAATTACCATTTATGGTAATTATAAAGAGAGCGGCTCAGAAAAACCTTCAAACTAAGGAATAAGTTGGTGCTGTAACCATCCAAGGTAATATTGGCAGGTAGTACTCCAAAGAGCAGGGCCTTAGGGTTCCCCGTTTCTATTAAACATCAGTCAAAGGTTCTTCCAGGTATTATGCTCTATAGTTTCTCTCTCCCTCTCCCTCCCACATTCCTTGTCCCCCACTGTCTCTCTCTCTCTCTCTCTCTCTCACACACACACACACACTCTTTCTCTGTCTCTTTCTGCCTATCTTTCTCACATACAAACACAGATACAAACACACACAAGACTAGAATGACAAGGCAATCTTACTAACATGTATGTTGACCTCAGAGTTATGAACTATGTAAATTAAACTAAATCTAGTACTGTCACTAACTTTAGTTTGGGATTACTTACCATAAGTTAAACTCCAAAAAGTGTCATAAACTTTCTTTTCTAGTTGAAGTGCATTTTTAACAATAGCCTGCAAAAAGCTCTTTGGCAACTGCCGAAAACCAACTGGGTAGCTCTCTTGCCTTCTAATCATACGTGGTATACATACAAGGCCATCAAGAGCTGGAAATAAATCTAACATTTTTAGAGAAACTACTGAAAAAGCCTGAAGAACTGAGTAAGGTACAAGTAAACAAGAGAGGTAACATGAGTTTCTGTTCTTCATATTACTAGTTGTGCTAATTGGGCAAACAAAGCAACTCGTTTAAACCATTTTATTAGAAACTGAACTTTTCACTCTAAGAGAAAGAGTACAAAGGTAAAACAAAAGAAAGAAAATCCCTGTAATGTTCAATCTTGGAATTGGAACTATCCATGTGAACTCATGATATATATATTTTCCTTGGCTCTATGCACTGAAGCAATGACATCCAAATTGTAATAAATTTACCAGATCTTGGTTTCTAATATCATTCCCCCCTAAAAAGAACCCACAGCTCTATGCAAATTATGATTTGCATAATCACTGGTTCTATGTCTGGGAGAGGAAAAAAGTACAAGTGAACTTGGGACATCCTGTTGTACCAGAAAGACTAATGAGGCCATGCCACAGAGGACATGAAGGGCTCCCACTGGCAAAATTTGAGACAATTTGGACATGAAAAAGAATACAATCACAATATATTACATATGATGAACTAAAAGGAAATCTATAAACCCATACTGACCTCAAAAAGGGGACGGAGGAGAGAGAAAAAAAAAAAGAAGGGGGGAGAAGAGCTCTTTACATAAGAATACCAGCTAACAAATATAAAAGACATAATACATTAAGATGTCATCATTTTGCAATCCTCAGTGTATTTGCTGACTTGGGCAAATCATCAATGAATACTAAAACCACTCAGTGAAAAGCAGCTGGGAAATAGATAGTTCATAGTCTCGAGGCATCACCCCAAAGATTACTACTAGTTTCAAAGAAGAAATGAACTTTTATAATAGAGAGATCTGGCAATCATCACTTTAATCAAATAATTAAAGTTATTACCAATAATGGAACTTTTATTATATGCCTCCTGATTTGATGCAGAAAGTATACAACTTGACCTATGAATAGGGTCATCATATAATTTATCAGCTAAATAGCATCATTTCTGAGAGTGAAAGGGAATGCTATGAATAATTATATCAAAACAACAGGTATAAACAGGAATTGTCATGGACAACCCTAGATTGATCCTTATCTCTAAGTATTCTTACAAAAACACTAACCTGAATCTAATTATGATGAAGCATTCAGACAACTGACCTGTCCTCTTCACACAAGTCTAAGTCAACGAACACAAAAACAGGGGACTGCTCCACATTAAAAGAGACCGAAGAGGTAGAGTAACTACATGGAATGTGAGTCTCCATGCTGCATCAGAAGAAAAAAGCTACAAAAGATATTTTTGGATCAATTAGGGAAATGTAAATATGAACCGTATTAGATATTAGAACTTTTGTTAATTTTCCCAGAGTGATAACGGTATTGCGATTATGCAGTTATTCTTAAAAGATGTAGAGTTATGTATTTAAGGGTGAAATATTACAAAGCCTGCAACTTACTTTCAAGTGGTTCAACCAAAAATGTATATAATATCTAAGTACACACACACATATAATAGTGAAATAAAACAAATGTGGAAAAATGCCTGGGTATTTGATGCAATTCTTCCAATATCTGCATGTTTGAAGTATTTGAAATGAAAACTGGGGGAAGGAACAATGCACAAAAATTTTGCTCTTTTACCTTGAAGTCTCTCATCAGTGAATATTTTGTTTGTTTGGTTCCAGGTGCTATCTATAAATATAATTTTTTTCAGTGTCGTGTCTTGGCCCTTGCTGTCATTCAAATCCTGTTCTTCAGTTTTCTTGCGTTTAATGAATGGCTTGTCAGGGTCATCATTTTTGTCTTTAACATTATTTTGAATCCTTTTTTGCAGATGAAAAGAAATATCTTTTATTGAGACAGACTTAGGTCCAGGAAAAACAAGTGCAACCTAAAGCAAAGAAACTTAAGTTAGCAGTGTGCCGTTATGATCTTCAAAACGAATAAATTCTGACACTTTTTCCTAGTTTTTTGAGATCTACTACTTTTCAACAAGGGCAATAATATATCACCAATGTGACAATTTCAACTATGTGAAAATCAATTTAGACTGTAGAAATGATCAAAGGAAGGCCTCTGAGCAGCCAAAAGATGTTACAAAGGCCATATTTTAAAACTCTTAATTCGGTGATAATTCTTGAAAATCCTTCTAATTCAGACTTTCTTTTCTTCTTTTGGAGAAATTCCACCAATGTTTATAATACGGTTTTTTAGTTTGTATCAAATTAGACCATCTAAATGTAGTTATCGGCAGGAAAGCGGAGAAGAGAGAAAGTAAAAGCAGGCACAGTAATATTGGCAAAGAGTAAAAGCCTGAAGAAATAACGCAGAACAACTATAAAAAGTGGGAAGACAAAATTCAAAAAAAGCCTTAACAATCTAAGATCATTTGATCTTCGAAGATACCAATGAAGTATATAAATTGTATATTGCTTAGTGTTACATAAAGATAATCCTAGGTCATTAAGAAAAATATCAAATTATGTTCAAGTAAGTTCAGAAAGGCAATGGAATTTAAAACTCTTTTAGGTTCAATGAGAAGAGTTGTAAAAAATAAGCTGCCTACTTCATGGTCTTTTTCTTCATATTCTGGAATACAAGGATATGTGTAAATATTTACAAATTCAGGTGCTAATAGTTTTGCATGTATAGCAGTACTTTTGCCATCTGTTTCATTTGGATGTTTAATGATATCAATCTTCAGTGGAAGCTAAAATTAAAAAAAAGAGACAAATGAACACGACAAATGTAACAATTCTAATTTTTATGTTAATAAAAATGATCATTAAAGCTTAACAAGCTCACACTAAGTTCCTATAAATATGATTTGAAAGGCATACTTTTCTAAAGCAGAATACTAGGAATGCTAAGAGTCATAAAGCAAACCTAGATTTCTTCCTCGATATTGTTTATCATGTAACAGAACAATTATTTCCAACTTATTTAACATAGAATCTGTTCTTAAAGTTTCAAGGCCATTTTCATTTAAGCTACACAGGCATTGAGACCAATTCTTTGCATTTCAGCAAAGAACATTTTTTATAATTCCTATAAACTTTAGGATTGTTAATTTTATGACATAATAAAAGGAAATATAAGTTTGGGCAAAAACTTCACATCTAAAATTCAAGTCGAAATTTTATTCCCTATACATCCTTTGAGATCTAAGGTATTACCCTTCAAAGGGTTCACCCTTTGTCGTGAACATCACGATTCTCATCAGTGGCCCTTAACAGCACAAATGAAATAATTATCAACTGGAAAAGTAACAGGTCTAGGAGGCGCACACTTTATATAAAAATTAACTCTCTTTAGGGGCGCCTGGGTAGCGCAGTCGTTAAAGCGTCTGCCTTCGGCTCGGGGCGTGATCCTGGCGATCCGGGATCGAGTCCCACATCAGGCTCTTCCGCTATGAGCCTGCTTCTTCCTCTCCCACTCCCCCTGCTGTGTTCCCTCTCTCGCTGGCTGTCTCTCTGTCACATAAATAAATAAAATCTTTAAAAAAAAAAAAAAAATTAACTCTCTTCAAAATCATTTGTCTATTTTCCTTTAAGTTTCATTATGTTATGAATTACATTCTGCCTCTTTGCAAAAATAATGTTCTCTTGCATTTTTGAGTTAGATTTTTCTATTATTTCACTGACTTATTTTAGTTTTCTGTATAATGCTTGCACAAATGCTGTAGTCAGCCATGATTATGAAAATGAAAGCTGAGTCATATCCCCCCCCAAATATATATGAGAAACTCTGAGATGGATTCCTCACTGCAGATTATAAATGACTTATATATTATTACAAACACGCTTCCAGCTCCCACTACACCCATAATAGGCAGGATTCTAGGTATTTACCCTGGGGCAAACTAAATTTACCCTGGAGTACAAAACTATTTTTGTTTTTTTAAAACAGCTTTAATAGATAAAATTGATATAATAAACTCCACATATTTAAAGTGTACAATATAATGAATTTTAACACCCTTGAACTCATCACCATAATTAAGACCCTGAACATTTCTGTCACCCCCAAAAGCCTTCCTATGCCTCCCTCCTTCCACTTTCCCCATCAACTACCACCCACAGTCCTTAGGCAATGATTGATCTGCTATCACTATAGGTTAGTTTGCGTTTTGTAGGATTTCAAATAAATGAAATCATATGGTATGTACTCTTTTCATCTGACTTCTTTCACTCGGAATAATTATTCTGAGATTCATCCGTATTGTTGTGTGTATCATTAATTCCAGAGCTGTTTTTTTAAGGAGCAGCTGCTGCATGTTACTGAATGATCCCAATTGCATATACTTTATCTTTCTGGATGATTGTGTGGAAAAAGGATGGTATATGTCCCAGAAGGGCCATAAATATGTATCCCAAATAGTTTTCACTCTAGGGTTTCAAACCCCGTATCTCCTTCCCGCCCCACTTATGCCTAGTGACCCGTTAGGGCCAACGGCTTTAAATCATCAAACCAACTTCTAGTTATAGAAAATTTACCATTTAAGTAGGCAGTTCACAAATGAATTTACATCAGTCTACTTCTGGCTGAACTCTACATCAGAATTTCCTCATGATGCTCAGTCTCAGTTGACACTACATTCCCTTTCCCCAGGGTCTCTCAGTCCCAGGTCAGCATTATCTTAGCCCAGGGAAGATAGGAAAGAAGAAAAAGAAAGCACATCATGACAAAGTATTCTATTACTAATAAAACTGACTTTCTTACATGGCTGATGAGTAGAACTGAAAGTTCCAAAGACGACCATCAACATTTCTCATCAGCTGGCTATGCCTGAAGGGTATCATTTATACCAAGGACACAGGACTGAGTGTTATTCACGTATTTAAACGTCACATACCTTGTCTACTATGGACTAAATCCTACAGGTATAAGACAATTATGCACAATTTGTGCTCAAGAAGTATTCCTGGGACCCAGTCTAGCTACTTTAGTTCTCCCTGAGCAAGCCTGAAATTTCTGACACTAGGAAACAAAAGCACAGACACAGATCAAATCACGGAAACATATGCTTGTGTTCGAGTTCACACATTTTAAAGGAAGATACTTCCTAAATAATGACAGGGTACAGAGTAACACCAGAAGCGTTGACCAGACACAGTTCAAGTAGAGACGTTCTGTTTTTAAACATAAAGAACATCAATCTGTTCTCTAACACTTTTATTTCCTAGAAGAGATTTACCAAACCTATCTGCCCAAATTTATCAAAATGCCATTAGCAGGAAGTGCTAAATCTTTTCCTATGTGACCATCGACTTTCCCAAAGAGAGTCTTTTGAATTTTAGGACTCTAAAAAAGATGAAGCTTTCTTTGACCTTGTGTTTTGTTTTTTTTTTTTTTGTTTTTTTTGCTCCTCTTTTAAAAAATACCAAGAGCATCTTTTACCTTTACTCATGCATTTTTCATGACATTTTTAAAAATCATATTCTGCATGAAAAAATCGATATTTATGAATTTATTCCACAGATTAAAATTTAAAGCTTGGGAGGCACTTACTCATCATGTAGTCGTCTTCCCTTCCCAAGCAGGCTATCTAAAAGCAAATGCTAAATGATTTGTAAAGATAAAAACTAGAAAAAAATTTTATAGAGCCTTTATACTGAGTTTTATATATGGCCATTAAAATATAAACACTTTTAAAAACTCTGCATGCTCTGGTAGGCCATTTAGAGTTGATCAAACATTTGGCGTGGTGTTTTAAGTCATTTCTATTAAATAGTGGACATTAGATAACTGATTTGGAAAACAATCCTCTATTATAAGATAAAAACTAGAAAAAAATTTTATAGAGCCTTTATACTGAGTTTTATATATGGCCATTAAAATATAAACACTTTTAAAAACTCTGCATGCTCTGGTAGGCCATTTAGAGTTGATCAAACATTTGGCGTGGTGTTTTAAGTCATTTCTATTAAATAGTGGACATTAGATAACTGATTTGGAAAACAATCCTCTATTATTAAATTTCTATGAAAATAAATTTCTATGAAAAGTCAATATTTAAAATACTGACTTTTGTTATTCTGATCTTCAATCCTTTTGAACACACTACATCTTAAGATAAAACTTTTAAAGGAATACTCTATGTGTTTATGATATGAACAGAATAATTGTTTATACTTCAAAAACTGTACTTCGAAATGTAACATTCTTACAAGATAACAGGAAACTTAGAGAAGATTATTTTCCTCAAGCTCTAAGTTTTTCTAAGGTAACTATGAAGATGATTAGATTCCATGCTTATTTTTTCTTGTCCAGTAAACTTTCCAACAGCTTGTAAGGGTGATTTTAGACACTTGAGGAGACCCTGGACTTGCCAAGATGACATATAAGCTAAACTGAATTTCAAGTAACAAAATATAAATATTAAGGTGTTTTACTTCAAATTTAAATAATCTTAAAATCACATTAAATATATTTAAATATAGTTTTCACTTATTTTCTTATTAGTAAGTTCTAATGAGTCCATGTATAGAGTTTAGTCTCTAGTCTAAAATCCTAATAGGCAGCAAATTTTATACATTATTTGATTTACTCCTGAAGTTCATGTCAATGTTAGACAAGTTGACATATATGAAATAAATTCTTTGATTACACAGACATCAAGGTCTACAGACCTTTTACCTATGCAAGAGTAGTCTTGGTAAGCAACAAAATGTATAACGTAAGCAATCAATTCAAATCAATTTTTAAAAATCTGGCTTGAATCACTATAATTATAATATAGCCCAATGAGTAGGTCTTACTCTTTTTTTTTTTTTTTAAGTAGGCACCATGCCCAGTATGGAGCCTAACATGGGATTTGAACTCACAACCCTGTGATTGAGACTTGAACTGAAATCAAGAGTCGGACACCCAACCAACTGAGCCACCTGGGTGCCCTAGGTCTTAGTATTTTTAATTTTAGTTTAGTTTTGGTCACTGACATGAGCTCCATCTCCATGTAGGACGGGGCTAAGTCTGTTCTACAAAAGCCCAAGCAAAAATCAACCCTAGTTCCTTTAGGGTACATTTTCTTAAAAAGAAGTCCAAAGCCCTGAGGTAGTTTTTGAAGTTCCTTCAGGCAATCTATACACTTGTCTCTTGTAGTATTCATGTTTATGCCACATTTTTTCCTGTTTTAGATGAATTATAATCATTAAATGAAAAAGTAATTGATTTCATTCAAAACAATACCATTCATCTCAGACCCAAGTGTTTTAGCAGTGTGTGTCTCTTTTTCCAGAGACAAGGAAAAAAAAATAGGTTTACTAGTCTGTAAGACTAAATTTTCTATTAATATTATTCATTTCCATAATGATGCTATTTATCACACTTATCAATTATATTAGAGCAGGTATATATGAGATGTCTTTTTAAAACTTTTTTTCCTACTTTCAGATAATTAAATTTCTTACCAACCTTCACAAGCGGCATCTGTTCAATAGGTACATTTTCAACTGGGACATAACATGTATAGCAATAGAACATTCTTGAACCACCACATTTGAGACATTTTGATCTTCCACTTTGCTGAGCTTTTTGAAGAACTTCTTGAGATGCTAAGCGTAAGTTTTGAAGAGGATCTTCTGCAGCTATGGAAGTAGTTTGTGAGTGTTGTATTTCTACAAATTTTGAATTATTTTCCTCCTTTTCTTTGAGAAATATAGGTGGATTGAGAGACATTTTTCATTCAAACCAAAGTTTAACATCTATTTCTAAGACATAAATCATAGGTGCACTGCAAAAGATAAAAAAAAAAAAAAGTGGGGGAGGGGTGAAATAAAGACAGGAAATATTTTATTCCTTGTCTCCACAAAGAAAATTACTCAATTTAATTCACAACTGCATGCTGTTTTTAGTATTTATTAACAAGTATTAATAAGCTTTTTAAACCACTAAATTAGCACAATTTAAAATACAAAATTAAAAAGCATTAAACTCAGAACAATAAATTACCCTTCTGAGCCATTCCCTTCATAAAAATAAAAAGGTGCTCTCTTAGAAAAACTATTTCAAATGTAAAATTTAGTACCAACAATCCATTTTTCAGTGACTCTTCTTTTGTTTTATATTAGGAATACAGTGTTTTAATGTTTGTATCAGTCAGGAATGTATTCAACCCTCTAGGCTCCGACTTTAAACTGATGTTATATGACATCAAATCTCAACCTGAATCCTAATGAAAATACAAGGTTCCAGTGAAATCAGTAAAATTAAGTTGGTTATGTTCTAAAAGACATATTCTTCTCCAACTTAAATCACACACACACACACACAAATATAACTAAACATTCATTAAAATAGGACAGACATCTACTACCAATTACAATTTGTAAAATTCACAAGGGGTGAAATATATGCCCAGAAAAATAAAGTGTGATCTTATAAAATTAAAAATTTTACAGAGTAATGTTAATGTCCATTGACTCAAAGACTTCATATCACTTTTTAAAAATATAATTCATTCAGATTCTTCCATTCTAGAGATAAAATAGTAAAATAACTTTCCCATTTAAATATTTTCTTCCAAGAAGAATGATGTCTGTCTAAACTGTTATTCAAATACTCTGCAAGCCCAGTATCTTTTGAGGGAGAAAAGAGACTGGGGCCCTTTTGATTTGATATGCATTCCAAAGCTGTAAAATGAGTCTCTCATTATAAAGCTTATGGCATTGCGGTGTTTAACTATGAGGCCCCAGGCACTCTGAGTACAAACACTGACAGGAGAAATGCTGTGACTGCAACAGGAAACTTTTTTGTGGTATCCCAAATAGAAAGTGAACAAAAAGTCCAGTGGAACATAATACACAACGTAATTTACCAACATGAAGTTAGTGATACTAATTTAATTACTCAAGAGTTTTTTTTTTATAAATCCCAGTAAGCTTGAGACCCAAATAAAAATGCAAAGAAAAAAGATGCTTGTCACTGAAGGAAAAATAAAATATACTGGCCAAATTTACTCAAAGTAAATTTACCAAGCTGTCACCTTTTCTTGAGTCTCAGATCCTTCTAAGATCATGTGAGTCTTGGACCTTATCTGCAGAAAATGCATACAGAGACATAATATTTTGTACATAATTTCAGATGGTTTGCAGATCTGTAAGAGTCCAGATCCAGGTAAAGTAATCCTAACTAAGATCAAACTGTAATTCTAAGGACAAGAGCAGTTTTAAAAGTCTGGGAAGAGATCCTATGAGTCTCCACATATCAGAGCTACAACTCTCCTGCCGGACAACCAAAGGTCAGCTGTCACAAGCCAAAAGAGGTCTCATTACTGCACTTAGGAAGGTGGTTAAGTTGCCCCTTAAGTCTTGGTTTGGGTTTGCTCTGGTGTTGCCTGAGGTCCTTACAGAGACATTTTTAGGTTGTAATAGTTTTGAGTTATCCCATCATGGGACTCATCCTAAAAAAGAAACTGGACTGGACTAATTCAACCTGACTCCACTTTCCTGGCTGTTCTAGTAGCTATTTAGGGGGTTTGCCTATGCCACTGAAGGCCTCAGGCAACAATGGGGCTGAAGTACACAGTTCCTGGGGATGTCATGAAAGTCAATGTGTTTCCTGACATTCAATGGAAAACTACTGATGAGTTTCTCTAGGGCCCTCAAAGTGCACTCTGCCTCAGAAATATTCCCCCCTATTTCACTTGGCTTTCCATCCATAAAGCCAAATAGATATTAGTGAAGTCTTATATAAATGTTTTTCCTGTACAAAAATCAAACAACATAAACACCTATGAGGCAGTGAAAGGGAAATGTTTATGGCTCCTTTCCCTGCCTCACCTATACACTCTCTCTTATGGCTGTGGTGGCCACACAGAAGAGGCCAGAAATAGTAAGTCACGGACAGGTCTCTAAAACCATATGACAAGGGCATCTGTTCTGACCTAGCCAATAGCCTGCCTCAAATGCATACAAATAGTTTGTTGCAAACGATGGTTCACAACCTTCGAAACATACTTATTAACATCAAATTTGTACAGGGAATACAAGTGGAGCTGTGGGAGTTACTTAGAACACATAAAAATAATGTATTCCTAAAGAACTAATAAATATTTTTACCTTGATGGTACATTCATCACTCTGCAACTTAGGTTGAAAACACATTTTTTACTCCCCCTCTACCCTCTTTTCCCAAAAAAACCAATTACTCATCAAGTTCCATCAATTCTACCTTGCATATAATCCTCTATTTGTAGTCTCAAAGTCAGGACTCGGGATGACCTGTGGCAATCTCTTACATCTTTTTATGTTTGCCACTTATTATTGGTTCCACATATTGAGCATGGAAAAAATCTGCTTTAGTCTGGAGTTGCCTTTTAGCGAAGCTATATCCCTCCTAGCAATCAACTCTGCAAGAGCAGAATTCTTTACTGATCTCACATATCTCTCCCGGTATTTTATGAAGGAGGAATTCAACAATTACTTATTTAATCAAAAACATTCTGAAAAAGAAAACATAAGTATGCATCTCCCTACTGAAGGACCTGACAAACCACCTTTATGGGTCCTCAGCAGCCAGGCACAAGTGGCAGCATGGCAGATCTTTTTTTTTTTTTTTCCCAAAACAATGATGTTAAAACCTCCAAGGTACAAGTCACTTCCCAATGGAATACTATATAATACTATGTATGGTAGACCAATTCAGTACTGGATAAAACCCACTTCAAATTTTTTTCCTGAAGTATTTTTAAGAACCTGGTCACATAATATACACAGGTCCAACATTCATTTTTTAAAATCCAAGGTGCCACCTTTTCCATACAGGACCAACGGCCCCTACCACATCACCCATCATTTGGTAGGCAGACTGTCTTGCCTTAGTTTTTCATGGTACACTGGGATTCAGACAGAAATAATCCTTAAATGCTGTGGTTTTCACTCAAGCAGAGATTTTATCATCCAGCTCCGTGAATTGGCATCTTAAAGTACTAATATACTTCCTTACTTATCTTACATTCCCAAGAAACAATTTAGACAGAAGAAACAGACTCCCTGGCTTATTATGTAACCAGTATCTTAATATTTTAAATACACTGCATGGCACACTATGTCTGTACTAAGCTTCTCCTTCTGTGATTACCAATCCCCCGCAAACGACTCCAAACACTAAAAAATAAAGAATAGCTTCTAGGGGACTACCTGCCAGAACAGACTTTCCTTAGAGCGGAAACCACTTGAAAATGATTGTTAGGGCAAAGAAAAATTTTGAGGAAAAATCTGGAAGCCTTTTTCCCAAAGGGCCCGCAGGATCCTAAAAAAAGGCAGGCGCTCGAGCACAGGGACCAGGGCCCCGCTCACAGGCGACACCCTGCACGACCTCCACTAGGGCCCGGCCGAGCAGCGTCCTCTTCCTGCAGCCGCACGACTCCGGCCCGACCACTGGTCCGCAGAGGGGCGCGAGACCCGCACCAGGGATCGGAGTGGGACTCAGACCTGCACTGCCCGCGGGTCCTCGCACAGCTCCACGCGTCTTCCGCTCCGCCCGAGCCTGAGGCGCGCGCCCGGCCGAGGTCGCGCTCGAGCGCGGCGGAGCGCTTTCCGGGAGACACAGGAGGGAGGAGCCCGGCCGTTGCTAGGGCCGTTGCTAGAGCCTGGCGCCGCGCAAGTCCCGCGACGAAAGTAACGGGCGGGGAGGGATTGTGGGGCGTGGTTAGAGGGGGAAGTTCCGCCTCAACCTCTCGGCGGCGGGCGGTGTAGCCCTTGCCCCGGGAGACGCGGTCCGACAGCGAGGCCGAATCGGTGAAGCTGGGCCTCACACCCCGCCAGCCCCGGGCTGAGTTCCCTGCTGACCCTGGCGGAGGCCCCTTAAATGGCACGCGGTTCTGGAAATAACACTCTCAAGGTGTAGTTGCAGTGAGTTGTGAAAAATGCAGATCCTACAGAACACTTTTCCATTTTACCTTTTCCAAAATTCTGTTTCGTCGTGAGAACTTGGTTCTGTTACTTTTTCTATGGCTGTGTTAAGATGTAGTAGTAATGAAAGCTATCAGAAAAATTGTGCGTATCTTGATGGTTTGGTTTGCTGGAAAACTACACACACGTAGAGTTGGAAGTACATTGTGCACTTTTCCATTTGGGAATCAAGCATAATATGTGGATAGATGATAAAGCCATTTTCCCTTGCCCCACCCCAAAGAAAATCCAAACCTAAGGAGTGCACGTTAAAACTGTGAGATTCAAAAACACAATGGCCAGGTACTGAGCTTTGTATTTATTAAATGCTTTGAATTTAGCATAGGAGGGATAAAGGACAGAAGTTTGCCCTAGGGGAGCTTAGGACATCAAATAATAAATTGTAGGAATTTCACAAGAGCTCAGGAGTGGTCAGTGAAGGCTTATTGGTTGGACTTGGGTAAGGTCTTGGAGAATGATTATGGCTTAGAGCAGTGCTTTCAAGGGGATTGTAGGGGACCCATTTGTGGAGGTCCCATTTGTAAGCAAGGAAATATATTGAGTCAAAACTACACTTTTTTTTGTTGTTGTTAATTTTTTTTACAGTAAGCTCTAATCCCAATGTGGGACTTGAACTCACAGCCCTTGAACTCACAGCTTGTGATCAAGCTCCATCTACTGAGCCAGCTGGCCCCCAAAACTACACATTTTAAAAATGAATTAGTGTAGTGTGAAAATGTCAGTGCATGGCACTTGGTAAAGTTAAGTATTGCTTCATGGAGTGTTTGGGTTTTTTTAGTTTTTTTAGATTGTATTTATTTGAGAGAGACAGGGGGGGAGAGAGAGAGAGAGAGAGTCCAAGCAGAGGGGGCACTAGAGGGAGAGGGAGAGGCAGACTCTCCGCTGAGCAGGAAGCTCGATATAGGGCTGGATCCTGAGCTGAAGGCAGACGCTTAACTGACTGAGCCACCCAGGCGCGTCACTTCATGGAGTTTTACGTTACAGATGATCCACGACTTACCATTGGTTTGACTTAGGATTTTTCAATTTTATAATGGTGTGAAATCAATATGCATTCTGTAGAAACCATACTTTGAGTTTTGACTTGGTATTTTCCTGAACTAGTGATATGTGGTATGAAACTCTCTTATGGTAATGGGTAGCCACATCAGGCAGGCCACACAAGAGTAAACAACCAATACACTTAGAACTGTTCTGTATCCATACAACCATTCTGTTTGTCACTTTCAGTACAGTATTCAATTACTTGAGATATTTAACATTTAATTATGAAATAGGCTTTGTGTTAGGTGATTCTGAGCACACTTAAGGCAGATTAGGCTAAGCTAATTCAGTAGGTTGGGTGTACTATATGCATTTCCAATTTAGGTTGGTATGTGGAAACATAACCCCATCATAAGGAAGGTCTGTGTGAGCATGTGTGTGTGTGCACATCCTTGTGCACTAGGTTGTGTTTATAAAATGTATTTCTTTTGTGTATTTCTCCTTAAAAAGCTTGAAAGCCACTGCTTTAGGAAAATGACGAGCTTTCTGGGTGAGAGAAGTGATAGCAAGTCTCCAAGCCAAGAATAAATAATTTCCACCCTTTTCTTCTTTAACAGCTTTAGTTCAGGTACACAGACCAGGAAAGCAAATGATGCTATTTATTAATTGAAGTGATGAGAGTTTTGGTTTACTATTGCTGTGTAAGAAATTACTCCAAAATATGGCTTAAAACAACCTTTTGATTGTGTTCATGAATTGTGTGTTCAAGAGGGCACAGAGCGACAGCTTTTCTCTGATAACTCAGCTTGGAAGTCTCTGAATGCTAGCAGAGATCATATGTGTAGCCTCTCCACGTGGCCTGAACTTCCTCACAGGATGGCAACAGGGTAATCAGACTTCTTAGTTTAGGCGCAGTGCTCCAAAGTCAAGTGTTGCAATGAATAAGGTAGAAACTACATGTTCTTTTCTGACCTAGTCTTAAGGAGTAACACAGAATCACTTCTCACATATTCTTTTGGTTATAAGTATATTTTAAGGCCTGTCCAGATTATAGGAGAGGGGACATAGACAGATGTCACTTCTCAAAAGATTGTCAAAGAATTTGTGGCCATTTCTTAAAAACCACCATAATGTCACAGACAACTCCCAACATTGCAGTGGTTTAATACAATAAACTTTTATTTCTCACAGGAAATCCATTGAGGATGTTACTAGTCAGATGAAACATTAGATTCAAGGATGCAGGTTGTTAGTTTTTTGGATTTTGTTGTTGTTGTTGTTGTTGTTTTTAAAGTTTTAGTGGTTCTACCGTCTCCCAAGACTTGGGTCCAACAGCTTATCTGACAAAAAAGAAAGCATGGTGAAACATACAAAAGGTTTTAGAGGTCATCCCTAAAAGTGACATATATCACTTTGCCCACATTCCAAAGGCCCCTGCTTTAACTGCAAGTGAGCCTGGGAAATGTAGAGAAACATATACGTATTGGTAAGCACCAACAGTTTGCCCTATTCTAGATTTTTCACCAAAACCCCGTAGTTCCCACTTCCTCCATTCTATTCTCAGTTCTTCTTTCAAAAGGACAATTCTTTCAAGTCTTTTCAATATTTTTTGTTATTTTATTGCATATGTCAAAGTTACTTATATTGTAATTTTTTGATTGACAATTTCAGATATTATCCATTGACTTTCTCCTATAGAAGTCAATGATAAAGCTCTTTTATAACACCTCTCAATATAGTAATATCCCAATTTTTGTTTAAATCAACATTTGTAAATGTCATTCAACCCCGATATGTTGTGTTTTCATTATCTTTCGTTATCATTCAGTTAGAAATTTCTTCCAGTTTTCTCTGTTATTTTTTCTGTGAGCCATATTTTACTTAGAAATGGATTATTTAATATTTAAGATTTTTCTAGATGTCTTTTTGTTGCTGTTTTCTCTCTTACTGCTCTTGTTGTCAGACAACATACTCTGAATGATTTCAATTATTAGTAACTTTTGAGATTTGTCTTATGGTACGGCACAGGCCCATCTTGTTGAATGTTCTATGTTCCATTAGTTAAAGAGAGTGTGTGTTCTGTACTTGTAAGGGATAGTTGTTCTGTAAATGTCAATTAAGTTAAATTGCTTGACTTAAGTATTGTTCAGATCTTTTATCTCCTTACTGATTTGTGTGTGTGTGTGTGTGTGTGTGTGTATGTGTGTGTGTGTACATACTGATTCATCAATTACTCCAAGAGGTGTGTTAAGATCTCTAACTGTAATTGTGGGTATTGCCTATATTTTCCTTTAGTTTTATAAATTTCTGCTATATGTATTTCGAGGCTATTTTATTAGATGCAAACACATTTAGCATTGGTATGTCTTCTTAATGAATTGACCTCTTATCACTATGAAATAACCTTATTTATGCCTGGTAATACCTCTTGTCTTGAAGTCTATCTTATCTAATATTAATGTTGACACAGTAGTTTCTTATGATTAATATGTGCATGGTTCTAGAATTGCCATTTGTTTCTTTTTTAGAATTTCTATTTCTCTTGAAATACCCCATCTCTTCTGCACCATAATCTAACCTATATTGTAAAATCTTTAGCATATTTATAACAGATGCTGTAAAGTCCTTTTCTGCTAGTTACAACTAGGTTCTCAGTGAATTGGTTTGTATCAACTGTGCTTTCTCTTGATTATGGGTCCCATTTTCCTTCTTGTAATTGTTTTATTGTGTATTAGACATTATGTGGAAAAAAACTGTAGAGGATGAAGTGTTATTTAGTCTTCAGAAAGCAGAAGCCTATTACTCTCCTTGGCATTCAAAGTGAGATGTCGGGGGCGCCTGGGTGGCGCAGTCGTTAAGCGTCTGCCTTCGGCTCAGGGCGTGATCCCGGCGTTCTGGGATCGAGCCCCACATGAGGCTCTTCTGCTGGGAGCCTGCTTCTTCCTCTCCCACTCCCCCTGCTTGTGTTCCCTCTCTCACTGGCTGTCTCTGTCAAATAAATAAATAAAATCTTTAAAAAAAAACGAAAGATGTTGATCTTTTTATTCCTCCTAGACTTGAGTTGAACTTTAGGGTTGGCTTCAGCTTTAACTGGATTGAGTTCACCTGTGACTAACCCAGCTTCTAACTTCCCTCATCATAGCCAACTCATATCTCGTCAATACTGAATTGGGTAAAGTTGGGACTGAAGTTTTTTTGCATTTTTGCTTCACCTTTGGAGTCAACTCTGTCAGGGCTCTGGAACCCAAGTACTGTCAGAATGTGTTGGCCCATATAAGTTCTCTATCTTTCCAGCCCCTCCTCAATTGCTGCTTTTTAGACAAAACTCAGAAGTGAGGCGTAGGGGTCTGGGAAGGGATTGTTTGTCTGACTCATTTGTTTTTGTATTTAGGTGTCTTTCAGACTCCAGTTTGTTCCTCCAGCTCACGCCAACGGCTAAGGTCCAACTGATTTCTCTTCATCTCTAAAAAGTTACTGCACCATGGCAGGCCAACACTTCCCTCAGTGGATGGGCAGAGCTCACTGCCGGGTAAGGAAGCTGCCAGAGCTTTAGGCTAACTTATAAAGAGAATATTTCTTTTTGGATTTCTGGTCACTAAGGCTTCCAGGTAGGGAGGCTTTGAAGGCTTGCAGTTGCATAGGGCCTGGTGATTAAATAGACCCCAAACTTGGCTTAATGGTCTCATGTCACCATCTTAAAATTCTTAATTTTTGAACAAGAGACTGCAATGGCACAAATGATGTAGCCAGTCCTGCTTACTGGTACCCACTGCTCTTCACCAACCTCATAGAAAAATAAGATTTTTATTTTGTCTGGGTTTCTCTTGTCGTTACTATGGAAGCATAGGTGTTTTGAATTCTTCTACATTATACTGAGAGCAGAAGTCCATTTAATTTATACCTACCTCCTTTTAACATTTACCTTAGAGAACTTTTGAATTTTATATTGAAATTATCTGAATCTTTCTCGTGTTTCACTTCCTTAATATGTTTTTCTAATTTCCTTTAATTGAAATGCGGGTATTATTTTAATGGATAAAGAAGATATCACACACACACACACACACACACACACACAATATGGAATGCTACACAGCCATGAACAGGATGAGATATTGCCATTTGCAACAACATGGATGGACCTAGAAGGTATTATACTAAGTGAAATAAGTCAGACAGAGAAAGACAAAAACCATATAATTTCACTTATATATGGAATCTAAAAAGCAAAACAAATGAATAAACAAAAGCAGAACCAGAACTATAAAAACAGAGAACAAACTCGTGGTTGCCAGAGTTAGGGGGATGTGCAACATGGGTGAAGAAGAATGGGAGATGCACGCTATGGAATGAATAAGCCACAGGAATAAAAGATCCAGCATAGAGAATACAGTCAGTGATATTGTGATAGTGTTGTATGGTGATAAATGATAGCTACACTTGTGGTGAGCAGAGCATAACTATAGAGTTGTTGAATCACTATGTTGTACACCTGAAACTTACGTAATGTGTGTTAACTGTACTCAAATTTTTAAAAAAAGAATTTTTTAAAAAGAAATTGGATATTATTTTTAGTGCTTAAACTAGAAATGGTTTGATAACCATTATAAGAAAAAAAAGGCAACATTTAGATCGTTTTAATTAGCCTCTTTATATTCCATGTATTTCAAAATATACTGATAGCTTCCTTCTAGCAAAACTACTACACTCACTCTTTCTGAAGATATTGTATCCTGAACATTTTTTTTGTCTCTAAGCATTCTGTGCACACCATCTCTTATTTATTAACCTCTCAATCTAGAGTCCCATGTTTTCCCATTAAATTTTTTTGACAGCTCTATGTAGCTTGCTTTTGAATACTTATTTTTATGATTGTCACATATACCTTTTATTTTGTTGTTATTTGTTATATATTTGCTTATATTCATCATATATTTTAAACTATTAGAGAATGAGATATTCTCTTCAACCTCAAATGTGTAGCTATTTTTACAAAAATATGGTGATTTTGTAATCTTGATCATTTTATATGTTGATGTGAAATATGTGTTTTAATAAGTTAAAATATACTATAGTCTTTTCAAACATGTCAATATCAGATCATTAGGATATTCTGAATTCCTCTTATTTTTGCCTTCTTCTCACTGGTTTTTCACTTTCTGGAACTGGTCTTATTATTCTTCTAAGTAACTACATATTTCTCTGACATTTATCTACTCACTTATTCATTAATATATACACATTGCAGGTAGTTATTATGCACTAACCTTGAGCCAGTCACTGTATGAAATTTTGACAGTTCAGCAATGATTATACCATAGTTTCTATCCTCATATAGATATGAATCTGCTGTGTGTCACAATAGATAATCTTTTGGGGGAACCAAGGAACACTTCCTAGAAAAAGAGCTTTTAATTTGATGTTTAAAATAAGAGTTAAATAGGCCAGGAAGGGATTGGAGGGAGAGGGTTTGGGACAGGGAGCCTTCCAAGCAGAAGAAAGAATGTGTACACAGTCTCTAAGGCAAAGAAGAACGAGATGTGGTCTTGATTAAAATTAATTTGTCTAATGAAAGAATATGTTTTCAACTTATGAGGAAACTACTAATAAAAAATGGGATTATTACTTATTACACTGAAACATCCAAATATTTTCACCATGTCACTAGTGTGGCCTTTTAAATACGTCATCAGTAAGAGGGGCAAGTTAGTATATTTTTGGCTCTGGATTTATTTTAGACACCATCCAGGATAGCCCAAAATATCTCGGAACTCTTGTAGGAATTTGAAATGAGGATATTCAATAGGATTCTTGTGGGTTTTTTTCCTAAGAGCAATATATAAGAGGGAAGCCTTTTATGGAATTTGGTTTGGAGGCTTGGGATTTAAACATTGATCTCTGTACTTTTCCAAAGTGCAGGGACTTTACAAAGTGAATATTTTACAATGTCTTATGGCTCTGAAAATTATAACTTAAACCCAGTATCATTTACTTAAGTAAATTATATATAAACATCATAAACAGTCTGATTTTATGTTAATTAGCAATATTGATTTTACTTCATTAGAAAATGCAAAAACCTCCAAGGAACATTGAAGAATTCTTAAAGTTTCAAAATTGGGTGAGTAGAACATCTATTTTATGTGCCAATACATCTTTTAAAATATCAGTTGTGGAGGGGCGCCTAGGTAGCTCAGTCAGTTAATCACCTGACTCTTGATTTCGGCTCAGGTCATGATCTCAAGTTGTGAGATCAGTTGAGCCCCTGCTTGGGATTGTCCCTATGCCTCTCTTTCTCTCTTCTCTCCCTCCCCATCCCTAAAAAATAAAAAATTTTAAAAAACGTATCAGTTGTGGAGATGTGGAAGGCTTAGGAAAAGACTTTAAGAATAGAAATTCAAAAAACTGCATTTCAGTGTGGGAAATACTTATAAATATTTATCTCTTTTCAGTAGGCTCTATGTTGTAGCCTTTCCCTCTTGTCAATATTCTGTTTTCTTTATGACTTTGAGAAAATTCTTGTTCTATATCCTATCAGAAGAATTATACAGACATTTTAAATAATTTTGCTAATATAAGGTGTTTGTCTTAATATACCTTCAAGAATATCTGATAATTATGAGTACTTACCTCATTTATCCATGTACCACAGCTTAGACTCACAGGTAATTTGCAGAGGTGTTCAGTTTCCTTGATTGTTGAATCAGAATGAAATATTCAAAATGTGTTTTCATGTTGAAAGCTCCAGTTGCCGTTGTTATTTGTAAATACTGACTTCTGGGGTTATTGGGCTTGCTACATACAAGCTTTCCCTTGGGTCTATACACTTGTGAGTCTGAAGGTCAGGTTTGTTTTGTCTTGAAGAATGTCAAGAGCTAGGATAAAGATGTTAGTATGGAAAACAGAGAGAAAAGGAGGCTTTTTTTTTTTTTATGAGGTATGTACATAGTTTGAGCAGATTGGACTTTAAATAATTTGCACCTATTTATGCTTGTATATAAAGTTTGCTTTGACTAAACTGTTGAGAGGAGAATTTCAAAAATATCTATTTTTAAACATCTATTTTCTGTTCTTCAATTTTTTTATTTTTTATTTTTTTTTAATGTTTCAGAAAAGCACCGAGTTCCCTTTAGGAGCAAATAGAAAATGAAAATATTCCTAGTTTATAAGAGTTTATTTCAGTCACTGTGGCAGAGCCTAACTTTTTAAACTACTATTAGAACAAGCTTTTTGCAATTATTTTGATTTAAATAATGATCGAAATGTGCTGTAACCTAATCACAATATTTGAGGTCTTTTAATGCCAAGGGAAAAGAATTATAATTAAAATTAAGCCAAACTCAGCAAATAACTATGGAGACATTTGGGCTATACCATCATACATGTTTAAGGATCTATGATTTCAGATGAAAATTTCTAATTATTTCGAATCGGAAAATGCATAATCACTCTGCTTAAGGATAATGCTAATCAAATCAAGATCATAGGTTTATGCCAGCCCTTCACCAAAGATAGAACAAAATCAAAATCAAAGCATGTCTTATTGATGGCAAATAAGAAGCACTATCTTTGTATGCATTTATATTGATAGTCTTCAGTTTTTATCAGATGGCATTTGATAAAACAACATATATCCATTTGTACCATTTTATCATTTATAGATTTATCTGTAAAATGTTTCTTATTGTCTGGATTTCCCAACCAAATACTTGTATTTTGTAATTACTTTTTTTAAGGTATGACTATGTGTATGCATTGCCAAGCTGTTGGATATTTGAAAACATCCAGGAATAAAATGACTGGATGTTTAATTTTTTGTTTCCTGGACAAAACTTTTGTCTAGAGGCATTGGTAAGAAGGTAATAATAACTTCCTCAAATTCATTTGAGAAATATTTTTGAGGGGCGCCTGGGTGGCTCAGTAGTTAAGCGTCTGCCTTCGGCTCAGGGCGTGATCCCAGCGTTCTGGGATCGAGTCCCACATCGGGCTCCCCGGCTGGGAGCCTGCTTCTTCCTCTCCCACTCCCCCTGCTTGTGTTCCCTCTCTCCCTGGCTGTCTCTGTCAAATGAATAAATAAAATCTTTAAAAAAAAAAGAAATATTTTTGAGTACCTATTACCTGCCAACCACATGAATAATTAGAATATACCAGGCAAAATCAGGCAAAGATCCCCACCTTCATGGAGCGGTCATTTTTTTTTTTTTTTAGAAATGAGGCATATGATAAACAAACAAGTAAAACAAAACAGAAATTAAAATATATTCTAAACTGCTTATGGCTTCCTGGAAAGCCTATCTATTTAATTTCCCTTTAAAATAAAAAAGCAAAGGTATGTATCTGCATAGTGCTGTGGTGGTTAAGAACAGAGCCTCAGATCCCAGCCCTGCTACTAGCTAGCAGTAAACCAGCACCTGGAACCCACATGTTAGCTCTTAGTTCCTCATGTCTTCTAATTGATCTTTTGTCACATCATCTAAAGCTTTCTCATTTTGGCTGATTCCTACCATTTTTATCTTTCCTTTGTAATTTTAATATTTTATACTTTCTACTCCTATCTTTCCCCTCTGCCTCTTATTATAGTTCTGTGTACTTTTTCTTTTTTTTACCTTCAGTCATTTCTCATTTATCTATCTGATTAATTCCCACATTCTCTTCCTGCTTCTTTCCCCTTTACTCCATCACCATTCTGTTTCTATTTTTATTTTTATAAAAATATTTTATACTCTATTTTTATAACAGGCTCTTGTTCCACTAGTGTTGCATTATTATCAATTTTCTTACTTTTCCTATTCATTCATTCATGTAATGATTTTTATTCACTACCTACCAGATCGCAGGTATTGTTCTGGACTCTGGAGATACAACAAAGAACAAATCAGAGAAAAATCCTTGCCATCATGGAATGTGCAACACCCTCCTTCTGCACTATTTCTCTTTAGTGTCACACTTTTTTAGTCCTTTTGAGTTCTTTAGGTACTGAAGAATGGAATTCTTTTCTTTTTTATACCTCACATTTGATCTTCCCTGTTATTTAATTTTTATTCTGTGTCTTGTTTTTCTGTGATTTTTACCTAGGAGTGCTTTAATCTCGCAGTTCATCGGTATCAATTTTCAGTAACAAGTCTACTACATTTGTAATCCAGACCTAGAGGGTACTCAGATTCCTGCTGTGCTTTTTCGCACAGGATCAAAGTAACTTTATGATAGAATAATTATTTCAATCCCATTCTCTTTGTTGAGGGAACAGCCTGTTTGTTTGTTGTCTGTCTGTTTGTTTATTCATCTCTCCATCCATCCATCCATCCATCCATCCATCCATCCATTTAAATCCCTCCTTTTATTAAAACTTAAGGGAAGAACTGAAAGTCACTTCTTCTAACCTTAGTCATTCTTCGTATTTCTTACCCTTTTTTGGATACCTCAGCACTTTTTTTAGGGCTTAGGACATGGGTGGAGACCTAACCATATATTTAGTAAACAAAATCTCTTTTCAAACTTCACGGTCTCTCTTGTGGCTATTAGGCTCCGTCTCTAGTTGTGTACTAGTATGCAGTATTTTGTGCTTCTGCCACTGCCAAAGTTTAATTTCAGTAATTAAAGTAAACATAACAAATACGTAGCCAATTCTTGCTTCACTGACCTTTTAAATAAGATCAATGTTTTCCCGAAGTTATCACTGAAGACTATAGTGCCATAATGGAGAATTTAACTCTTCAGGGAACAGACATTTCCAGCCCAATTCTTTTGTCTCTTTAGAATTGGAATACATTTGTTTTTAAATGACTATACTTGCTGTGGACTCTGGATGTTTAAACGCTAGTAGTGCTGATTTTCTCTCTGGCAGTAATGACTTCACTTTTGCCTGTCAGCTTGTCTGCTTATTGGCTACTCCTGTATAGCTTCCCTAGGTCTGGCTACACAAGTTACTTTCAGATGATATTCTATTCAAGGAGCAACTGGCTGAAGGCAAAATAGAAAGGAATAAGAAAGGGAAGGAATCAGAGAAATGAAGGGGAAAGGCAGGTGTGAGCTAGTACAAGATCATCGTCTGGTATCCAGTTAATCATGCAGCCACAAAGAAGCCAGTAAAAGAATCAGGGCTTATTTACGCATCACCTTCTTCATGTAAATGGCTTTGGGACACCAGTCAATCCCCTTATTACCTTGGGAAAGTACGGAAGACAGAGTCCAATCAGGCTTAGAGGATTTCAGGATATTTTATTCCCCTCGTAATATACTTCAATATCTTAGGAATACGGATTGCGTTCTCTCAAGTCTGGCATAAAGGATATATTTTCATAAAGGTTTGTGTATATTGTAAAATCCTGTCAAATGCCATTTCCATTTTAGCCTCTCTCCTCTCTCCCAACACCCCTAGCAATAGCAACACATGACCTATAAGGACTGTGTTTCCGAATGTGGCTGTCATTCTGACTTGACAGTTTGTCTCCAGGGATTGTATCCTGTGATTATATCTGATTCTTCTGAGGTATTTATTCTTTTTGGCATATAACATCCAAATTTTAATGCAGGAAAACTTCTCTAGGTGGTTGTATCTTGTTTAAGGTACACATTTGTAGGATTTGGGAGATGGCACTTCTGTATCAAAGTATATTCTTTTTTCTGAAGTGACAGGGGGACCTAGATATCTGGGAAAGTTTTCCAGAATTAAAAGCTGTGTATTATTTAGGTACCTGTTATTATTAGCACAATTCATAAATCAGACGTGTATGATGGGTTTAGGGAACCTTCTAAGAAAGAAAAAGGCAGTGGAATAAACCAAGGCATGTTTATAATTCCCATTTAGCTAAATTCCCAGACTATCTCACCCAAATTCCATTAAAGAGTCTTATCCTCTGCAAATTTTCTACCATTCCAAAAAAATATTCTTTTACTCATAAACCTTTAGTTATGTAGGCTAACTTTGTTTTGCTATTAGTTGATTATATTAAAAGATAATCTTATATTTAGATTTACAAATATGGTTATGATTCCCCTTACCTTCCTTTCCTTTCATTTCCCTTTCTTTTCCTCCCTTCCTCTCTTTTCCTGTCTGAACAACTTAGTCCTAAAGCCATTTAGGGGCCCAAACGAGGCAGGTGTCCATATTTGCACTGGGGAGGATATGCTGTCATGGCCTTGAGCAAGCTATATGAACTCAATCATGATGAGGGGAGTGTTCATGTGACACCAAAGGTGTCTGAGCTCAAAGGAGTGAGGTGGTAGCCACCTGCGGCTGGGGACAAAGGGTGTTTTTCAGGGAGGTATGGAGTTAGGCAGTGGCTTGTATGGGAAGTCAGAGCCCAAGTAGGGGTAACAAAGCTGTCCCTGCAGAATTGGTAGCCTGGGATTGGATGTCAGAGTCGAAGCAGAATGAAAAGTGCATCTGCATAGAAAAGAGGCTCCCAGTGGATAGGAGAGATTGATTACCTGAAAAGACTGATCAAATAAGTATGTACATTAAAGATAATGACAACTAGATATTTCACTGTTAGAGATGATAATTGTGATATGGAAGAGAAAACTAGAATGTTTGGAATTTGAATTTCAGGTTGCAGTGTGAACTCATGGTTTTAAATAGATGGAGGTCAAGAAAAGACTGGGAAATTTTTAGACCGAAGGAGACAAAAGACATATGAAGCCCAAACGTAATACGTGATACTGAACTAGATCCTTTTGCTATAAAGGGCATTACTGGTTCAGTTGATAAGACTTGACCAGAGTCTGAGACTTAGATAAGAACAATGTATAAATGCCAATTTCCTAATTCTGATGGTTGTATTTTGATTATGTAGGAGAATGTTTTTGTTTTTGGGAAATACTAATGTATTTAAGGATGATGGGGCATCAGTCAAGTAAGCAACTTATTTTCAAATGATTCAGAAAAGTTTTTTGTAAAACATCTGAAACGTCCGAAGTTTATGATTGTTTCACAATTTTTTAAAAAATGCATTTAATGAAAAGTAATGCTGTATTGTACAATATGTTGGGGACTTGAAACTAATGCAACATCGTATCTCAATTATACTTCAGTAATATAAAAGAAGGTAATGCTGTGGAATTAAATCTCAATTTTAGCTCATTGATTTAGAACTCTAGTATTTAAATTTATTAAAAAGGACTTAGGTTATGTTCTGTCACATTTTTTGCAGGATTATTGGCCAAGGGAAATCCATTTTGGAGATAGTGATGAGTGGTTACACACCGTGAAGCAAATAAAAGAAGATAGTTCATTTACTTCAATTTATACACATCTGTGGGGAACTGTCCCTCGAATACATGATGCAGTCATGGCCATGGAGACAAGATTAGGGGAATGTTCAGTCCTTTTGAAAAGCCATGCCTCTAAAATATTTGAGTGGAGGAGCATAATTTTTGATACAAGTAAGCCTTATTTTTTATGAGTAAAGTAATGGTCAGTTGTGTGTGTCTGTGTGCATTCTCATAAAGAATGAAATCCTAAGGTATAAAATATCTAAGAATACAAACATTATTTTATTTTTAACACTTCTTCATTTCAGCATAGTTTAATCAAGATTTTTAGTTGAACATTAACAGGTGGATTTAATGAAAGTGTTGTTAGAACAAAGCCTAAAACAGTTGTGAACTTTGTTAGGCTGCAGCGGAGGTGACCAAGTATCAAGAAAACAGGATTGGATCAATTCTGTATTGGTACTAGAGACAAGCATCAGCAAGGGTCAGAACATAAGAACAGAAACACGTAAAACCCAAAGTAAGTTGAGCTCCATGAGCTAGGTTAGCTTGTAGCAAGTGTAGAATTCAGTGGTGAAAAACTGCAGACTGAGGAAAAAGCGTATCTGCCGTAATGATCATTTTTACTTCTTTTCAGCATTTATATAACATTTTTCTTATCTAGTTGTATTTATTAATACTTCCAGAGTAGTTTTAGATACTACTAATGGTGATTCTTGTATCATTCTTTATGTAATGGGCAAACTTCTCATAATACAAGCCTTAAAAATAATAATATTAGTGGTACTTATAAAGTATTTTCTATCTATTAAGTGCATTTAGTTAGTTATATTACTTAAATATTTAATATCCTTTTTTGGACCTTGGTTTTTCAAATTCTGAGAATTTGTTTAGTATACTACTATTAAATTCTCACTGTTTTATTTTAAATTTTCTTACTGAATTTTTAATCACTTTTTAAATTTAAAAAATATTTTTGAAATTATATAAGCTATATATAGATAGAGAGGGAGAGAGACATAGAGAGAGTGAGTGAGCACAGGTGTGCACTTTCAAAAAGTAATTTTATATATTCTTATTGTCCTCAGTATGTAAATATCTGAGTTTGGACTCAAGTCTGGGTTACCTGACTTCAAAGTCATCCCCTATAAACTTTCACTAGGCCTTGCTCCAAAGTACTGTACTTTATTGAATTTAAGGTGACCGTGAAACACCCAAACATAAGTAGCTGAGCTTTTGAAAAACATGGGCTTGTTCAGTAGGAAGGGATTGAGGTAAAACTTTAGATTTACGAGTAAGTACCAAAGATATATTAGTAGGAACATGACATTTCTAAAAGGAGGAAACGGAAGATACAATATTTATTCATTCATCCTAAAGGTATGTGTGTCTAGCATTATGCTTATCAAAATAGTTGATCTCATTGACTAGTTTTAGATATAATTTCTTTAAAGCATTTAAATTTTTTTCACTTTAAGATATATATGTTTGTCTCATTCTTTTAAAGGTTCTAAAGGAAATTTGGAAAGATACAAGGCATTTCTAAGGAAGTATCGTAGGAGAAAGAAGATAATGGTATGATATTTGTTTTCAGCTTCCTTGAAAAATTATATTTTCACAGAAAATTATTATAATTTCACAGATAAGCACTTTTAGAATTTTTTAAATTTTCCTGTTAGTCTTTTATTGTCTATTTGTGTATTTATCTGTGTTTTTTAAAACAGCTAGATTCATATTCTTTACATACTCAATATTAGAATGTTGGCATTTTCACATTACTGTAAGTTACTTGAAGACTTAATTTAATGCATACATTCCAACCTCCAGTTATTTAATAATTTATAATAACCTATACTTAGTAGTGCAGGTTCCATAGCAGTCCTCTTCCTTTAGAAAAAATTAACAATTCTTTTCGATTACCTTTAGAATTGCTTTGTCAATTTTTAAAAAAATCTCTTTGAGAGTTTGATTAGAATTATAATAGACTTTGAATTACTTTTGGAAACAGTCCTTTTCAAAAATACATTCTAAAATTATATAATGTTAAAGCTATAAAGACTTTAAGTGCCACCACTAGTCTATCTACCCATTAAGTGTTATTTTTCAAATTTCAAAATTATTTTATTTTTTCCTGATTATGACTAAAGTAGTCATTTTAGAAAATTAGAAGAAATAGAAAAGCAGTAGAAAGGATAAGTATCCTAATTCTATCATTTATAGATAAATAGCATGTAACTATCTAGTTGTCACTTTCATTTTTTTCTTTTCTTTTCTTTAAAAAAATAATTTAGAAAATTCAGAGTAAATTATATATTTGTAATTCATTAAATGTATTATGAAATTTTAATTAATAAGTAATCTTCTCCACCATCTTAAAAGTAAACTAATGTAATAGCCCTTTGGTTAGACATTTAGGTAGTTTTCGTTATTCACTATAATTTACAGAGCTGCTCTGAACATATTTGGAACTAAAGATTGTGCTTACCCATGATTATTTTCTTAAGATAAATTTCCAGAAGTGGAACCACGTAGGGAAAGAAATGTAAAAATCTAAGTGTTTTGATATGTATTGTCAAATTGTTCTCTAGAAAGGCAGTACCAATTTATATTTGTAACAGTAGGGTTTGTGATTAATCTCTTATCCATTTCCTTGTCAACATTTAATACTATATTTTTTAATGTTTGCATAGTTGATAAGCATAAATGATATCAGTTGTGTGTGTTTTATTAATGAAGTTGATACTTGAGGTTTTTCTTAGTCTTTGTGTTTCTTTTACTGTGAATTGCCTATTTATGAAATTCGGCCATTTTTTTTGCCTGTTCTTTTTTTTATTTCTAAGAGCTGTTTATGCTTAAAAAATATTAACCCTTTCCGTAATATATATTTCTTTGTTGCTTTTTAAAAGGGTTTTTTTGTTATATAGAAATTTACATTTTTATGGATCTGTAATTTTCTATTGAAGTTTTCTGCCTTAAGTGCCATATTTAGGAAGACTTTCTTTGTCACAAGATCATACATATATTCGCTTGTGTTCTGTTCTATTATTACAGATATCTGTGTGTGTGTGTATTTAATTCTTTAATCTACCTAGTGTTTATTTTTGTGTAAGAGAGTGAAACATAAGGATTTTATTTTAGGTCATCAGTAAATTTGTGATTTTCTTCATATAAGTTCTAAACATCCCCTGTTAAATTTATTCCTAGGTATCTTAAATTTTTCTTACTAATGTCAGTGAAATTGTTTTTCCATTATGTTATTAAATGGGTTATTGTTGGCATATATGAAATTATTTTTGGTATATGTTTATTATTCAAGAATGTTAGTGGTTTCTCATCTTATCCTTGATTTGGAAAGAATGCTGGTACTTTGCTATTAAGCATCATTTTAAATGTTTAGATAGCTATCTCTTTTTAGATTAATGAAATTTGTTTCTATTCCTAGTTTATTAAAGCTTTGTGGACATGATGTAGATTAGATGTAGATCAGTTAGAGATCTAGATACAGGTATCGCTGTGCTCAAACACTTGAAAAAGAATCTTCATGGTTTGAAATGGAGAGGAAAATAATCCACTGTGATGATAGCAGAAGCTACTTTCAACCTTCAGTCTTTGCGGCAGATTACATTAATAACTTTTCCAAAGTTGAGGCATTCTTATATTCTTAGGGTATACTTCTTTATTGCATTACTGGATTTGATTTGCTATTGTTTCGTGTGAATGTTTGCATCCATGTTTGAGAAGATAGGATTTTCTTTTGGTTTTGGTATCAAAATTATACGAACCCCAGATAATGAGTTACTTAGCTTTATTTCTCTTTCTAGTCTGTAGACTATAGAGCATAGTAGTATATAGGGATATCATTTGTTCTTTGGATGTTTGGCAAAAGTCAGCTCTGAACTTCTGTTGATTATTATTTATATTTTGCAGAGGGTAATAGGTTGGTAGAAAAGCTGTGTGGAAGTTAACAGATTTCATACATATCAACTTGGGTAGATTGTCAAAACATAATATTGAGTGAAAAAAGAGCAAATTACCAAATAATATGTACAGTTGATACCATTTCTTTAAATTTTAAGAACACACAAGAAGTGTTTATATTCTTTAAATATATGTACACATATATGTAAAAGTATGTTAATGGAATGGAAGGAATGCTAACCAAACAAATAATAGTGACTCAAGGAAGGGGAACACATGAATAGAACTATAGAAATTATGGTAAAAGGGGAATCTGAAGTTTACACTTTATTATATAAATTTCACATTTTATTTTATAACAGTCATAAGAAAATACTAAAATGTCAACAGTAATCCATTCTAGGTTGTGGGAACATGAAAACACTGGTAATTTCTTTTTTTTTTTTTTAATTTTGAAAATAATTTCCAAAATTCTGACTTTTGAATTTTATCAGATAACTTTTGAGGATCTATTGCAATGACCTTTAGGTGAATTATACTAACAAAGGTTTTAATACTGCTAAATGTGTTTTATTGATTTTTTTATTTGGACTTTAACACATATTATTTATATTTTTGTGGTATCTTTTCCAGGTTGTATGATCCTGAACTAGTTTTGTGTTACTATTACTGTGCTCTTTGAAAACTTACAGTGTTTCCTTGCTTCCTGCAGAATAAAGTCTGGACTTTGAGATTAACATTAACATCTTTCTAAATCTGACCCCATCCTCATTGATTAATGATATCTGTAGCTCTCAAGCACACAGCCTTCTTTCTTATCACAACTGATTTCATTTTCCCTAAATAATCTTTCTTTTTCTATTCCTTTGCATACTTTTTTAAAATGACAATAATGTCATTCTCTTTCCGTTAGCAATCTGTTATCATTCTTCAAATTTGTTACCTGTGTCGTTTCCTCTATGTGTATCATATAATGTGTGCGTGTATGTATATGATTTGCCTGAGCTTAGTTATTCCTGGAAGAAGTGGGGATGTGGAAATTAATAAACAATTTATCAACATGTCAGATGATCAAAAACTAATGTATGTAGAAGGCTACTTATTCTCTGTGTAAAGTAGTATGGTGGACATAGAGATGCCCCACCCAGATTCCCCGTCAAGGAAGAATCTGTTGTCCTAGCTGCTAAGGGTGCTGTTAGTGGGGTACCCTTCAGTTGTCAGCCCCTTCAGGGTTGCTTCACCTACATAGAACTTCCTCTTCCAAAGACATACCCTTCCAGGAACGACCTACCTCCAGTGACTGATCGAGTTGGGGGCAGAAAGGCCTGGCTCTTTCAACCCAATGCAGGACACCTATAACAGGCCCTTTCTGCTGTAGAGCCCTTTTCAGAGTCCATTGAGGCTGTTAGACTTGTATCATAGCTGATTTCTCCAACTTCCCCATTATGCCTTTCCGCTTGCCTTCTGTAGATGGTGATCCCAAAGGCACTCCCAGTAGACATTCTGAATACCAGACTCCACCTCAGAGTCTATTTCCCAGTGAACCAAAAGTGCAATAAGTAATTTTATGTTTATTAAAGCCCTTATCTCCCTGTGTTTGTTTGTATATGTATCTGATTCCCCTCTTGAACTATGACTAGCCTGAGGGCAAGGATCATCTTTGTATTCCTACCATCTAGCACAGTGACAGTATTCTAGGCTTCAGTAGGAGATACACACACACACACACACACACACACACGCGCGCGCACACACACACACACACACACACAATTAACTGAACAAATTTACAAAATATAAAAATTTAATTTAGAATTTTAAAGATTTTATTTTAAATGTTTTCCAGCTTTCAGATCAAATGGAGACAAAGAAGACTGTAGAGGTATTTAAAATTTCTGTTCTATAAGATTATGCATCGGAAATATTATATAGAAATAAAGAATGTTTACAATAATATAAATGTAGCTATAAATATAGATGGGGCTCTAAGAGAGAGAGGTGGGAACAGGCATAGAAGCGTTCTCCTTCTGCCTAGTCTTTCTTCATGGGTAGTCTAGCAAAAATTCTTATCATTTGAGTTGTCAAAGTTGGTTCTGAAATATGATTTTGTTTTGCTTTTGGATCTGACATATGAATATTCCAGGGCTCTTAATTTGAGAGAATCAGAAAATAGGAAGATTTTTTTTTAGGTAGGATAAATAGTTTTCAGTTATTCTAATAAATAGAAGTAAAATAATTATGTTAATGATTTATGGTTAAATATTTATCTGTCTTCTGTAGTCCTGTGAGACTACTATACTGGAAAGGGTAAAGTAATTACTGTTGTGTGATATTTCCCTCCTTCTAGGGTTGCAGCTTCTCAGGATTCAAAACAAATGAGCTTACTCAACTACCCAGACATTTGGATGCTGAACGAATTTATCTTTTTATTTTAAAAGCCCATGACTTTGATGTACGTAAACATTATTTTTATTGTATGATACATTTTGAGAATATGGCTTAATGATCAGACTTTTATTTAAAGCTATGACAAATTAGGTGATAAGCATGATTGAATTTTTGAGGGGATTAAGTCTGGCAGGAAAAGACCAGTGATGTTTAATACCTTGATCACCAGAAAAGAATGTATTAGATTCCGTGTTACTGCCTCAGGGGTCTGAGGTTGCTCCTGTGCATTGTCTTGGCCTGTGACTATAACAAATGTTTTCCCCTCCCTCTATCTGCTTTATCAGCTCAAGAGATTTTAGTCTGCTTATTTTGACCCCAGAATAGCTTATGAGAACCCTTCTCCACAATACCACCTTTTAAGCCTCCAAGTGTCTGGGGAATTTTTGAGTAGTGTCCCTATAAGACAGCCAGTTGAAAAACTGCAGGCATAGGACAATAACTAGATCATTGCCCATTGTTTGCCAAGGGTAGGATGAGAGTTGGGCGGTACCTGATATTGATTTCCTCCTTAAATATTAGGTGGTCACCTAGCAAGATTTCTATTTCCTGCAGGCTTCAACAATGTTCCTTATACCCCAGGAAGATTCCTTCCAGATAGTTCTCTGGGATGGATGTGGCCTTGGAATTACCTAAACCCCTCCTAAAAGGGGGCCAAGTCCATCCCTCACCTCCCCATTCCTCATCTCTCCATCCCTCCCAATCCCTCACCTCCAGCCTTCCTGTACCTCTTCATTTCTCAACACAAAATCCCTGTTGTTTTCTCTCCTACTGTAGTTCATCGGAAGGAACATAATCAACCATTAAACCCCCTTTTTTTCACTCTCTTCAAGATGTAATGTTCCAAGAAGTAGAGTGTGATTGACCTGATTCGGATCTTCTGTTTACCCCTCAGTTAGTCAACTACAGAGCACCTCAACTGACAACTGTATCTATCAGTAATGATACTCTCTCTTATTTTTCATACTAATACAAATGTTTTTCAATTCTCTTTTATATTTTGTGGGATTTTGGTGAGAGTAAAGGCTTAGTCTGCCCCCTTTATACAATCACCTGATCCCATTTTCGTACAGAAAAACTGTAGGGTTGCCTGGGTGGCTCAGTAGGTTTAGTGTCTGCCTTCTCCTCAGGTCATGATCCCAGCGTCCTGGGATTGAGCCCCACAACCTGGGATCGAGCCCCACATCCTGGGATCGAGCCCCACATCCTGGGATCGAGCCCCACATTGGGCTCCTGGATCAGTAGGGAGTCTGCTTCTCCCTCTCCCTCTGCCTCTCCCCCTGCTCATGCTCTCTCTATATATGTATCTCTGTCTCAAATAAATAACTAAAATCCTTTAAAAAATTCTTAAAAAGAAAAACTATAGTTGCTAATTCTGGTTATACCTGGATCATGAGTCTAGTTGTTTCTCTGACTACATTTTCCACAATTTCCTTAGGAAAAAGGTTTTATTGTTATAAAAAGGAATTGATAAATTATTGTTAAAATAAGTTTCTAAATGTTGTTCTCGATAATCTATAATATTCTTTTTAACATTCCATGTTCTAAGATGGTACTGTATTTTAAATATGGATGCATGTACATCTAACACAAATCAAAAGGTGATCACATAATCAAGGCATAGATATACAGCTATGAGGAATTATCAGTATGGTTAATTTGGAGGATGCTGGCATTACTGAAAGAAATAGGGAAGTGAGGCATGGAAGTAGATATGGGTAGAGGGTGGGTGGAGTGTGACAAGCATCTGGGTATATCTGGGCATGGGTACCAGTGCTTTATTTGTTAATACCCCTACCTGATTTCAAAAAAAGAATTTAAATTGGCTTACCATAGCATGTAAAATGCAATGGCATTAAAATAAATAGGTAATGAAATTAGAGTGAAGAGCGTATAAGTGTAGGAAAATAAAAATATCAGGAAAGGTTATTTCATAGAAATGCTTATAGTTACAGACCAAGAGATCGAACTTACGGATCTGAAACTTGGAAAGAGAAGGTTATAGGTTTACTGTTACATGATTCAAGATTTGGGAATCCATGGAATTGATGAATTCACCTGAACCCATCTAAACACATTTCCGTGCATACAGTCATTAATTCAGTTCCTTGGTGAGATAAAGTGTACATTATCCTCTGTACCACCCAGAACAGAACTGTGACTACAGGTGATGCTCAGTAAAAATTTTAGTGAATTAAATGAGTGAAAAATGACCTATATTATGAATAAGAGGAGAAAGCTAAGCCACAAGCATACTGATATATAGGAATAGAAATTCAAGAGAAAATTAGAAGTAATTTTGTCCAACCTAGACTCAATGTTAGAACCAAGTTAGATAATCTAGGTTTTAAGGTATATTTACATTTACTTGAATCAAAAAATTATCACAAAGTGGGGAGGGGAGAGGAGAGAACCATTTAACTTTTTAAATTGGGTTTGGGGTTTTTTAGTCACTTTTCATTTTTTGGTGGTTTTGACTAAATATTGATATACTTTAAAGAATTTGAAATTTTACTGAAAAAGGAAGTTAGTGATACTAAACATAACCAAACTTAGAATAGAAGCAATTATGCAGTTAGTGTACAGTTAAAAGCATCTTTGCTTGAAATTTGCAAATAATTTAAACAAAATTATTCAGTTTTCCTCCTGTATTTCAATTTTCTACTTTTTTCTTTATGTACTTCACATACGTTCTTTGTAATGAAAAAATATTAAATCTAAGCTGTTAAGTACTAAGTACTAAATTTAAGCAGTTACCAATGTACTCCATACTATAATTAGTGGCCTATGGAAGATAAGTGTCCCCACAGAATACATGATAATTAATCTTTTTGGTATAAAAGTCTGCATGATGTCTTTTTTGTAGACACGTGTTAAGGAACAGGAATTCATGCCTATAGATTTCATTAAAGTAAATCTTGAACTCTATTGAATGTGGTATTTAAAAACTTTTAGTAAATAAATAAGATAAAAATGATCTATTGAATGTACCCATTCAAACCAAGATTTATAGTCATGGAAAATGGATTTAACCTTATGTGACAATTTTTTATCAATTTCTTTAAGAGTACACTCTGTTTGGATGGGGTCTAGACTTATGATGGGGCTTGTTGGGATAGAATTCAAAGATACCTATCTTTAGTATAAAAGGGAAATTGTAGCATGTACCTTGGAGTTTGCTGTTCTTTGTCTAGCCTACACTGTCCTCTCAATAGCTATTAGGCAAATGTAATTTTGAGTGTAGGAAATGTGGTTAGTGTGACTGAGATGAATTTTTTTTTATTTCTTTTAACTTATACATAAATTTTAAAACTAATACTTGATTCAGTTATTGAAAACTTTGAATTATGGCTGGAGCAAAATCACAACTATGTATTTATGAAGTCTGAATACTGATCTAGTATTTATGATGAAAATTTGTTCAAATTGAGATGTGCTGTATGTATAAAATATGTACAATATTTGAAAGACCTATTCCCACAAAAGAGTGTAAAATATTTCGTTAAGAATTTAATGCCCATATATTGAAATGATAACATTTTAAATATATTTGATTTAATAAAATGTCATTAAAATTAATTTCACTTTTTATTTTTATAAAGTGGCTACTAGAAAATTTAGTATTACATATATGGCACAATTCAATTTCTTTTGAAAAGTGCCAGTCTGTAACCACTGAATGCATACTCTTTATAAAGTCTGTTTGCATTAACATGTTTTATAAGGGATTTTAATTTGACCTCCATGTATCTTTTGTTCCATAGGAAAAGGTTTTCAAAATCTGGAAGACCCATTTTCTCTCAGAAGCCTCTATTGCTCTTTTACATGATTCCTTCTGGTGGTGGTTTCTGCATAAATTTAAGGTATAATGTTAGTTTTTTAAACTTCTTTTTTAAAGTTGATTTGTGGCACAGTTAATTTTTTAGTAAAGGTGGCACTGGTACAAAAAAAAAATATTTTTCTAGATCCTGTCACAGAACTTGGATTTTTAGTATTCCATACATGTTAGAAATCCTGTTAAAAATCTAGAGTTCTTTCAGAGGAGTTAAAACTTTAATATGGATTTCAAAGATCCTGCGTCTTCATTAATCAGAAAAAGACCAGTGAAATCAAGCAGAAAAAGATCAGTGAAATTAAGCAGTGTAATGAATAATAAAGTTGTAGCTTAACTTAGTACTATAATGTGCTGACAAACAGCTAAACAGAAAACCCACTGCAAATCAGTGACACTGAAGGAGGTTTCATTTGGAAAATTGTCTACAGAGCAGATGGAGAGAGTGTCTTTACTTGATTCAGAAAGTTAAAAAACTCTCATTAGGATTAAGAAGAGAAAGACATCTGGATATTTGGGAAGGGTATCTGGGAAACAATAAGAGAATGGAAATAAGTAGCACATGAGTCTTATGTTAGAGAATGTGTGAGCCCAGAAAAAGTGGTGAATACCAATGACTGTTGGGTGGCTTCTGGATCTGGGAGAGTGGAAGATACGAGCAACCCCAGGGATCACAGTCTTACGCCTTAAGAATGTGTGCCACCCCATCAAGGAAGCCTGAAAAGAGACTCCACTGTCCACCTTTCCCCAGCTCAAATTACTCACACAAATCTGCTTATGGGTTGTCACAGGAGTTTTACACCATGAAGAAACTGGGTGTTAACCAGTTTTATATACGAACCATTCAGTTAGTGCTCTATCTTAGAATAAACTATAGGTTAGAGTAACTCTAGGTTAAGAATATCTGTCCTATATTTCTGATATTGTTACGTTCTCTGGATGAAGCACAGGAAACAGTATATCAGTAATACAAAGATAATTACTGAGGGAAATTTGTGAAATCAGGAGTTTCATTACCTTAAATTTTTTTTTCTAGATCTGGATCCTGAATTTGTGTTTTTCCATGAAAACAGAGAAACATTACATCCCACGTAAATCTGTTGAGATTATAAAAAGTTTTTGAAGGAAACATAATCTAGCAGTGTTCTAGTTACTGTCAGGCCGTAATAGTATTTTATTGCTTTGAACAAACACAGATTTAACACAAAAATATTAATGACTCACCACATTTATAAGATTATTTTTGGAATAACAAGGAATTAGAATTTTTTATCATTTCTTTCTTTTTTTTTTTTTTTTTTAAGTAGGCTCCATGCCCAGCAGGGAGCCCAACGTGGGGCTTGAACTCACAACCTTGAGATCAAGACATGAGCTGAGATTAAGAGTTAGATTCTTAACCAACTGAGCCACCCAGGTGCCCCTAGAATTTATTTTCTTTAATCAAACCATTCTCTAGAAACTAGCTTTCTGAAATTAAAATGTAATAATTTAGTAATAATTTTAAAACATTAAAATTTAGTAAGATTTCTAGTGTCATGGTTTTTGACATGTTTTGAGAAGCAATATATTCAGCTGGATCATTGCTCTGCTAGTGTTCTAGGGAACTGAAGGGGGCAGTTTGGGGGTCCAGATCAAATTGAAGCAAACTTACCATGATTTAACTAGAACAGTTCCTCTTTCATCTGTTTAGTTCATTGCATTTTATCTATGATTTTACTTCTAAGGGGGTTTGTTGTTAAATATATACATATGATACATATATAAATATATATGTTAAAATGGTTGCAAAATACATAAATTCTATTTACTTTGGAAGAATAAATAATACTGACTTTATACCTGGAATATAGTAAAACCGTGTTCAATTTAGTTCAATTTAGTAACCAAGAGTATAATATGAAAAAATATATAATCATACTCTAGAATATAACATGCTTCAGTGTGGTGGCTCTAAAACTTATTTCAGTAATTGTTATATGATTAATATAAAACCAAATTTCCTTGTTTATTGCCCATGATTTAGTGGTAACTAGGTCTAGTAGAAAAAAATACTGAACTTGGATCCGGAAAATGAGAATTTTAAATCTAGTTTTCCCAAGTAGTTATTTTGAGACTTTGGGCTAGTCAAAAAATCTCTCTGAGCTTCACTTTCTCATCTCTAAAAAACAAAACAGGTAGAAAATAACATATACCCTGCTTTTTTCCCTAAGGTTGTTGTATTAAAGGTGACACGAATAAGAAGACACCTAGTAAACTGTGAGATACTATATAAATGTAATATGGGATTCGATGTAATAGAGTTAAGAGATCTGGCTTTCAAAAACAAGTTTACCCACTTCATATATGATGGGACCTAGAATAGTTATTTACCTCTCTAAATGTTTCATAAAATAAAAAAATCACCTACTTTACATGTTTGTTGAGTTAAATGAGGAAGTACATGTAAAGTTGTTTGTTTATATGGAGCTGCATATGTAGTAAGTGTTCAATGGATGTATCTATCATCACCATCATCATCACCATCATCATTATTATTATAATTATTATTATTATTAATAGAGAGAACACAGTGTTCCAAAAATTGATGGCCAATGTATAGGCTAATGACAAAAGTTTCCCTGATGATGTTTGACTAGAAGAGCTTTAGTAATGATATTGCAGTATGCTTAATGTTTTTAAAAATTGCCCTTGGGACTTGGGCTCCCAAAAAAGATTCAGAAAGCTGGAAAGCACATCATTCCCACCCATATAAAATAGAAAATCCATATAACCTATAAAATTATAACTTTTTTGAACTCATCAGATAGAGTAGATTTCAAAGCAAAGAATGTTACCAGGGAAAAAGAGAGTAATTGTATGATGATAAAGTGGTTGATTCATCAGTATAACATAACAATCCTAAATATGTATGCACCTAATAAAAATGCTTTGAAACACATTTAATAAAAACTTTTAAAACCTCAAGGACAAATGTGAAGATTCGTAAGTATACTTAGGTGTTTCAATACCTCATTCTCAATAATTGGTAGACTATACAGAAAATCAGTAGTGATATAGAAAGACTTGAGCAACACTGTCAACCAGCTTAATTGTTCTAATTTGGCATTTATTAAATATTCCTCCCAACAACAACAGAACACATTAAACATTTACCAGCTACTTTCTGGGCTAGGAAAACATCCTAATAAATTTAAAACACTGCAAGTCAAACACAGAATGTTTTCAGACCAAAATGGAATTATATTATAAATGAATAACAGAAAGCTATCCAGAAAATCCTCAAATATTTGGAAACTAAATAACACACTTCTCAGTAACTATGGGTCAAACCAGAAAACAATAGAAAAATTGGAAAGTATTTTGAATTTACTGAAAATACACATTAAAATTTGTGGGATGTGGGGTGCCTGGGTGGCTCAGCCAGTTAAGCGTCTGCCTTTGGCTCAGGTCATGATCTCTGGGTCCTGGGATCAAGCCCTACATCAGGCTCCCTGCTCAGTGGGGAGTCTGCTTCTCCCTCTGCCCCTCCCCCACTGTTCATGTAATCACTCTCTCTCTCTCTCTTTCAAATAAGTAAACAATTATCTTTAAAAAAATAAAATAAAATTTGTGGGATGTAACTCAATCAGTATTTGGAAATTTGGAGGATTAAAATAACTATATTAGAAATAAGTAAAGTTCTCAAAAACTATGACCTCAGCTTCTGTCATAAGAAACTAGAAAAAGAGGAATGAAATAAATCCAAAATAAGCAGAAGAAAGGAAATAATAAAGATCAAAGAGGCAACTAATAAAAGGAAAAACTGAAAAACAAAGAAGGAATTAGAGAAAATCAATGAAGCCAAAAACTGATCCTTCAGGAATCCTAAAACCAAGGTGATTCCAGAGGAAATGGAAGTTTTAAAGTCTATTTTGTCCTATATTTAAGTATTGCTACTCTGGCTTTCTTTTGACATCCATTTGCATGATAGATGTTTCTCCATCCCCTCGCTTTCAATCTGCAGGTGTCTTAAGTCTAAAATGTGTCTCTTGTAGACAGCATATAGATGGGTCTTATTTTTTTATCCATTCTGTCACCCTATGTCCTTTGATTGGAGCATTTAGTCCATTTACATTCAAAGTAGTTATTGATAGATATGGATTTGTTGCCATTTTATTACTTGTTTTGTGGTGGTTTTTGAAGATTTCTCTGATCCTTTCTTGTCTTTCTCTTATGTTTTGCTGATTTTTTAAGTGATATATTTGGATTTGTTTTCTTTTATTTTTTGCATACTTATTAGTGGTTTTGGCATATGGTTACCATTAGGTTTGCATATAACCTCTTCTGCATATAGCAATCCATGTTAAATTGATGGTTGTTAAAGTTTGAACCTATTCTTCCCCCCACCCACATTTTAGGTATATTGTGTCATATTTTATATCCTTGACTGTTTTTTACAGAAATATTCATTTTTATTACTTTTGTGTTCCCTACCTTTATACTGTCACTTTGGTCTTTCCTTTCCACTCAAAGAGTCCCCTTTAATATTTCTTGCAGGGCTGATTTAGTGGTCACAAACTCCTTTAGTTTTTGTTTGTCAGGGAAACTCTTTATCTCTCCTTATATTCTGAATGATAGTCTTGTTGGATAGGGTATTCTTGGCTGCAGATTTTTCCCATTCAGCTTTTTGAATATATCATGCCACTTCCTTCTTCCGGCTTGAAAAGTTTCTGTTGTAAAATTTCCTGCTAACCTTATGGGTTTTCCCTTGTAAGTTACTGACTTCTTTTGTCTTGCTGCTCTTAAGATTTTTTTCTTTATCACTATATTTTGCAAATTTAATTACAGTATGTCTGGCGTGGGTCTGCTTTTATTGATTTTGGTGGGAATTCTCAGTGTCTCCTAGATCTGGACATCTGTTTCCTTCTCCAGATTAGGGAAGTTTTCAACTATTATTTCTTCAAATAAATTTTCTGCCCCCTTTTTTCTCTTTTTCTGGAACTCCAATAATACGAATATTATTGCATTTGATGGAATCATTGAATTCCCAAAGTCTTTTCTTATTTTGCATAACTCTTTTTTCTCTCTTTTGTTCAGCTCAATTACTTTCCATTACTCTGTCTTCTATGTCACTAATTCATTCCCCTGCTTCTGACATCCTGCTATTCATTCCATCAAGTATGTTTCTCATATCATTTATCGAGCCCTTTATCTCCACTATGTTATTCCTTATCTCTGTGTTAAGGCTCTCACTCATATCTTCCACTCTTTTCTCAAATCCAGTGAGTATCCTTATGATCATTGTTTAAATGCTCCATCAGGTGTGTTACTTATATCTGTTTTGCTTAGATCTCTGGCTATGGTCTTGTGCTGTTCTTTCATTTGGGATAAATTTCTCTGTCTTCTCATTTTGTCTGTCTCTCTGTGTCTGTTTCTCTGTGTTAAGAAAGTCAGCTATGTCTTCTCCTCTTGAAATAGTGACTTTATGAAGGGGAGGCCCTAGAATACCCTGAAGTGCAGTGTCCCCTGTTCACCAGAACCTGGCACTTCAGGAGAGTATCCTATGTGTTTTGCTTATACCCTCCTGTTTTATCTGCATCACCTTTCCTTTCTGTGCAGTCATCTGTACTGACTCTGCCTGTTGTGGGCTGTGCTTCTTCTCTGTGGTGTTAGTGGGACTCAGGCAGGCCAGTTCTGAGGGGACTTGCCTGCTGGAGAACTTGGAACGGGGGCGGGGGAGGGTGCAGCAGTGTTAGCAAAATTTGCATTGGGCCTCTAGGCCTATGCTGGATCCCCCAAAGTGCTGCTGAAGCTGGGGACTGTGTGCCAGGGCAACCGGGAATATAAGGCTGGGCCCATGTGATGGTGGCCAGGGGCATGCAGCTAGGCATGGTATGGTGGCTGGCCGTGGCATACAGCAGCAGTTCTGCATCTGGCACTTGGACAGGGCACACAGGCAGCTTTAAGTGTCTTTATAGCCTTGCCTCCCGCAGGTATTTATGCTAGGGAGTGGGGAAGGAAAAGGCACCTGCCAGCTCCCTCATTTTTGGAGAAGTCCACCAACACATTCTGAAGTCAGTATGAACAGATTTGTCTCCCATTTGCCTGCAGCATTGTGTAAACTTGTCATTTTTATGTTGCCTCTTTGCACAGGCTGCTGTCCCTTTAAGGGTGGTGGTGACTCAGCTATCACTTGACCTCCAGGCTCACCTAGTGCTGAGTCAGGTGACTTTTCAAGTTCTAAGCTCCAAATACCACTGGTTGTACAAACAGGAGGAATTCAACCCTTTTAGTTTTTAAAGCCAAATGTTATGGAGATTAGTGCCTGTTGTGAGGGCCCATTGCCCTCTTTAGGCAAGCAGCTCCTTTCCCCCTGAGGGCAGTCTCCCTCTACCTTTCTGACCTCCCTAACGTTTCAGATGCAGTTTCTTCTCTAAATTTAGTTGTGAAGTTTTTCTGCCAGTCTTCAGATTGCGCTCTGGTTTACTATCTTGTATGTGGATGATTATCTAGCTGTGAATGTGGCTGGGGAGAGCTCCGGAGCTCCCTACTGCACCATCTTCCCAAGCTCATCCAACAGGACTTTACTATAATATTGACATTATTATCTATACACACTTTCTTCTTACAAAATATTTACTGTGTCTTAGTTTAGCCATCGTGTCACAATTTTATTAGTTCTGGCTGTGGTTGTCTCATCCTAGTAATGGCTTTAATTTCATCCTGAGTTACTGATAATGATAGAGTTGGAGTAGATGCAGGACAACAGAAAGTAATAGTCATTGATCGCCTCTACGTGACAGCTTTAATGCAGGAACTTTCAGTAACTCATTGAATGTTTGAGTTTCTTTCAGTAACTCATTGAATGCCAGGCATTGTGTTAAGTGCTTGAAATACAAAGTCAAACTAAACATGACCCTTGTCCTTATTTTACTATGCCACTATAAGGTATGTATATTTTATACATTTGGCAGATGAGGAAACTAGGACTGATTAACTAGCCCAGGGTAAAGCAACTGATGACTAACAAACCCAGTGTTCAAATGCAGGTCTGCATGACACCAAACCCATGCTCATTCTCACTGTAGCAAATGATCTGCCTTTTAAGAATAAACTTACTGACATTATGTGCACAAATTCCAATTTTAAATTGTCATATTAATGCTTTTAATTTCATACATGTTTTATTTTTTAAGCCTGACAGAGAAAATCAAGATTTCCTGTTTGACAGAATTTCAGAAAGTTACGTGACACTTTTCATGAGTATCCCCGCAAGTCGAAAAGATGCATTCCTCCAGGTAAACATAGAAATTAACTGGTTGCACGAAGCATTTTTAGAGCAAATGAAATTTAAAAAATAGTCATTTTATTTAAACATCTATTAGAACATATTTTGTTACTTTGAAAGCAAATTTCCTGAAGTAAAGTAAGTAATGGTCCTGTTTTAAAAGTTATGTTTCCCCCTCATGATATTGTATCCCCTTGCCTAAAAGTCTTACAGAATCTCCTTAGTGTGGCATAGGTGTTTCGTTTGCATATTGATAATTTGAATACTGTCTAATTCTGTGTGTATTCTTGATTTTTTCTGTTTACCTATAAAATTATCATTTTTCTTTTACTTTATAATGTATCTTTTGATTTGTTTAAGAGGACTTGAGAAGTTTATGTTATATGTAAGGACCTTTTACAGTTAATGACAAGGGATATATTTATAATTAAATGTTTGTATTATGTTTTTGTTATTATAATAACTAGTGAATAGGATTGATTAAAAGAATTTGTGTTCTTCAGTAATGTGAAAAGAAAATGTATAGGAATTTCATTAGATTCTTTTAAATTTAAACATCCAGGGGCACCTGGGTGGCACAGCGGTTAAAGCGTCTGCCTTTGGCTCAGGGCATGATCCCGGCGTTACGGGATTGAGACCCACATCAGGCTCTTCTGCTAGGAGCCTGCTTCTTCCTCTCCCACTCCCCCTGCTTCTGTTCCCTCTCTCGCTGGCTGTCTCTATCTCTGTCGAATAAATAAATAAAATCTTTAAAATAAATAAATAAATAAATTTAAACATCCAGCACCTCAAAGCAGAAGTCACATTCAAATCCTTTGTTGTGTTGACATCTGTAAATCAGAAATACATTCATATTTTGGAGTTGAGAACTGTTTTCATGGTTAAACCAAAAACAGTAAAATGTCCTTCACAGTGAAAATATAAACAAACTTACATTGCCAGACAATATGTTCAGTCTTTACCTTTCTTTCTTACTCACAGCCATATACATACAGTGTCTATAAAAGGAAACCAGTAGTGGACTGGTCCATTCTGGACATGTCCAGAATCTGCTACCAGTTACCTGGGTGATCTTGGCAACAAATTTAGTCTCTCAGTTCCATAGCTGGAAGAGGTCGATTAGAACTGTGATTCATAAATTGTCATTTTGTAGAATAGTGGTGTTCTGAAAGATGAACTAGGATTTTCTCTGCTAATATTAAAATATTTTTTCTTATTTCCATGTAAAAGTTAGTTAATGATTAGGATTTTTGGCAAATTGTCTGGAAGTGACAAAACAGCTGTTTCTTCTATCCATGATCTTTGACTTAGTCTGTCCTTTTGTGGTGAGTGAGCCTAGCCTACCTACATGGTTTGATGATATCAAGCATGCTTTAACATAATGCTCTTGAGAAAAAGATAACAGGCCTATGTAAAGTGGACAAAAAAAGTACTGGCACCATTGCATATCCCCCATTCTCCAATTTCTAGCCCTATGCTTTTGGTCCAAATGTTTTCCCCTGGGATGGATATGCCTTTTGATAGATGTTATATTTATAACCTTTCTCAAATCATGACTTGATTTTTTTGAGGGCCCTATTTTCTGTGGCTTTTTCTGAGGAGAAATAAGAAGTTGTTTAATTAAGATTCAAAGCCTCTTTGAGAACAAATAAGATGTACATCTTGGTGATTTTGACCCCTTGGCCTGGGTTCAGTCTTCTTTTAATACTCTCTCTTTGTTTCGATGCTTGAGAATGAGGACACCTCCCTATACATCTATCTCTTCCAGAGCTGTTTAAGTAGAAATAAAGTCTTATCTCTTATTGACCAATTTCCATTATTTTTAACTCATTCAGATAAGTCGGGATTTGTTACTGCTTGCTCATCTGATTTACCTTACCTAACAAAGAGAAATTTATTAATTTTTAAGAATCAGAGAGTCATTATCATGTCCCACTATTCAGTACAAATTAGCTGAATCTAAACATATTTAGTGTGACTTGTACTTTTGTTGTCTTCAAGTGTCATTCAATGATAGACCTTCAGAAATTTTCCCAACACAATTTGACACTTGATCTTAATCATGAATACGAGATATTCACAGAAAACTTTTAGAAGTTCCCCTTATTCACCTTGTTCAACCTCTTAATTTTAATAGTATGATTTTTTTATAATAAAATATGTGTTTGTCTCTGGTATTGAAAATGTTCATGATTCATTTCAATAAAATTAAATATACCAATATGTTAATGCATTCCCCCCACCATCACCACCAAAAAAAATCATGGAGTTCTTCAAAGAATATTATCACTTACAGCAAATATTATCACTTATAACCTGGAGTAGTAGTATTAGTTTCTTATTGTTTTTTTTGTTTGTTTGTTTGTTTTTTTAAAGATTTTATTTATTTATGTGACAGAGAGACAGCCAGCGAGAGAGGGAACACAGCAGGGGTGTGGGAGAGGAAGAAGCAGGCTCATAGTGGAGAAGCCTGACGTGGGGCTCGATCCCATAACGCCGGGATCACGCCCTGAGCCGAAGGCAGACGCTTACCGACTGACTGCGCTACCCAGGCGCCCCTAGTTTCTTATTGTTGCTATAACAAATTATCACAAATTTAGTGACTTTTAAGACAACAAAAATTCATTATTTTAGAGTTATAGAGGCCAGACGTCCAAAATGAGTCTTACAGGGCTAAAATCAAGGTATCAACAGGGCCACTTTCTTTAAGAGACCCTAAAGGCAAATCCACTTCTTGCCTCTTCTAGCTTCTGGTGGCTGCCCACATTCCTTGGATTCTGATATTACTCTAATTTCTTTTTCTGCCATCCCATTGCCTTCTTCTCTTCTGTAGTAAAAATTTCCATAGCTTTCCTCTTAAAAGGACACTTGTGATTGAGGCCCACTGGATAATCCAATATAATCTCCCCATTTTAAGATCTTTAACTTAATGAAATCTGCAAAGCCCTTTTGCTGTGTAAATGAACATTTACACACTCCACGGATTAGGACAGTGACCTCTAAGGGACACTTAGATTACAAAATTTTACATTTACTATTAAGGGCTAAATGTGATTTTAGATATTTATTTGGTTGCTGAGTACAAGAATAATGAATTAATTTTTTTTTAATTTAATGTAAAAATGTAACTTTTATGTTTAGTCACTTCCTAAGAGGTATTTAGTAGTTTAGGGATTTTAAGTCTAATAGAATAATGGTAGAACCATATATTTGTTGATATCTGTTCATAGTTTTCATATGTAAACAATACAATAGTAATTGCAATATATTAACTCATCTATACCGACTTCAGTTATTTAAAAATATGCTTGCTACTCTTACCACACACACACACACACACACAGAATGATAATTATGTGAGGTGATAGAGGTGTTAGTTAATGCTATGGTAGTAATCATATTGCATTATGTAAGTGTATCAAATCAACATGTTGTATACCTTAAGCTTACACAGTGTTATATGTCAATTATATTTTAATTAAAAATACATAAACATACTTTTTATTATAATGATCTGTATAGGGGCGCCTGGGTGGCACAGCGGTTAAGCATCTGCCTTCAGCTCAGGGCGTGATCCCGGCGTTCTGGGATCGAGCCCCACATCAGGCTCTTCCGCTATGAGCCTGCTTCTTCCTCTCCCACTCCCCCTGCTTGTGTTCCCTCTCTCGCTGGCTGTCTCTATCTCTGTCAAATAAATAAATAAAATCTTTAAAAAAAAAAAAAAAAAAAAAAAAGTACAAAAAAAAAAAAATAATGATCTGTATATATTACTTTCTAAAAGAGGATAACAATATCAAGGTTAAATGAAATAAATAATCATCAAACTTTATCTTAAAATATAATCATCAAACCTAATCTTCATCCTTTATCCAAATTAAATTTTCTAAATGAAATAATCATCAAAACTTAAAATAGAATCATCAAACTTTATCTTAATTGTTAACTTCATCTTTTTATCCAAATTGAATTTTCTAAAATGCCAACAAATAGCCAAATTGATTTTATTTTCAACTCTTCTTTGTTCATGTCCCTCAATTAGAGGTACAAAGAAGTTATAAGTGGTCAAACGCAAGCTATAAGAAAAAAGGTACATGTATATTTCACAAACTTAATCATTTCTTTGGTAGTTGATAGATACTATATAAAATATAAAATTATTCTAATATGACTCTATTTTTGACAGGTGTATCCTGATTGTTTGGCACAGGCCATTTATGCAACATTCCAGGAAGCATTTCCAGAATCCAGTAATCTTTTTAATGATGAATTTAAAGAAGATCTAGGGAATAATATTTTTCTTTGGTTGTCAGGTATGAGTATATCATTTACATATTAGTCATTATTTTGATACCTAAAACTTCTCATATACAGTATCTCGTTTACTCCAGCTAAAAAAATTGGTAATTCTTTGCCTTACGAAACATGCCATATTGATGTGTATGTTTTTCAAGAAATAACAATTATTTATTTTCTTCTGAAAGTTTTGCTATACCAAAATTAATCTGTTTTTAGCTTTAGAAGCCAAATAATTTTATAAACAGTGGAATTATTATAGAAAATTGAATTTCCATAGAAATAAAATTATACTATATATATTCATATTTGGAAGATAAATAGTTTATGTGTTTCTTTGGAACACTACTGACATTTTTATGGCAAATAATATTGGGTAAATTCTAGAGTTAACTGAGTTCCTTGAAGAAATATAATCAATCACTAATCAAGGAAAAGTTGTTTTTTGAATCTTGGTATATGTGTTGGTGGGAGTGATAGGACTGAAAGGCTGAAGGAAAGTGAAATTCTATCCTAGAGCACTTAGCTAGACATGTAGGTACTTGAGTTTAAAACTAAGGTAGAGTTTCATATTTCGGAGTGACCTCCCCAAAACTTTTTTTTTTTAAGATTGCTTTACTCTTGTGGACTACCAGAAGCTACTGACAATTTTCAAATAGTTCTTCTTGTAAATCTTTGTATACAAATTTTGACTGATTTTTTAAACTATTTTACACCAGTTCTTAGTAACCAAATCACTTCTAAAAGAAAATGTTTCATATTTTAAGAAGGGAGCCCTTGAGAGGTAAAGACTAGAAAACAGTCCTGAGAAACCACCCCCCCACTTCAATCAACACACACAGTCAAGAGTCTCCTAATTATAGAGAAAAATCCAACTAATTCTAATATAAGAAATAAAAAGGGAATGTACATAGCATTCATACCAAGATACTATACAAAAAATATGTGATGATGAACAGGACAACTTTCCTACTGACCTATTCTAGACCGTATTGTGTCCCCCAAAATAAACATGTTGAAGTTCTAACCCCCAGTACACCTCAGAACATGACTGCATTTCAATATAGGACTTTAAAGACGTAATTAGGTTAAATGAGATCATTTGAGTGAGTCATAATCTAATAGGACTGGTGTCCTTAGAATAGGGAGACATCAGGGATGTGTATTCACAGAGAAAAGGCCATGTGAGGACACAGCAAGAAGTTAGCCATCTATAAACCAAGGAGAGAGGCCTTGCAAGGAATCACACCTGATGGTACCTTGATCTTGGACTTCCACCCTCCAGAACTGTGATGAAATAAATTTCTGTTGTTGAAGTCCTCCAGCCTATCGCATTTTTGTTATGGCAGCCCTAGCAAACTAATACAGATTTTAATACTCAATAGAAAAAATTGAGCAAAAACAGATGAAATTTTTAACCCAGCAATTAAAAAATGGAACACAGCAGATAAAAATTATTATCCAACGTTCTAACAAAAATTGTTGAGAATTAATGAAACAATCATAGTAGTGAGGGGAGAATACAAATTGGAAACATAGGAAGTCCATGGAGCTTCCTATGGGAAGAACCCAGCTATACACACACATATGTATACATGAAATCACTATATTGATCAAGAGATAGAGCATATCCAGCATGTAGTTGCAATTTTGATTTCTGTTTTACCCAAGAGTCTTTTAAGATAATGCCTTTTAATGGCAAAGATTTTTGTGTTTATATTTTAGTTATTAATGTCTACTTTTTTTTGCTTTATGTTAAATACTGTGGCTTGTATCATATTTGGAGTTGGGAAGTTACTGAGTTGTTTCTATTATATAATGATACATAGCAAAATATTATAAATGGTACCCAGTGGCTTGAAAGCAAAGATGTATTCCTATTTTTCAGAAATAGAATTCTATATATTCTCTGTGTGGTTGCATAGACTAGTACACATGTGTGTTTCCACAGGATATTATTTGTATTTCCAATGGTTTTAATATGTGCTATATCTTTAACCAATTAAAAATCCCTTTTCTCCTAAAAAAATATATGAGTTCACAAAAGAGAGAAAAATTCTTTCTAACATAAATCTTCACCTGATACAGTTTAGATATATCTTTATTCTTAAATTTACAATGAATAATTTTTAGGGGTTTTAGCTACCAGTATTCTAACACTGAATCAATTTTATAGATACATAAAATTAGATTTTTTTCTAGTCTTTAATTATAGTTCTGTTACTATAGAGGCAAACAGATTGATTTGACTTCTACCCAATGTTATCTAAAAAGAAATTAATATTATAGAAAGAATCCCTTTACTCTTGCCATGACCAAGCAAGGATCTATAGATAAGTTTTAGGATCATTGTCTTAACTTTATTGAGTCATCCACTCATGAAAAGGGCATATCTCCCTATTTATTGAGCATTTTGTTAACTTATCTCAGTATATTTTCTATTTTCAGCATATAGATCTTGTACATCTTTTATTATTTTTCCTAGGCATTTGGCATTTTTGGAGTGTTATTAGAAATACTTTAAATTTCATTTTCTTTTTTTTTTTTTTTTAAAGATTTTATTTATTCGACAGAGATAGAGACAGCCAGCGAGAGAGGGAACACAAGCAGGAGGAGTGGGAGAGAAAGAAGCAGGCTCATAGCAAAGGAGCCTGATGTGGGGCTCGATCCCATAACGTCAGGATCACGCCCTGAGCCGAAGGCAGACGCTTAACCGCTGTGCCACCCAGGCGCCCCTTAAATTTCATTTTCAAACTATTGCTCATGAATTATAATTTACCTTTTAATTTGTATCCAGAGATTGATAAAATTTGACCCATAGTTTATCTGTACATACTTTTGGGTTTTCTACATACAAAATCTTATCCTCTGCAAAAAAATTTCTATTTCTTTGTTTCCAATTATCTCACTTCATTTTTCTGCATTATACTGAATCCAAATTTATCATTAATGTTGACATTCCAAAGGCACCTCACACCTGTCAAAATGACTAAAATCGACAACACAAGAAACAACAGGTATTGGGAACCCTCTTATACTGTTGGTAGGAATGCAAACTGGTGCAGCCACTGTGAAAAATAGTACGAAGGTGCCTCAAAAAGTTAAACATAGAATTACCCTATGATCCAGCAATTGCACTACTAGGTATTTGCCCAAAGAATGCAAAAATACTAATTCAAAGGGATATGTTCATCCACAGTAGAAAAATTATGAAAATAGCCCAAGTGTCCATCAACTGATGAATGGATAAAGAAGTGGTGTGTATATGTGTGTGTGTGTACAGACACACACACACACACACACACATATACAATGGAATATATATACATACATATATATATATATATATACACACACACACACACAATGGAATATTATACAGCCATAAAAAGAATGAAATCCTGCCATTTGCAACAATATGGATGGAGCTAGAGAGTTTTATGCTAAGTGAAATCAGAGAAAGACAAATGCCATATGATATCACTCCTTTGTGGAATTTATAAACAAAACAAATGAGCAAAGGGGAAGAAAAGAAAGAGGCAAACCAAGAAACAGACTCAGCTGTAAAGAACACGCTGATGGTTACCAGAAGGGAGGTGGGTGGGGGGTGGGTGAAATAGGTGATGAGGATTAAGGAGTGCACTTGTGATGAGCACTGCATGATGTATGGAATTGTTGAATCACTATATTGTAAGCCTGAAACTAATACTGCATTGTATGTTAACTAACTGAAATTCAAAAACAAAAACAAAACCTGAAACAAACAAAAATCTTAAAAAAAAAATTCAAACCCACATTTTCTTAGAATAAAAGACTGACATGCTGGTGGGAGTTTAAGTTAGTCCAACCATTTTGGATAGCTATTAGTTTCTGTTAGTTTCTTCTTGCTGCTGTAACAAAATTACCACTTAGCAGTTTAAAACAACACACTGTATTATCTTACAGTCCTGGACGTCAGAAATCCAAAATGAGTCTCACTAGGCTAAAATCAAGATGTTAGCAGAGCTGTATTTCTTCTACAGGTTTTGTGGAAGAATTTTTTTTGAAGCATTTAGAAGCTGTGTACATTCTTTGCCTCATGGCCCTCTTTCATCTTCAAAGCTAGCAATGGTTCATCAGTTTCAGATAGGAGCTAAAAGGAAAAAAAAAATGGCCAACCAAGAATACTTTAACAAGAAAAGGTGTCCATCAAAAGTGAAGGTGAGATATTTTCTCTAACAAACAAAAGCTAAGGGAGTTCACCAGAACTGACTTCTAAGATATACTAAAAGAAGTTCTTCAAGCTGAAATGAAAGGACACTAATTAATAACAAAAAATTATATAAAAATATACAACACACCAGTAAAGGTAAGCATATGGTTAGATTCAGAATATTCTAATACTGTAGAATGGTAGTGTGCTAACCACTTAATTCTAGTATAAAAGTTAAATACAAAAATATTAAAAATAGCTACAGCTATAATAATTTCTTCATGGAGATACAACGGAAAAGGATGTAAACAGTGACATCAAAAACATAAAAGAGAGGGAGTAAAAGAGTAGTTCCAGGTATGCAATCAAAGTTAAATTATCAGCATAAAATAGAATATTATATAAAGTTTCATGTAACCCTCACAGTAACCACAAAGCAAAACCTAAGCAAATTCACAAGAGATAAAGAGAAGAGAATCAAAGCAAGCCATTATGGAAATCATCAATTCACAAAGGAAGGCAGCAAGAGAGGAAGAAAAGAACAAAGGAGCCACAAAGATGCCATAAAACAATTAATGAGATGACATCAGTAAATCCTTACCTACCTATAATTACTCTAACTGTAAAATATGAACAAGGAGATTAAATCAGTTTTTAAAAACCACCCAAGAAAGTATAGTCCAGGACCATATGGTTTCATTGGTGAATTCTACCAAACATTTAAATAGGAATTAATGTCAATCCTTATCAAACTCTTCCAAAAAAGCTGAACTCCCAAACTCATCTTAAGAGGCCAGCTTTACCCTGATACTAAAGGCAGATAAGGGCACTACAAGAAAACTGCAGACCAATATCCCTAATGAATATAGATGCAAACATTCTCAATAAAATATTAGAAACCAAATTCAACAGCACATTAAAAGGATCATAAACCAGGATCAAGCAGGATTTATCTCTAGGATGCAGGATGAGTCAACATATGCAAATCAACAAATGTTATACACCACATTAATAAAATGAAGGAGAAAAACCACATGATCATCTCAGTAGATGCAGAAAAAACACTTGAGAAATTACAATATCCTTTCATTATCAAAAACACTCAGCACATTGGGTATAGAAGGAACGTACCTCAACATAATAAAGTCAATATATGACAAGCCCATAGCTAACATATTCAGTGGTGAAAGACGGAAAGCTTTTCCTCTACGATAAGGAACAAGACGAAGGTACCCATCCTTAACCATTCCTATTTAACAGAGTAAGGAAGTCCTAGCCAGAGCAGTCAGGAAAGGAAGAAAAAAATAAAAAAGCTAAGTAAAATGCATCCAAAAGGGAAAGATAGAAGTAAAATTGCCTTGTTTTGTAGATGATATAATCTTCTACAGGCATACCTCATTTTATTGTGCTTCATAGATATGGCGTTTTTTGCAAATTGAAGGTTTGTGGTAATCCTGCATCAAGCAAGTCTATCAGTGCCATTTGCCCAACAGTATTTGCTTACCTCATGTCTCCATGAGAATTTGGTAATTCTCACAATATTTCAAACTTTCTCATTTTTATATTTGGCACGATAATCTGATTAGTGATTACAACTCACTGAAAGCTCAGGTAATAGCATTTTTTAGCAATAAAGTTTTAAAATTAAAGTATGTGTATTAAATTAGACATAATGCTATATAGCACACTTAATAGACTGTAGCATAGTGTGAACAAAATTTTTATATGCATTGGGAAACCAAAAAATTGATTCAACTTGCTTTATTGTGATATTCACTTTATTGCAGTGGTCTGGAACTGAACACTCAATATCTCTTGTGTTATGCCTGTGTCTAGAAAACCCTCAAGACTCCACCAAAAAACTGTTAGAACTAATCAGTGAATTCAGCAATGTTGCGAGGTACAAAATTACTGTACAAAATCAGTTGCATTTCTCTATACTAACAACAAAATATCTGAAAAAGTAATAAAACAATCCCATTCACAATAGCATTAATAATAATAAAGTACTTAGGAATAAATTCAGTCAAGATGAAAGATCTGTATACTGAAAACTATAAGATTTTGATAAAAGAAATTGAAGAAGAGACAAACAAATGGAAAGGTATCCTGTGTTCATGGATTGAAAGAATTAATTTTGCTAAAATGTCCATACTCTGCAGAGCCATCTATAGATTCAGTATAGTTCCTATCAAAATTCCAGTGGCATTTTTTACAGAAATAGAAAAAACTTTACCTTAAAGTTTGTATGTAATCACAAAAGAACCAATCCAGAGAAATACCAAAGCTGGAAGCATCACACTTCCTGATTTCAAATTACACTACAAAGCTCCAGTAATCAAAAATAATGGTACTGCCATAAAAATAGACATATATCCATGGAGTAGAATCCAGAGCCCAGAAATAAACCCTCACAAATACAGTCAAATAATACTCAATACTCTCTTCCGTAAATGGTGATGGTTAAACTGAATAACCACATGTGGAAGAATGAAATTGGACTTTTTAATACCACTCACAAAAAAATTAACTCAAAGAGGATTAAAGTCTTAAAAATAAGAACTGAACGGTAAAACCATAAGAAAATATCAGGGAAAAATCCTTGACATCAATCTTGGAAACAATTTTTTGAGAAATGACACCAGAAACACAAGCAACAAAGGCAAAAATTAAAAAGTGGGACTGCATCAAACTAAAAATCTTATGCATAGTGAAGGAAACCATTAACAAAATTAAAAGGCAACTCATGGAATATATTCACAAATCATATTCTGATAAAGGGTTAATATCCAAAATATATAAAGAACTCCTACAACTCACTAGCAAAAAAACAAACAAGAAAAAAACAAACAAAAATCTAATTTAAAAATGAATAGAGGAACTGAACAGACACTTTTCCAAAGAAGACATACAGATGGCCAACAGACACATGAAAAGATGCTCAGAATCACTAAACATCAGGGAAATGCAAATCAAAACCACAATGAGATCTCATCTCACATCCATCAGAATGGCTAGCACCAAAAAGACAAGAAATAAGTCTTGGCAAGGATGTAAAGAATAGGGAACTCTTGGGCACTGTTGGTGAGAAAGTAAATTGGTGCTGTTACTTTGGAAAACAATATGGAGGTTCCTAAAAAATTTAAATAGAGCTACCATGTAACCGAGCAATCCCACTTCTGGGTATATATCCAAAAGAAATAAAAATATATCAAAGAGATATCTGTACTCCCATGTTCATTGCAGCCTTATTCAGAACCACCAAGATATGGAAACAATCTAGGTGTCTGTCAATGGATGAATGGATAAAGAAGATTGGTATTTACAGACAATGGAATATTGTTTAGCCACGAGAAAGAAGAAAATTTTTCCATTTGCAACCATATGGATGGACCTTGAAGGCACTATGCTAAGTGAAATAAATCAGACAGAAAAAGACAAATACTATATGATATTGCTTATATTTTGCATCTAAAAAAGCCAAACTCATAGAAACAGAGAATAGTGTGGTGTGGTGGTTACCAGGGGATGGGGGAAATGGGTAGATGTTGCTCAAAGTGTACAGACTTCCGGTTATAAGATGAGCAAGTTCTGGAGAACTATATATAGCATGGTGATTATAGTTGATGAACTGTATCATATACTTGAAAGTTACTAAGAGAGTAGATTTTAAGTGTTCCCACCATAACAAAAAACTGGTAATTATGTGACATGATGGAGCTGTTAGCTAACTCAGTGGAGTGATCATTCCAATATATGTAAATGTATCAAATAAATACAGTTGTATACCTTAAACTTACACAATATTTTATATCAATTATATTTCAATAAAACTGTAAAAATGGACATTAAAATAAGAAATTAAAAACCATCAAGGCTAAAGATAAAGAATGCCTTCATTTGGAAGTTGTGGTCCTATATTAGTGCCAGTTTTTGCAACAGTCAATGTTTACTGATCAATTTGAAATTCTTACTTGTAAGTAATGATAGGATGGTGAAAAAAACCAAGAGGCAGCCCACGGAATGGGAGAAGATATTTGCAAACGACACTACAGATAAAAGATTGGTATCCAAGACCTACAAAGAACTTCTCAAACTCAATATGCAAGAAACAAATCAAAAAATGGGCAGAAGATATGAACAGACACTTTTCCAATGAAGACATACAAATGGCTAACAGACACATGAAAAAATGTTCAAAATCATTAGCCACCAGGGAAATTCAAATCAAAACCACACTGAGATACCACCTTACGCCAGTTAGAATGGCAAAAATTGACAAGGCAGGAAACAACAAATGTTGGAGAGGATGTGCAGAAAGGGGATCCCTCTTACACTGTTGGTGGGAATGCAAGTTGGTACAGCCACTTTGGAAAACAGTGTGGAGGTCCCTTAAAAAGTTAAAAATTGAGCTACCCTATGATACAGCAATTGCACTACTGGGTATCTACCCCAAAGATACAGACGTAGTGAAGAGAAGGGCCATATGCACCCCAATGTTCATAGCAGCATTGTCCACAGTAGCTAAATCATGGAAGGAGCCGAGATGCCCTTCAACAAACGAATGGATTAAGAAGATGTTGTCCATATATACAATGGAATATTACTCAGCCATCAAAAAGAACGATTTCTCAACATTTGCTGCAACATGGATGGGACTGGAGGAGATAATGCTAAGCGAAATAAGTCAAGCAGAGAAAGACAATTTTCATATGGTTTTACTGATTTATGGACCATAAGAGGTAGAAAGATTGGCAGGAGAAGGAAGGGAAGAATGAAGGGGGGGTAAACAGAAGGGGGAATGAACCATGAGAGACTATGGACTCTGGGAAACAAACTGAGGGCTTCAGAGGGGAGGGGGTGGGGGAATGGGATAGACTGGTGATGGGTAGTAAGGAGGGCACATATTGCATGGTGCACTGGGTGTTATATGTAAGTAATGAATCATGGAACTTTACATCAAAAACTGGGATGTACTGTATGGTGATTAACATAATATAATAAAAAATATTATTATTAAAAAAAATAATGATAGAATGAAGTCAGCTCAACTGGTGGTTAATTTGGAAAAGAAGCAATAGAGAAATTAACTTGTATTAAGTGCTTACTATGGACCAGGTACTGTGTCAAATAATTTCACATCTGCCTTGAGGGTAGGCAAGGATTAAGTTGAATTGAATTTTGAGTCTCTTATGTCAAACACATAGTTTAGTACATAGTAAGCCTTCAAAAGTGTTTGTTGAATGTTACCAGGATCAAGTAAGTTTTATCCCAGAAATGGAATGATTATTCAACATTAGACTGTATTAACCATGTCTTTTATTTTGTGTTCTGATACCTTGACATTTGGGACCTTGCTTTACCTTGAAGGACTGCTCTGCCATACTTAGCTAATTCCTAGAGATATTAAACAACTCATCCATAAATGTACTTTTTGAAATGTGATTTTCAAATAAAACCAACCAATACAGAGCCCACAGGACAACACCTCATTTATTGGGTTCTCACACTGTAGACCTCTATTCCCTTATCCTAATATTTCCAGGACCAGGTACCAAACAACTACGGACAGCCCCTATACCCCAGAGCCTGTTGAAATTATTCAAATTAGTCAATTCTGAGCCAGTTTACCCTGCTTCACCCCTTCCTTCCTCGGAAGCCACAGTAAAGCCTCTTGCTCACTTTTCCCTTCTTCCCCTCTGACCAGCCACAGTGTTTCCATGTATGGCCCACCATGGCATGGTGTGTCCCCTCCTCTTGGGAACTGTGAGTAATAAGATGTCTTTTCAATGCCATCATTTCTGGATCTGTTAGCCTTACTATACCTCAAATTTTCTGTTAATACACTATATTTTAAAACATAGACAATCAAGAAGCATTCAAGTGAATTAAACTGAAGTCTTCTGCACATTTTATTAGGGGCAACTAATGTGAAATAAGTGGTAGCCTAATCTAAAAACACTTAGAAAATTCTAATTGACAGCCAAATATATATAGCAAGTAATCCTCATAGAACATTCACTACTGAAAAAATATTGGCTATATTTACAAGTATATCAATGTATAGTAATATTGATAATAGTAATATTAGCTCATATTTTTCATTTACTGAACACTTTCACATGTTAACTCTCAGAACAACCATATGAAGTACACAAAGGAATTTATATTGTTCTCATTTTTATTGCTGGGGCTATGTGTTTCCAGTGTAATTAAATAAATTATTCAACTGTACACAGCTTTTGGAACAAAAGTAGAAATTTTAAAATTTATTTTTGTGAAATAGTCAGCAATACTAAAAGGCAACCTATGGAATGGGAGAAGATATTTGCAAATGTCTTATCAGATAAAGGGCTAGTATCCAGAATCTATAAAGAGCTTATCAAACTCAACACCCAAAAACCAAAAAATCCAGTTAAGAAATGGGCAGAAGACATGAACAGATGTTTCTCCAAAGAAGACATAACAAATGGCCAACAGACACATGAAAAAATGGTTAACATCGCTCATCATCAGGGAAATACAAATCAAAACCACAGTGAGCAGCCACCTCATACTGGTCAGAATGGCTTAAAATTAACAACTCAGGAAACAACAGATGTTGGTGAGAATGCAGAGAAAGGGGAACCCTCTTACACTGTTGGTGGGAATGCAGACTGGTACAGCCACTCTGGAGAACAATATGGAGGTTCCTCAAAAAGTTAAAGATAGAGCTACCCTATGACCTAGCAATTGCACTACTTGGTATTTATCCAAAGGATACAAACACTGATTCAAATGGGCGCATGCACCCCAGTGTTTATAGCAGCAATGTCCACAATAGCCGAGCTATGGAAAAAGCCCAGATGTCCATCAACAGATGAATGAATAAATATGTGGTATACACAGTGGAATATTACTCAGCCGTCAAAAAGAATGAAATCTTGCCATTTGCAACTATGTGGATGAAACTAAAGGGTATTATGCTCAGCGAAATAAGTCGGAGAAAGACAAATATCCTATGATTTCACTCATATATAGAATTTAAGAAACAAAATAGAGGAACATAAGGGAAGGGAAGGAAAAATAAAATAAGATGAAATCAGAGAAGGAGGCAAACCATAAAAGGCTCTTAACTCTAGGAAACAAACTGAGGGTTGTTGGAGGGGAGGTGGGTGGGTGAAGGGGTAATTGGGTGATGGTCATTCAGGAGGGCACTTGATGTAATGAGAACTGGGTGTTATATGCAACTGATGAATCACTAAATTCTACCCCTGAAATTAATATACAGTATTTTTTAACTAACTTGAACTTAAATAAAAAAATTTTTTTAATTTATTTTTGTTACTACAATTGATTCATAAATATTACTTAAAAATATTAGGAGATACAGACAAGGAATAATGATGATAGTCACCTATACTTGGAAGCAATCATGTTAACATTTAAGCTACAGCTACACATACACAAGAGGTAAAAATTCTTCTTCACAAAAAACATATAATGAAAGCCTTTCTATGTTAACAAATATTTACAAGATAACTTTTAGTGGATACTTGATAATCCATTGTATGGATATACTCTTGTTGGATATTTAGGTCCTTTCCATGTTTTTGCAATAATTAACTTCCTCTTATGTCTATCAATTAACTTAGCTTATGTCTGTGAGTCAGAAGATGATATTAAGTTTTATCTCTTTTCTAATTCACTGTTTTATATATAAGGCATTAATATTTCTTACAGAATTTCCCTCATATGAAACTTGGATTGTTGTGAGGCTGAAACATGTAATAGTCATAAATATGCTTTGACAAATTTAAAGATATTTTCAAATGCTAATTTCCTTGACTAAATGTACATTTTATATTAACAGGTTTAAAGCCTCAGAAAGGTTTTTGGGCTCACTGGAAACTAAAAGAGCTCACCACAACAACCATACATGGTACTAAGAAAGCACCTTCAACATCTATAAAGGACAGGATTGAAAGGAGTCAGACACGTATAATGGCTGGTAAGTAAGTTTATTGTCAACTGCAGGATGAAATAGCCAAAATCAAGTATATTAAGGTATTGATTTATCATAATTTTTCTAATGTTTAATTCTTTGGAGGGTCTTAAAATAACATTTGATTTGTAGATTGGTGTTATAGTAGTATGAATATTGCTTCACATTTTAGTTTTTCATTATAAAAGTGGTATGTGCTTAATTATGTCCTCCTCCCATTTGCCTGTTATATTTTTATATTGATCTTCTATCCTACAATCTCATTAGTTCTAGTAGCCTTTTTATAGATTTCTTAGGATTTTCTGCATAGAAAATCATGTCATCTGAGAATAAAGAGAATTTTCCTTCTTCATTTCCAATCTACATGCCTTTTGTTTATTTTACATGCCTATGACTAGGACCTCTAAGAAAATGCTAACTAAAAGCAGTGAGAGTGGACATGCTTGCCTCGTTCCTGACCTTAGAGGGGAAATGTTCTGTTATTTGCCTTTAAATAGATTTCGGCTGCCAGTTTTTATGCCTTTTGTCAGGTTGAGGTAGTTTCATTCTCTTCCGGGCTTGCTGAGAATTTTTTTTTTTTTTTTTTAATGCATGGATAGATGTAGGATCTTAACAAATGCTTTTTAGCATCTATCGAGATGAACCTATTATTTTTTCTGTTTTAGTCTTTTAATATAATGAATTACAGGGATTGATTTTCAAATGTTAACCCAACCCTGAATCTCTGGGATAAATCCCATTTGGCCATTGTGTATTAACTTATTCATGTCCTACTGGATTTAATTTGATAAAATTTTGTTTTATTTTCCTGTACTATCCTGTCTCATTTTAGTAATAAGCATTATGTTCCCTCTTCTTTTTTTTAAAAGAATTAGTATAAAATCAGTATTTTTTTTTCCTCCTATATATGGGAGAATTCACTAATGAAGTCATCAAGGCCTAGAATTTTTTTTTTTTTGTAGGAAAGTTCTTAACAACAAATTCAATTTCTCTATAATGTAGAGCTATTCAGTTATCAGTTCCTTTTTAAATGAACTTAGTTGTTTTGTATGAATTTTTATTTTATTCCTTCAAATATTTTTGAGTTTTTTTCCTGGGATGCAATCCAGTTACTTAGAAATATTTTGATGTATTTTTGAGCCTTGCTTTCAAGCTTCATTAGGTAGAACCAGTGAAGTCTTTCGTCTAGGCCTAACTTGCTTCCCCTGATGAGGCAATACCCTGCTCAGTATTCTACCCCTTGCTCTGCGTATAGGTTTCCCATCTGACTGTCTAGAACATGACCTTTGTGTGAGCCCCAAGAAGTGTTCTGCCTGCTCCTTCCTGTGGGTGGCTCTTTACCAACCTCAGGCAAAGATTCAAGGATAACCCTCTAAGGATCTTCAGAATGCTCTCTGTGTGCATCTGTCTCCTCATATTTATACTGACCTATGAACTGTAGCTTGCCGTTGCCTTCCTGAATGCTAAATTTTACTTTCTCAACTCAGTGAGACTAATGGATTCTGTTTGCACTGTGGGGAGGAGACAATTGAAGGGCTCCTACACTTGTTTCTCTTTTCTTGGGGATTACTAACCTGTGCTGCCTATTGTCTAACACATAAAAACCATTTTTTCATGTGTCTTGTCCAAATTTTTCGTCGTTTAAGAGTAAATCCAGTCCTTGTTACTCCATAAGAGCTAGAAGTAGAAGCAATCATATGTATTTTTAAAAGATTAAGAGAAGACTTAAAATAGTTTTCTATATTTATTCATATATTTATCCTTCCTGGCACTTCATTCCTTATTATAAATTCGAGTTCCTTGTGGTGGTCTTTTCCTTCAGCCTGAGAAACTGCCTTTTGGCAGTTCTCATGGTTCATTTCTTCTAGCAGTGAATTTCCTTGTTTACATATCTAAAAATAGTGTTCCTTCTGCCTCTATTTTTGAAGGATATTTTTGCTGGGTATAGAATTCTGGGTTCATTTTTCATTTGCCTTTTAGCAAGATATTGTACTATTGTGTTCTGGTTTCTATTATTTCTAATGAAAAGTCAGACTTTTTATTCTTATCATCATTTCACCATGTCTAGGGTCAGAAACTTCTCCTGTGAAGGGCCAAAGTGTCAATATTTTAGGTTCTGTTAGATACATATCGTCTATTTTTCTTTACAATTCTTTAAAAACATAAAACCCTTCTTAGGTTCCAAGTGATGTGAAAAATAGGACATGGACTGGATTGGACCTGCAGGCTGTAGTTTGTTGATTTCTACTCTATTCAGTGTGCCTTTTTTCTTCTAGCTGCTATTGAGATTTTTCTCTTTGTTCTTGGTGTTCAGAAATTCGCCCATGATGTGCTGACATACTTTTCTTTGTCTTCATCCTCCTTGGGCTCATTAATTTTCTTAAACTTGTGATTTGATGTTTTTCACCAAATTTGGGAAATTTTCTGCCATTATTCTTCGAATAAATTCTGTTCTATTTCTCTTCTCTGGGATCCAATTTAGCATGTATTATATTACTTAATGTTGTCCACAGTTCACTGGGACTTTGTTGGTTTTTTTCAATCTTTTTTCTCTATGTTTTATATTTTATAGATTTCATAGTTTCCATTTATTTCATTTTAAGTTCACTGACTCTCACTCTTAATCCCAATAAATGAATTTTTCGTTTCATACATTGTACTTTTCAGTTAAGAATTCCCATTTGGTCCTTTTTTAGTAGTTTCTATTTCTATTCTGAGATTCGCTTTCTTCATTATGACCATATTTTCTTTTAAGTCCTCAAACATGTTTAAAATAGTTTCTTTTAAGTTCTTGTCTGGTAATGCCAACATTTGGATAACTATGAGATTGATTTCTATGACTATCTTTTTCTTGACTGAATCACAATTTATTGTCTCCTTTCATGTCTAATAACTTTTTATGTAATCTTGGGAGTTTGAATGAAACTTTGAGGATATTCTGAATTCTGTTAACTTCCAATAGACAATGTTAATTTTTGTTCAGGTACGTTACTTTGGCTGAGTTTGAAGTCCAAATGTTATGTGTTCTGTGATGGTCAGCCACTAAAATCTCCACTTAGAACTTTTAGCCACACAGCTATTCCTTTCTACCCATCCTTCTGGAGCTCCCTCTTCTCACCCTATGCATGAGTAATGCAGACACCAGCCAAGGGTTCAGAGAGAGCTTATAATATTCAGATTCTGGGTTTCCCCCTCTGCAGCCACTTTCTTTCCAGAATTTCTAGAACTCCCTCATTTTTCAGCCCTCTGGCAGTCCCAAATACCAGCCTCTGACTCCTTAAACCAATAATATTTCCACTTTATGTTTGAATTCTATCCACTTACATGCTATGATGACTATGTAGTACCATCAGCGAAAAACCTGCAACTGCATGAACACAAATTGCATCCACTAGAGGTTCCTTTCTTATCAGGCTCATCTCCCCTCCAGTTTCTACCTGCTCTTGGTCATTCTCTGGTACCTCCAAACAGTTGTGTTTTTAAAAAATATTTTCAAGAATTTATAACTTTTACCTGTGGAAAGTCAGACTGATGTAAGTTAAATATTTTATTTAAAAATTAACTTTATTTTACAATTTAAATATCAAATTTTCAAGTCACGTTTTCCCTTTAAAGTGTATATGTTGCTTCATTATCTTCTATTAATTAGTCTAGTAGAAAAGTCTAAAGCCAACTATTTTATTCTTTCTTTACAGTTAATTTATCGAATTTTGTTTTACTTTTCTGTTTAGTTGTTTCCAAGATTTTAAAAATTGTCTCTAAAATTGGAGAATGTCACTGGAATGTGTCTTGATATGAATGACAAGTTTCCTAATGATAAATCTAATTCTAATCCTTGCATTTCCCTAAGCTCCATTGCAGACCTAGTAAAGGTCTTAGCCAAATATTTCAAGTGAGACAGAAACTTAAATGGTCAGACTGAAGAGGGAGGGAGGGTACCCCTGTTTCAGAGGTACCAAAAAGTTTAACCAAAAAGTTTCATTCTACCGCTGGAGGGTATCCCCCTAACACTGAGGATATAAAATCCTCTAGGGAAAGTTTTTCACATGAAATACTGTAACAGACTAACTGCTGCAGCATAAAAACTGAGTATATATAGGGATGATGGGAAAAAAATAAGGAAAAGGCCACTAAAATTTGTTCATTTGGTAAATGTTGTATAAACCTAGAACAGTTTTCTATTACAGAGTAAAAACTGAAAGGGCTCTGGAAGTTAAGCTGAAAGCAAAAAATCAAGTTCCTAGGAAAGACCACAATTTTTTACAGTATGTCTTAGCTTTTTCAGGAGATTACCAGGCTACCAGGTGCTCCTGTACTGTAGATGTAAAATGACTTTGAGTAAAGCTTCTCACTGGTTTCCCAACCGAACATCTCATTTCAGTGCAACTTGTGCTTTCCTTTGTTCCCCCATTTTTAAATTTATTTAAATTTTAGTTAGTTAACATGTAGAGCAATATTGGTTTTTGGACTAGAATTCAATGATTCATCACTTACGTAAAACATCCAGTGTTCATCATAACAAGCGCCCTCTTTAATAGCCATCACCCATCTAGCCCATCCCCCACCCACCTCTCTCCATCAATCCTCAGTTTGTTCTCTATCATTAAAAGTCTCTTATGGTTTGTTTTCCTCTCTCCTTTCTTTTTTTTCCTCCCTGTATGCAATCCGTTTTCTTTCTTAAATTCCACATGTAAGTGAGATCCCATGGTATTTGTCTTTCTTTAACTGACTTATTTCACTTAGCATAATACACTCTACCTCCATCCACATCATTGCACATAGCAAGATTTCATTCTTTTTGATGGCTGAGTAATATTCCTCAGAATATTGGCTGAGGAAATCACCTTGGCTATTGTTGATAATGCTGCTACAAACATCGGTGTGCATGTACCCCTTTGAACCTTCGTATTTGTGTTTGTGTATCCTTTGGATAAATACCTAGTAATGTAACTGCGGGATCATAGGGTAGTTCTATATTTAACCTTTTGAGGAATTTTCATACTGTTCTCCAGAGTGGCTGCGGCACTTTGCATTCCCACCAACCGTGTCCTCATCCTTACCGACACCTGTTGTTTTTTGCATTGTTAATTATAGCCATTCTGACAGGTGTGAGGTGGTATCTCATCATGGTTTTGATTTTTATTTCCTTGGTGATAAATGATGTTGAGCATCTTTTCATGTGTTTGTAAGCCATCTGGACGTTTTCTTTGGAAAGCACGTTAAGCTTCTGCCAGTGGGCATGTGGCTCTCTCAAGACCTGCTCCTGCGTACTTTCCCTTCATGTGATAAAGTATTATCAAAGACTTTTACAAATTTGGTTTTATTTCATAGGTTTCAGATATAATACCAGTTTTAAAAACTGTGTTCTGGGGCTGATGCAGATTTTCCTATTTATGTTTCATAGTTATTTAACTGAGGGTTGGGAGATAGACTAAAGTAGCTGCGTTTACCCCACCGCCTTATGTAGAAGTCTCCTCATAGGTGTGTTTTTATTATTATATTTTAGGCAAGCATGCAGAACAGTGAAGAACATTTCCCACATGTAATAAATATTTGTATTTTTCCATATTTTCCTTACAAGCCTTTTATTTACAGGCTTTTTTGGTACCATTTCTAAATCTCTTTCCCCCTCTCCAAAGGTAATGAATACTGAAATTTGTGGGCATCCATTCTGTCTATAATATGTAATATTGTTTTTATGTTCTTTACATAAGCAAAATACATGAAACCATTTTACATTGCAAAATTTAACAATGATCAACATTCAATAATTTAAAATAATCAATAGGTATTAGCCAATTTTTTTTTACCAGTATTTTGACCATCAAGAAAACATAGTCAAGTTACTCTGTGGATAGTCAAGAAAGTTTTTTCTCTTCTTCTAGGAAATACTGTTTGTGAACTTTTATTTCAATAATGTTTATTCCAAACATCCCTTATTTATATGTTGCTTCATGATAATCCTCGGTTTTTCAGAAGTTATTATTTCAGTATCCATTTATTGCAATCTAACATGAAGATTCTAGGTGGCGAATTACAATGCTTGAAAGAGCTTTTATACTGTATGATCATTTTCACTTGAATAAACATAAATATTGTATTTGGTTCAAATACACTTGATTTTAATAATAGGAAATCTTGATAAAATGTATCATATATTTTATTTATCCCTAAATATTTGAAAAATACTTTTTATATTTGATTCTAAACATGACTAGATTTTTCTGTTTCTGGATGAGATCTTCTAAGTCTGGGAAGGCAGATTAGGGGTTTAATGAGTGTTTCCTTTCATATACTGGTAAAAATTAAAATTTAATAATTTGTCTTAAACTTGTATAACTCTTCTGTTTGAAGTATGTACTTCATAACATGTGTTAACTTTTTAGAGCCTTATTAGTAATATTTTTATGTGGCAGTTCACTTCTATTATCCCTTATAAAATAAGAAAACTGAAGCATAAGAAATTAAGTAATAACTTACCTAAGGTCACATAACTGATAAGTAGTGGAATACGAATTCATATCCAGGAATTTTCCAGCCTTAGAGTCTGAACTCATAGCCTCCTCACATGCTTCCTCTTAGTCATTTAATTTGACAAGCTTATAAATATATTAAGGCTTAAAATTGTCATCATAGGATAAGAGTTGTAACTTATAATTGTGGCCATAGCCTTAATCCTTCATTCATGACTAATGTCAATGAGTTTTTAGATCCTTTCCTGGGATCAAATGTTAATACATGAGAAGGAAGGAGGGAGAGATGTTAGTAGACGGGTCAGAAAAAGAGCAGAAGACTAGGGGGGAAAATTCACTTATTTCCAAATTTTCTATAGGGATTTCTCTAGAAATAGCAGTGGTTTGGGGAACTGGAAACCCACATTCTGGGCCCAAAGTAGTCCAGAAGTACAATGATGGCAAAGAGTTGGAATTTCTAATTCTTTGAAAGTAACTGAGCCACCACTGGGAAAGCACAGGTCTGCTATGTACTGGTGTTTTTGGCAGGGGAACTCAAAGGGCTGTTGTACCATTTCAAAAAGTCAAGAATTGCTTAAAGAGGGTTTTGGGTGTTTTGTTTTGTTTTTTTACAAAGTAGTTTTTTCTGTAAATTTCTACTTAGATTATGACTGTTACGAAATCTATGTGTTTATTTGAACTTTGAGGCTCTTATAGTTTTCTTGGGCCCTAGCCTACCTTTAAAGGTACCTTGTTGAGTTTTTATGTTCGTTAGTGGTCAATGAGTATCTCTCCTCCATGTAGTGTTTCAGAGATCCAGGCTATTCTGCCTTGTGGGGTCATCAACCTATAGAACTGCATAGTCATTAGAATTAATCTGCACCAGGAGAATATAAGGGAAATAGGCACACAACCTTAAAAGTCTTGGCTAAAGTTATACATTTCCAGTTATAAAATGAATACCTCATGCAAATGTAATGTGCAGCATAGTGATTTAGTTAATAATACTGTATTACATATTTAAAAGTAGGTTGGAGAGTGAATCTTGAAAGTTCTCATTGCAAGAAAAAAAATTTATAATGATATATGGTGATGGATATTAACTGGACTTATTGTGATGATCATTTTGGAGTATGTACATATATCAAATCATATTGTACACTTGAAATTAATGTATTCTGTCAATTATACCTCAATTTTAAAACGTCTTGGCTCAGAAGTTATCCACATCACATTCATTCTGATGTCATTAAGTGAAAACAAGCCACGGCTATATTTAGATGTAAGAAGGGCTAGAAAATCAAAACTCTGGCTGGCAAGCTGCTACATAGTGACAACTCTGTACTATGAAATGGGGAGCTGCACATTTTGAAAGACAGCTAAGTGTCTCTGCTACAGGAATTCAGTTAAAAAATAGTGTAGTAATCCTTATGTATGGAATGCTTTTGCTGTGGCCAATAATAAAATTTGAGTATCAAAGAAAAAATTTGGAGAACATGCTTCTATCACCATGATCTTGACAGTTTTTCGATACTTAAAGACTGCCTAATAAGTCAGTGGTGATATTAACAAATGTGATTTTTTGATATCATATAAAGAAACGTGTCAACATTTAGAAGATCTGCAAAACTCACTGAACCAGTATTTTTCAAATGATCAGTACATTGCATTTTTAAAAATAATACATGGATTTTAAAAATGCAGTTTTAGATTCCATATTGCAACCCACCATGAAGAAGCTACAACTTGTCAAGTTTTGGTGTAGTATCAAAGAATATTCACAATTATATGAAAAGGCAATTCAAATACTAATTTTTCCAATTATATGTGTGATACCATATTTTCTTCATATACATCAGTATACAAATATAATCTTAAAAAATGTATCACAACAGAACAAATGCAGAAGTAAATATTGGAATCATGCTGTCTTCTACTAAGGCAGATGTTAAAGAGATTTTTAAAATGTGAAAGCAGTGTTACTCTTCACAAAACTTTTCTTGAAAATAGTTATCTTTTTCTAGGAAAAAAACAAGATGTGGTATATACACACACACACACAAAATGGAATATTACTCAACTATAAAAAAAAATGAAATCTTGCCCTTTGCAGTGACATGGATGGAGCTAGAGAGTGTAATGCTAAGTGAAATAAGTCAGAGAAAGACAAATACCATATGATTTCATTCATGTGAGAAATTTAAGAAACAAGCAAGCAAAGGGGAAAAAAGGAGAGAAGCAAACCCAGAAACAGACTCTTAACTATAGAGAAGAAACTGATGGTTACCAGAGAGGAGGTGGGTGGAGGGATGGGTGAAATAGGGGATGGGGATGAAGGAGGGCACTTGTGATGAGCACCAGGTGATGTATTGAAGTGTTGAATGACTATATTGTGTACCTGACACTAATACTACATTATGTTAACTAACTGGAATTTAAAGACTTAGAAAAAGAAATAGTTAGCTTTTCTAAAAAGATGCTATTTATTTTAACATGAAATGGGTTTCTTACCATTATTTTTAATGAACTAATGTTCAAGATTTCTCAGTTTTAATTTCTATTATAGGAAATACTAATACATACAAAATCCATAGAAACAAAAGTTCTTTGGTGTCTTCAGTTATTCTTAAGAGTATAAAAGAGCCCTGAGACCAAAAAGCTTGAGGACTGCTGCCCTACAGGAAATCACTGCGGAGGGGCTTGCTCTATGGCATTTGAGAGGGGCCATATCCTGCTTGTAGTTTTACAGTATTTGTGTTGCTTGTCCCCAAGCTGGAGTCAGTAATCACTATGGAGGATCCCCTAAACATAAGACTCAGATAATTTACTAGGCCATAAGTATGTTTTGATTTGGAAACTTTTCTGCAGTTACTAATATTTCTTCAGCGCTGACATATTTAACTTGCACATTAAAGACTTAAGAATTCCTTGATCATCTTATATACCCTTGGGCCTTATGTTTCTACCTGAAAAAACTGATGTGATTAGATAATTTTCTATATTCCCCTTCTCTAACATTTTATTACGCTATTACTTCTATTCTTAGATGCTGAATAATCTTCCCAGGTAGTTGTTGACTATTGAGATGGAATTAGGAATAGAGACTGGTGGCCTAGATTTATTATTTTAGAACTCTTCCCCCTCTGTAGTTGTGTGCGTGCATGTGTGTGTATGTGTGTGTATCTTCTGTGTGTGTGTTGTGTGTATAAATATATTAATCTGTGTGCTAGAGGAATGCTAAGGCAGGTCTAGGGCAGAACTGGGGTAAAACATGAGTGTATGTATATATGCATGTGTGCATATATATGACTTTCAAGAAATAAAATAACCTGTGCTCCATGTATAGTGCTGTCTCAGAATTGCTGCTTCTAATCCAAAACATATTTAGACCATAATTTCTCCTTGACATTTGAGATACTTATTGTTATGTGATCTTAACTTTTCTCCAAAATTTTAAACTAAAAAAATGTTCTGTTTTTGTTTTTAATGAAATAGACAGCAGATAGTTAAAAATTGCCTTCCAACCCAAATGGCGTATCTCCCTTTTTAGGACTGGAATGTAAGCAGCTACAGAATTTCAGTATCTGGAATGACTCAGGATTTACAAGCCAGCTCCCCTTAACCAGTGTATTGTTAGATTATTTACAAGACTAAAGTTTTAATGTTCATTTCTCTTATTGTGGTACAACACCATTTAACCTTTTAAATTAGATGAAGATCGTTTTTCAAAAACTATTTTTATGCCTCTCTCCTAGTTTTTAAACCCAATTTTTTTCTCTTTGGACTTGAAGGTTAAAAAATTAAAACACTTCATGATTTTTTATAAACTGTAGTTTAAACTACACGCAGTAAAAAATCCTTATATTCAGTTAACATGTAACTTTTAAGTACCTATGTATATATCATTATACTTAGTGCTGGGGGAGATAAGGAATAGAAAAGAAACATAGTTACTAGTATACTAGTAACTAGTTACTCCATACACAAGTGCTAGTTGATATTTAGCAAACGACATGTTCCAGAAATAGTAATAGCCCAATGAACAATAGCCCAAATAGCTACTTGAACTTTAATTTGTACCTCTGTCAATTGCTACCTCTTCGCTGTCAGCAATGCTTGGGGACAATAAAAAAAAGAACCCTTAAAACTTGGAAATAAAGTAGCTTTCTGAGAATTAAGCCAGTAAAATCTCAACATTGTGCTTTTCATTATATAATATTAAAAGAAAACCAAGGAATTTGCATGGCTAAAGAGAGAGGAAACCCCAAAACACTAAGATGGCCAGAGATATAAACTCTCAATGTGGTAGTAATTTAGTAAGTTGTATTATTGTATTGTCATTGGTTATATTTTATACTATGTGGAGAAATACTATATGAAAAAAGTGGGATAAACAACATGTGGCACAAGATAGATGTAGCCTGAGGAACCAGAAACCTGCAGTGTTTTTACAGAACTATCTAGATTTGACCTTGTAAATTAGGTTTTTATAATAATTTGGATAATATATCTTTCAAAACCATTTTACCTCCCTTTGCTTTGATGCCGTGTTTACCAAGCAACTTCCTAATTACTAATTTAGCTTTTAAGACAATCTTCCATGGTCTGCCACAGGGTGACTGGCAAATGCCTCCCCCAGGTATGTTGGTTTGTTGATTGGTGGTAGTGGTCAGAGGTGCTGGAGAGCATGGGAAAAAAAGTGGGTTCTCATTGCATTATGAAATGCATTAACATTCTTTATTGAATGATATGAAAAAGCCATGCTAAGGTGAAGTGAATAACAAGGATTTAAATTCTTCTGAGAGATTAGTCACTGGTTTGAACAAAACAAGGTGGTATGTTTCTACACATTTGTAACAATTACATTTTATCTTGCTTAAATATTGGAATCATGCTTTGTAGTGAGGTAGGCTCATTATTCTGTCAATGAATTGGAATTGATTTAACCGTTTATTTAGTGACTATTTACTGAGTGCTTACTCTATGCCAGAGACTTTCAAAGGTACTTGGAATACATAAGTGAACAAAACAGGTAAGATCCTTTTCCTTTTAAAACTTATGGGTTGGTGAGGAGAGACGGGCAGTGGGACAAAGACAGTGGACTAAGGAAACTGTAAAGTCTGTGTTGAGCAGTGAGAAAATGGAACAGGCAAGGTGGAGCCAATTGTTTGACAGCTTTTTAAAAGAATTTAAATCCAATAGGCAATGAAGAACCAACATGGCTTCTTCAGCTGGCAACTGACGTAGTCAAAATAGTATTTTAGGAATTAAGAATTAGGTAGCAGCTGAGTTGGAGAAGAACTTGAGACAGAAGAATGATTAAGGAATATTGCTAAACTCTAGACATGAGGTCATGAGGTTGTAGAAGGATCACGAAAGAGATACATCTAAAGAGGTTGAAGAAGAAGAAGCTGCCTGGGTTTTGGTAAAGTAGAGATGAGAATAAAAGCTGACTAAATTTTTACTGTAAATATTAGAGAGAATGTTTGTCTACTTCCATGCATAGTTGGTTGGAGTATATACTTGAAAAAAGCTTTCTGAAAATCAGTTTTTCAATTTGTGTTTTTACAGGATTTTTTTTTGGTCTAATCATTTTATTTCCTGTAATTATCTTAAGAAAATAATCAGGGATGCATGGGTGGCTCAGTCAGTTAAGTGTCTGCCTTCTGCTCAGGTCATGGTCCCAGAGTCCTGGGATTGAGTCCCTCATGGGGCTCTCTGCTCAGCAGGGAGTTTGCTTGTCCCTCACCCTCTGCCCCTCCCCCAGCCCTGCTTGTGCGTGCGTGCTCTCTCTTGCTCACTCAATTTCTCTCAAATCCTTTAAAAAAGGAAAATAATCAGTAGAGTATATACCAAGGAATTCGTATTTATGTTAGTGAAAGGTTTGAAACAACCAAAATAACCAACAATAGATCAATTAAATAAGGAAGAGTAAAATAGAGGTGTTTTCATCTATCTAGTCTGTCAGATCCATGATTAATAGAAAAATTTTGTTAAATTGATATATGCATGTCTTCAATATTTTTTCTTTTACTTCAGACATAACAATGTGCTTCATTTATCAGATTTTATATGGGGCTATGAACTCTGAGTATGATTCTAATAATTATCATGCCCACTGAATATTTCCTACAGTGTACAGTTTGAGTTTCTTTAAAATGGACTGAGAATTCAATGATATCTGCCAAGGAATCTGAATGCGTAATTCTGTATTGTTATTGTTTTTCTTTTTCTTTTTTTTTTTTTTTTAAAGATTTTATTTATTTATTCGACAGAGATAGAGACAGCCAGCGAGAGAGGGAACACAAGCACGGGGAGTGGGAGAGGAAGAAGCAGGCTCATAGCGGAGGAGCCTGATGTGGGGCTCGATCCTATAACGCCGGGATCACGCCCTGAGCCGAAGGCAGACGCTTAACCGCTGTGCCACCCAGGCGCCCCTGTTATTGTTTTTCCCTGTTGTCTTGCCCACACCTAATTTACCATCTAAGTTTTAATCACTCACCTTTTCCATTGCCACTCCATAGGCCCCTCTAAAAACTTTGATTTCTGTCCTGAGTAATATGGGAAACGATTGCAGCTTTGAATAGAGGAATTGCATGATCTGAAATACAACTTAACAGAATCACCGTGGCTACTCTGTTTGAGAAAGGACTGTGGTGTATGTGGGGGTACCCTTTGCGCACTTTTTACCCCATAATTGTCTGAATGCAAAAACAGTTGTAGCTCTCTTTCTAGTGTTGGCATTTCCTTTTAGCCTCAACTATGAATAGCAAAAATATAGAGGCATCTAGGAAAGCCGGGGATCCAAGAAGCACTGTAGACTTTGAAATCATATTGGAAAATATGGAATTAAGATGGGAAGCAATATAAGGCTTTTCAGAGTGTTTAAGGAAGAAACAAAGATAAAGAACCAGGTATAGTTCCTAAAGGGATTTCCTTTCCCACTCCCACCCCCCATTTAGCTAATCGGTTCTAAATCGCATAGGTACCGTAGAATCTCCTAGGGAGGTTTAAAAATATCGTTGCCTGTGCCCCATCCCATATATACTGATGCAATTGGCCTGGGCTGGGGCTTAGGCTTCATTTTTCTTTAAAAAAAAAAAAAAAAAAAAAACCCAGGTGATTCCAATATGCATCTAGCATTAAAATCGATTGTTTTCAAGTCTTTTTAGGTCTTCTTATCCTCACATGGTCTTGCTGAACTTGTGATTAATTGCCTTACCATCTAGAATAAAACTCTCTATGGCTCAAGGAAATTTCAACTGGAATATATGATTTTATTCTCTTGAGGCAGGGAGGTGGAGGGGAGGATTTTCTTCAGGTTGGGTCTGAAGGCTGCGTCATTTCCTTCATATAGAGGCAAAGTGATACTGTTAGTTTTCCAGCTATAATAGGAGTTCTAAGGAGGCACAACTCAAGCTAATAGGCAGTTTAGACTCTGGTTCCAACCTTTGCTCAATTATCCTTGTGAGAATGGGCTATACAGTTTCTCTCAGGGAAGTATTAATAATGTTGCCACAGAGAATATACCTATTTTTCTCTGCTGAATGGCTCCCCAGAGAAAGCCATGAATTACTCTTATTAGGCCCTGAAGAATCCTGTCTTGTGACAGTGACCTTAAAAACATCCCATTTATTATTTGTGTTAGGCAGCCTTTAAGATGGCGTCTGACGATCCCTGCTTTTGGTATTTATGCCTTTGTGTAATTTCCTTACCTTGTATAAGCAGAAGTAATGTGATAATCACTGTCAAGATTAGGTTCTAAAAATACTGTGGCTTCCATTTTGGGCATTCTCTCTGGTTCCTTGCTCTGTAGGAAACAAACTACCATGTTTTAAATAGTGCTATAGAAGGGCTCATGGTGTAAGAAAGTGATATTTTGAGTCAACCACCACTGAGGACCCAAGGTGAATCCCTGTCTAAGTTGAGCATTGGAATAATAGATGTCCACAGCCCTGGCCAACATTCTTGATTGTAGCCTTATGAGAGATTCGAACTAGAGACAACTAGCTAACCCATGTCCAGGGTCCTGACCACATATGAGACAATAACTATTTGCTGTTTTAAGCCATTAAGTTTTAAGATAATTTGTTACATAACAATCTATAACTAATACATGGCTGGATTTGTCAAGAGAAAGTCCTGCCATCTTTAAGCTCAATGTTATTATTCATCTCATATTTCAATTGTTAGAAGTTCTGACGATATGAAAGAGAATAAATTTGTATAGGTTCTCATAAATTCAATGATGAGGATTTGGAAACCGGAACCACATAATTATCAGGAAGTAAAAGGAAAATGTAAGAGGCATCCTCTCGGGGGAGAGTAAATACAGGGATTTGGGGGAAGAGACTAGGACTTTATTACTTTTTGGTTCCTGTCAGAGAAAGTGACAGCCCAAGAGAAAGTGAATTTTCTTAACAAACCGTTCAAAGTTAGAGGATGAATGGGAGCACATGTGGGCCTGAAGGAACATCAACCTCATTGAAAGCAGCAGCTTTGTTGAATAAATATAGAAGTGGAACAAAGAGCAGCCTGACAACAATGCTGAAAGAGTTATAAGTTTTAATGAACTATTTTATGTTAAGATGAACATCAAGAACTCAAATCATAGAGACCAATTAAGAGATATTCTCTAAAAACTGTTTTAGAGTGTTCATAGAAATGGTCACAGCTAATCATCTCATACCCACAAGTCAGTCACAGCGGCCTGCATATTTTCTGATAGATCAGTGACATTCTAATTGACCAGTAACCACTCATACTGGTCGTTAAATATTTTTAATATCACTCCTATTCATAGTGAACTTTAGAGAAAGTTTTGGTTTTCTTTAGCCATGTGTCATCAGTGTGTAAAGTTGGATAAGACACGGTTCTCCTGTGTCTTCTTCATGCCCAAGTATCAGGCAGTAGGGTAGTGGTGTGAACAAAGCTGCATGACAAACCTTGTACATCTTTCTGATGTATCGCTTTTGCTTATTGGTGTGAATCTTAGAGCAAACACAAATGTAGTGTGGAGTAAAATGCAAAAATCACATGAGTTTTAAGAGAAAAAAAGATTTTCAAGAAATTTTGTGTGCCACCTTTGGCATTATTCCTTAGACTCTCATTCTCTACTTCTATTATTGTTATTTCAGTAGACAGTTTTGAGAGACACTGTTTTAGTGCATTTGTGGTTATAGAATCGCTTTTACTACAGTCGGGCTTGTAGTCCATCTGTATGTTCATTGTAACTCTAGAGAACCAGCAGAGAACCAGAGGAGCAAACTCTTAAGAGATAGAAACAAAGAATTTATCTCCAGCACCTCTTCTATCATTAGGTCAGTTTATAGCCAACTCAAAGGCTGATAATTTATACTTCAGCTTTTTTTTTAATAGAAAAATGTTTTAGTTCACTAATTGTTTTGAAAATATCTTTTTATTACTTCTTTTGTTAACAGCTCATATTCTTTCATTTAATTTTCTCCTTCCTTGTTGTTGGAAATCTATGCATTTAACCAATTTTCCCTTTCAAAGAACATTTAGAGAAAACCTCTGTTTATGTGCACATTTTGCTTACTGCCCCCCCCCCCGTTTACCTCCCCATAAAGAGGTACATGTAAGAGTAGAATAGGAAACAGGATTAGAAATTGCAGTCTTTCTTTCCTCCTCTTGAGTCAAATCATCACAGTATGGACTGATTATTGTGTATGAAGTGAATTGCCAAAACATAAGTTGCCTTTGCATGCAAACATAAAGATCATATCTCAATAGAAAAAAAATTTTTTTTGAGAGAGAGAAGACGAGTGGGGGTTGGCAGGGGCAGAGGGATAGAGAAAATCTTAAACAGGCTCCACACCCAGCATGGAGCCTGATGTGGGGCTTCATCTCCAACGCTGAGATCATGACTCAAGTCCAAATCAAGAGTCAGACACTTAACTGACTGAGCCACCCAGGTTCCCCTCAATAGAAATTTTTTAAGGAGGGAAACTACTAGCTAATAATCCTGATAATCTAAGCGTAGGAAGTACATGCTAAGTGACGTAGACTTTTGTGACATCTCTGTACCTAACCAGCTACTTTGGATGTATCACAATCTCAGTTTCCTTGTCTACAAATGAATACAAGGGACAGTTTTAAGATACTAGAATTTAAATGTGTGTAACTAGTACTGATTTTATTTTCTAAAATTTGCATGATAGATTTTTTAAAAGGGGACGGATAAACAATGAATTAAAAGTGTTTCTAGAAACACTACCAGATTGGATTTACTGCTAAATTTGTTTTGCTTAATTCAGCATTTCTGTGTAATTTGATTGTAACTCCGTAGACAAAGAGTATTTGGTCCTGACATAGTTCATATTTTATATTATGTACACTATTTCTGTTCAAATTTTATATCATCATTTTTTGCCCTTTTAAAAATGAAGTAAGATTAGTCTCAGTCTGAATTTTCTTTAATATTCAAACATTGAATGAATTCATATAAAAATTGATTATGGATAGACACTCTGCTAAGCACTAAGGAAACAAATATGAGAAACATAGTTTCTCCTCTGCTCTTGATATTTTCACAAGACTCCAGCCATAGAAGCCTGATCTAGGAACCTAGCCTAGCAAGGCCCGTAAATCAGAGAACAGTTCAAAATATCATTCATAGTACGTCCCGGAGTATATCTGAGGAAGGGCAATTCTTTCTAGCTTCCCTGCCACTTGAACATATAAGTGAGCCACAAGAATGAAATGAATCTGTTGTTCCTGTTGATTTAGCCTTTTTATGTAACTTTTGCCTATAAATGTATTAGTCGAGAATATTTATATAAAATAAAGGGACTTGATGACAAATATTTTGAAATTAAAACCACAATGATAAGCGGTCCAATAGTTTAATTTAGTTAAATGTTGGCCTCCAATTGGTGAACACATAAAGTATTACCAAATCTGCCAATCGAAGAATTATGAAGTGGAATTTATCTTTCTGATAAGCCTATTATCTGTAGCCTCATCTCAAGCCGTCATGACATTCAGGTCCTCAAATCCCTAACTATATGTTCTATTTTGGGCATTGTGCTCTTGCCATCTAACAGGAAAACAACGTTCCATGTGGCAATATTTTGAATGGCAGAAATTTCTAGACATTAGAAAAATTACTGACTCTAAATATGCATATTTTAAAAGTATGGCACTTTTCTACTCATGAACTCAAGTATATTCTAAATTTAAAATCCTTTAAGTTCTTGTATCTGCAGTGATTTTACTTATATGATCCAATTTAATTGACAATATGTGGCAAAACATATTTTACATTTTTGTATCGTTCCCTGTGGGACATCTATTGTAAGAATTGCCGCGGGCTGTCATTTTTGTCTGCCATCCAGGATTTGCTGGCCCAAGTGCTGTGTACTAGACTTGGTATTGGTCATGAGGGGGAGGGGAACTTGCAGTTGCGCCAGACGGTTTTGTTATTGCTTTAGAATTAAAAGCATATGAAACAGATACAGCTTATTAAGATTGTTGTTTTTTTTATAAATAACATAAACTTAAATAACAAAACAATAAAGTTCAAATACAACTTAAAATAGAGTTTAATGCTGTAACCACAGAGAAAAAGCATGATTATTTGTGGGAAGAACATTACTAAAAGTCATATTCCCAAATATGAATTATACAAAAGATAGGTTATATTACTTGAAAAAAACCTTAAAGCTTTCTCAATTTTACTTTTAGGGATTATAAGATGTTATTTTGTGGCAAGTGAGATGAAATACAGTATTATCATCATTATTGCTATGTTATATACAAGATTTTTGAAAACATCCTTTTAGCAATACCCTTTCAGTTTGAGCAGCATTAGAAATTTTTTTCTTGTTAATACAAGAAGAGTACAAGCATTTTCTAATATTATACTTTTGTAAAAAACTACCTATTTGATTCCATTCCGTAGTAGAATTTTTGAGAATATTCTTTCTCTTCTGATTAGAATTTAAGTGGATTATAATTTTTCACTAAAAAGTCTTTCAAATACTGCTCATCTTTCATAGTTAGTATTGGCTTGATTATCTGACAAATCATTCCAGCAGCCTTTAGGTCTGACATATCTTATATAACATCATCTGCATTATTATTATTATAGCAGCCATTTTATAAGCAGATAGGAATATTTAAATAATCATTATCAGATAATCAAATCTAACATACTCTTAAGGGTAAATTAATTTAAGAAAAAACATTACTATTACTAACATCATGATTGTACAACCAGTTTTACAATTTTTTACAACTTTTAGTTACTAAATCTGATTTTTGTGTATATTTTTCAAATCTTTCTTTAATGCAGTCTCTTAAAATAAACATACATGCGCAAGTCCAGCTTGATCAGTTTTTCAGTAGTTTTCCAGCCTTTCTTGGTTACTTAAAAAAAAAAAAAAGAAAAGAAAAGAAAAGAGAAAAAGAAAGAAAACAGTCCACTTAAAGAAATCTCCCTGCTGGAACTGGTTTCTTATATACCATATATGATTATGTTATTGCCATAGGAAGAAAGTGGGCTGTTTTTTGTTCTTTCTTCGTTTTTTTCCCCCTTACAGGAACCCCCTTTTGGTTTAAAGCAACAAACATTTCTCCTCCGCTGTGTGTCCATTTAGCTGATGCATATGTGTTGTAATGGTTTTCCAGAATTAATTCTTTGAAGTTGCAATCTTCATTGCATTCTTTCTGTTAAAACAACAAACAACATTATCCGAATGATTTTCAGAGGGACTCAAAGAGTAAACGGTAATATTTAGTAAAATTAAAACATATATGACCTTTTCTTTTTTTTTGAGTGGGCCTAATGCAGTCTGTTAGATATAAGTTAGCATATTTGCAAAAAAATTAGACATCTTAAAATTTTTTAAAAAGATAAAATGATACATATTTAGTTATGAAACATATTTCCAAATGTCTAACTTTTTGGCCATTGGTTGCTACTATTCTTTCGTATTAGGAGCTATTTCCCTCTAAGTAGCAGCTCTCATGTTACCATCCCCAAGTCACTCATTCCCTGACTGCTGAGATTTGATATGATTAGCAGAGCATCTGCCTCCCTCATTCAAAGGATGTATTTCACAACTTTGATTTACTACTACACTGCCTGCAATTGTGATAGAAAATTAAGCTTATTTTCATCCATCCAACTATTCATTCAGTCAGTCATTCATTCAGTTAAACCTATATTATTATGTAATTAGCCTGTGCCAGGTATCCTGCTGGGCTGTGGAAATACAAAGGAAAGTCGATTATATTTTTTTACGGTGGGATGAACTGTTACATATTTCACATTGTAATAAAGAGGGAACAACATAAACGCGCACAGTTCAAAGCCCATGACTGTGAGATTGATGTTGATAAACAAATGTCTGAATTTTTTTCCCAAGAATTTTCATGTCAGCAATGTACAGATTGGGTGAACTTTAACAAAAAAGAGCTTTAATACTCTCAGAAGGAAATTTTAGATTTTAAGTATCTAAAATGCACATGGACTTTCAGAGATGGAAATATCCTGAGAGGTCTGTTAATCCAACTCATTTTGCAAATGAAGACATCCAAGCCTGGAGAGCTTAAGTAATTTGTCCAAGGTCCTGCAGAAAACATTTTCTCAATGCTTGAATATAAAGTATTTTAATGAAATAATTAAATTATATAATTGGAAAGAAGTTAGTTTCATCTTACTTTTCAAAAAGGCAAGATGTTTTGGGGTGCCTGGGTGGCTTAGTTGGTTAAGTGTCAGACTCTTGGTTTAGGCTCAGGTCATGATCTCAGGGTCGTGGAATCAGGCCCACACTGGGCTCTGTTCTGGGTGTGGAGCCTGTGCTTGGGACTCTCTCTCTCCCTCTCTCTCCGCCTCTCCCCCTCTCCCTCTGCCTCTCCCCTGCCTCTTCTCTCTCTCTCTTTTTCTCTTTCTGTCCCTCTCCAAAAAAAAAAAAAAAAGAAAAGGCAAGATATTTTGACAAAAATAAGTTCAAAAAATTAAATCTAAATTATCAATTATCAATACCTTTGCATAGAGTTTTCCTTCTTTATTCATTGCAAGATAGTATTCACTTTCCACCCCTTTGATTGCCACAATTCCAACTGCCACTGTCCTGATTTCCATGATATCTGCAAGAAATCACAGAAAGATAAGTCAGTTATTCACTCAGCTTTGCAGATTATCCAAGAATGACCATTCGTTCTTATTTCTTTTTCAATTGGAAGTTATTAACATTATTAATTTGATTATTTGTTAGCCTGAGGCCACCTACCCATAATGCACATACTAACACCAGAGTAGTCCTTATTAAATATGGGAAGTGCAAACTATTGATTTTTTTTAATAGAAAAAGATATCTGGATTCAAAGAAATAGGTAAATATTTGAATTTAGCTTTTTCTTCCCTAGAATTACACTTCTAATTACTATAATAATAATCATCAGGATAACAGCTAATGTTTATTGGTCTCATACCACATTCTCAGAATTATTCCAAGGCTCCTATGTATTAACTCATCTACTCATCACCAAGGCTATGAAGCAAATACCCTAGTTATTCCCATTTTACAGATCAAGAAGCCCCCACACAGAGAAGTTTAATTTGCCCAAATTCTCTCAGTTGGTAAATGGCAGAGGTGAAATTTGAACCCAGACAATCTGGCTTTTAATCATCATATAGTACTATGAAAGTATATAATAAGCTAACGTCTTTACTTTTCTCTTAAACTTTCTCTTAAAAATTATTGCTAACAGAAAATCTCTTGAATTTACTGAAATTGAATAAAATTCATTTAAAGCAATTTTAAATAATGCTAACAGGACCTAGTGCCTTAAAAAATTAAATATTTTATTTTATTTTATTTTTAAAGAATATATTTATTTATTTGACAGAGAGAGACAGCCAGCGAGAGAGGGAACACAAGCAGGGGGAGTGGGAGAGGAAGAAGCAGGCTCATAGCGGTGGAGCCTGATGTGGGGCTCGATCCCATAACACTGGGATCACACCCTGAGCCGAAGGCAGACGCTTAACCGCTATGCCACCCAGGCGCCCCAAAAATTAAATATTTTAAACTGATGACAAATTTTTTGATACATGAAAAGATAATTTAAAACCAAATTATGGGGGTACCTGGGTGGCTTAGTCAGTTAAGCATCCGACTCTTGGTTTCACCTGAGGTCTTGATTTCATGGGTCATGGGATAGAACCCCAGTGTCAGGCTCCTCATTCAGCATGGAGTCTGCTTGAGATTCTCTGGCTCTACCCCTCCCTCCACTCATGCTCGTGTGTGTGCTTCTCTCTCAAATAAATAAGTAAAATCTTTAATAAATTTTAAAAAATTATGAATCCTGCTTATATATTTTTATAATTTTATACCTTTCTAATTTTTAATCTTTGTTGAAATTGTTTTTACAAAACATAGTTACCACAAGAATGTTAACCTTTATTTTCTTTTTTATGTATCTTTTCCTTAAGTGCTATATTTTAATGACTCATATAAATGCAGTAGAATCTCAAGAAATTTTTAAAAACAATGTAGGAATTAAAAGTTTAGTGAACCTTTTTAAATAACTGCTGTTAACTATACTTTCAACATGAAGGTGCAGCCATGAGACTTTCTCTTTCCTGTGCCTAACATAATGCAAAGAAAATTCCAAGTGAAAATTATCTGCATAAAATCAAGTCTCCAAAAGCTGTTTTCCAAAATATTCCCTGAATTAAAGGAAGATCTGGTTTTTTATTCCAAGCCTTTGCTTCATCCTCTTACTTACTCTTTTTGCTTTAGTTTTCCTATCTGGAGAATAAAATTGATACCCACTTCATCAAGATTAATGTAGCCTAGCTAATTTTTGTTATTTTTTTCACATATATGCCACATATAGGGCCATTTTCCCAGTAAACTATACTTAGCACTAGCCAGAGGCATCCAGTTGAGAGTTCTAGAGCTGCTCGTAGAAACTGAGGTCTATGAAGGAAATGCAAAGGAATGGATATTAATCTTTTTAAGTATTTATGAAATATTGTCAGAATGTATAAAACCTTAATGGAATTTGAGGACACGAATTAAGGAAAACAGCCCTGATTTCTGAACTTCAGAAGTTAATATCAAGTATAAATAGCAAACACATCTTAATTAAAAGAAAAGAAAACCTTTTGATTCTATTTGTATTTGAAGAATGTGGAGCATTAAAATTAGTTTTAATCATGAAAATATTTTATATTTAATTCTAATAAATTATGTATGATTTATGATTATTTTATTTCATTCTAAAATTTCAGACCAACAGGTTATTTGGTTTTAAACAGCACAATTTCTATTCCCTTTGTTAGAGTCAGAATAGGAAAAATTGCTTTCTTTTTGTGTTCAAGATGTAAACAATGACTTATGGATTGAATTATTAGGTGTCATTAAAAATTCAATAAACTATTTCATTAAATACCCTAATTTTACTAAAAGGCAGATGAAAAGTAGTCAAAGACCTCATAACAACTACTGGCATCAATGAATGAAATAATCTTAATTCTCAAGATTTTGGTCACAACTAAGCTATGCCTTTATAAGTAGTTAATAATAGCAGTAATATGATTGAGAAGCTGCTGGATAAAATATATTGCCATTATCTCTCAATATTTTATGATACTGGGAAATTTATGACTAGCAAATTCAAAATGAAAAACAATGATAAGGAAAGAGAATCGAGGAACTATCTATCCACATCAAACCAAAGAATTCTCACTTCCACAGTACATTCATAGAGTTCAGTGATTCCACTTTTATCAATAGAGGAAGGTAATAAGTGTAAATAATAATTATGCTTCAATACCTATCGTAATATCATTCCCACTAGTAAAATTTAAGCCCTGCATACAATCATAGTCCAACCAGAGCATTCTGACTTGCTACATCTTTTGAAGACCTCAGTATTGTGATCAGCACATGGTAACAGTGACATCCTAGGATGTGATTGCAGACAGTAGATTAAAGAGGGAAGCAGTGGCAGGGGAGCACATGTGAGGATACTTCAAGTGACACCTACAGATATTCCTCTTTAGCCCTGGGTGTTCCCAGTTTTCAGAGTATTCTATGTAAATATTAAATATTTTAAAAAGTGAAACACATTATCACCAAATTTTTAAAATCTGATATTTTCTGAGATACTGTGCTGCTATGCAAAACTATTTTTTATTGTTAACAAACAATTCTGTTAATCATACACATCTAGCACAGCTAGAATTTCATTGTGGATTTGGGTCACACAGTGGTTTGTATATGCCAAACTTAGGAACAAGATATAGAAAACTGCCATCCACTGGAGGAGATAATGCTAAGTGAAATAAGTCAAGCAGAGAAAGACAACTATCATATGATTTCTCTCATCTATGGGACATAAGAACTAGGATGATCGGTAGGGGAAGAAAGGGATAAAGAAAGGGGGGGTAATCAGAAGGGGGAATGAAACATGAGAGACTATGGACTATGAGAAACAAACTGAGGGCTTCAGAGGGGAGGGGGGTGGGGGAATGGGATAGGCTGCTGATGGGTAGTAAGGAGGGCACGCATTGCAAGGTGCACTGGGTGTTATACACAACTAATGAATCATCGAGCCTTACATCGGAAACCGGGGATGTACTGTATGGTGACTAACATAATATAATAAAAAATTTTAAAAAATTAAAAAAAATTAAAAAAAAAGAAAGAAAACTGCCATCATTTTCAACTCAGTATCTTCATAAAACTCAACCACATTATTAGTCCCAGCCAAGTAAAAAGAGCATCTTCTTAACTTTTCTTCTGTACTCATTCTCAAAATCAGCTAGGTTTAAAATGATGCTTGACTTTTCCAGCTCCTATCCTTATGCCTGAGCCTCAGCATCATTGGGCCTAGAAGTTGAGGAAATGGGCATAGCGAAAGGAATGAGTAAATGGGATAGAAATAATGTTGCTGTCAAGTATATGTTGAATATCTGTGTTCTATCATATTTGCTGCAAGCAGCTATGTTTGGTATTAAGGTGGTTCATTCCAGTATTATGCTCCACTTCCTAAAAGATTAACAAAATATAGAAGCAGGGAGAAGGGGATCAGCCAAAAAGAATTAAAAGAAATGCTTCCCGGAACTTAACAGCTTGCTGGGAAAAATTTCAGGATATAAGGACACCAAGGGAACTATTTGGAGTGACTTGGGACATACTTGTTGTGTTTGTCCTTCTGTCTGAATGGTCAATAATCGTGTAATATAAATATAAATTGTTTTTCTTGGCTAGATGTGAAAGTGAAAAAGCTTGAGATACTCTTTTCTATGCTACAGCTTATTAGAGAAGATAACCATTTTTAGAGGGGATAAAAAAAAAACTAATTCAGAAGGGAAGCCAGGAAGAAAAAAAAAAACTCAAGAGTCTAGGGAATCCAAGCTATCATTAAGAATATAGCAAAAGGAATAAATTGGGTAGAAGAGAAAGAAAACATAACTGCAGAGTGCTGAGCTTAGTTAAGTGGCAATAAACTGTTTTCTTTAGATGTGAATAGTTACGCTGTTCTAACCAACAGTGGTGAGTCTGGCTGTTCAGAAGCATTGGCAGCAGTATCACATGCTTTATGTAACAATAAGGAGAAGAGCTAAGTTGTTCCCTGACAGGAAAGCAGTCGAACACAGGTTTGAGACAGCTTCCTAGGGGGCTGGATATTCCTGACATGTATGTCAAGACACAAAGAAGGGTTGGGGCAGACTCATCAGGCTGAATGAATGCTGGCCATATGGGAATGAATGGCTGCACCCGAAGACACAGCAGATCCCTAGCAACACTGCAGTTCTGAATAGGAAAATGAAAGACATGAGAGCGCAGATGTGGTTTTTCATTTCTTCTTCTTCTACTTTAATCTCATGACTTTAGAAGTGGGGGAAAAAAAAAAGCTATGAAAGTAAACCCCTGGCTATTAACAATAGTGTTGAAAACAGGACTTGCCTTTTCCAGCTGGTACTTTAGAATAACTGAAAAAATGGGCTCCTGGAGTTTTATGTGCATTTTATAAAAAATGCATCTGACAGGAAAATGAAATTGAGGTGCATAAGTTTAGTTAAGACTAGGTTTGGTTTAAACAAAATGATTTGTTTCTGCATCCAATAAACATTGGGAGAAGTGACGACTTTGCTCCACAAAAGCATTTGGGAATTTCCGGGCCCCATTCAGCTCAGTGTTCCACCATCACTTTGTTCTTCTAAGACAAGGTAGAGCACACATTCCAGTTGGAGGATGGAATAAAGGAAGGAATGTGGGTAAAAAGGGATTCTGCTGGCTGCCTCTCATGGAAGATTTCTGGGAGAAGATTCCTGAGAATGTGCAATAGTTGCAGAAAATTTATAGCTAATGGTAAATTCAATGAGTTACTTTTGGCCAAATAATTTCAAAAGAAAATGTATATAAAATCTTCAAATAATCGTTTAATATTGTATCTAATGGGGGATATGGATGTATTTCAATGTTTGATCTGTATATGGTAGTTTTAGGAAATAATATACATTATATAATGGTGTATATGTATAGTACAATATATGTGTGTATACACACACACACCATTATATATATATATATAATATATATATATTATATATATATATATAAGATTTCCCATTCAACAATAAAGGCTTGACAGAAAATCATAAGAATCATTTAACATTTTTTTTAAAAAACTATTACTTGCTGATACCAATTCTTAGTTTTAATGTGCCCAAGAAAGTATATTTGGTCAAGGACATAATTAAATGTTCCGATTGGCCTAATAACCATTAAACCATTGCCTCCCTTCATTGTAAAACTTTAAAATAATTTTTAGTTATCATGCTAGCTCACCTATATTAATGTATATCCTCTCAAACTTTAAAATATAAAGCTCAAAAGGTTCAGGAAAAAGAAATATTAAAGGAACTGGGATGGGGGGATTTCTGTGTGATGAAACAAACTTTTTTCATTATCAACTCATGAAAAGACATGGAGGAAGCTAAAATCATATTACTAAGGGAAAGAGGACAATCTGAAAGGCTACACAATGCGTGATTCCAACTATATGACATTCTGGAAAAGGCAAAACTGTGGAGATAATAAAAAGATTAGTGGTTGTCAGGTTGGAGGTAAGAGAGAGGAGTAACTAGGTAAAGAACAGAGGGTTTTTAGGGCGGTGAAAAATACTCTGTATGATAACATAATGGATATATGTCCAAACCCATAGAATGTGCAACATCAAGAGTAAACCCTGATGTAAACTATGGACTTTGGGTGATAATGATGTGTCAATGCAAGTTTATTAATTGTAGCAAATGTACCACTCTGGTGGGGGTTGTTGATAAGGGGGGAGGCTATGCATATGTGGGGGTAGGGGTATATAAAAAAATCTCTGTACTATCCCCTCATTTTTGCTATGAACCTAAAGCTGCTTTAAAAATAAATTCTTAATAAAAAATTTTTAAAGAGTAAAGCTGAAACACCTTAAAATCATAAATGCTATTGGTAACAGGAACAAAGAATTAGCATTAATTATTTTTTTAAAAGATTTTTTTTTATTTGACAGAGAGAAACAGTGATAGAGGGAACACAAGCAGGGGGAGTGGAAGAGGGAAAAGCAGGCTTCCCGCTGAGCAGGGAGCCTGTTGCGGGGCTTGATCCCAGGACTCTGGGATCATGACCTGAGCCGAAGGCAGACGCTTGACACTTAACGACTGAGCCAGGCGCCCCACCATTAATTATTTTTAAAGATTTTAAAGATTTTATTTACTTATTTGAGAGAGAGCTCAAGTGGTGGTGGTGGGGGGAGCAGAGGGAGAGGGAGAAGCAGACTCCCTGCTGAGCATGGAGCCCAAAGCAGGGCTCTATCCCAGGATCCTGAGATCATGACCTGAATGCAAGTCAGATAACCGGTGATCCACCCAGGCGCCCAAGCATGAATTTTTAAAGTACATTAGGGGAACACCTAAAATTCTGAAAGTAGATGCTGGAGAATTTTTTTTTTTAATTTTTAAATTTAATTTTAAATTTTAAAAAATTTTAAATTTTAAAAAACAATAGCAATTTTTACCAAGGTTCCTCACTTACTGCAAGCGTGATAACAGATTTAAATAATAAATAGGCAAACATATTTAGATAAACTTATGAATGATTAAACCACAGGAAAAAAATAGGTAAGTCATTTTGGGTATATTCCCTAGTTTGTGAGGGTATTAATTGTAATTTGTAAGTAATTAATTGATTCTATTGTTGACAATATTATTGACAAAAATATTAACAAGGCTAAATGGCCAATTTACTTGACATATTGTTTCATTTTTCATGTTCTATTGTGTGAGCTGACCTTTATTTTTTTTTTAACTGTATCATTCTGCTACCACAATCATTATGTTAACAACTTGATGTACTCATGTAATATGTCTTACATCTTAGGGAACAAATTTACTGTCATTTTTACACATAACTTCTCTTATAAATCCAGATCTACAAAAAAGACAAACTCTTGTATTTAGTCTTATATAAGGCAATAAATATACTGTAGACCAAAAAATCGTGTACAGTAAGTTTGGTAGCTAACTTAATATGTGCAAGCTATATATTTTCATATTCTATTTTCTGAGCAACTCCCTGGCTTTTGGTATGGAGGTCAGGATTTCATAAGCTTGCATAGTTCATTCTTCCACAGATCTTTGTAAATCTATAAAAACATCACTTCCCACTCTGTACTTGAACAAAAGTCATTCTTGTGCTTTTCTGGAGTAAGAGAGGGTACAACACATAGGACAAAACAGATTAGAAAGTCAGGGTTGATAGGATACTGATTCTGCCGACGTTAATGCATTCCCAAGCAATCTACTTTTAAATCCGTTAATTTCCTTGTGAAAGATATTTTTGAGGTACATCAATTAAAAAATATTACTCATTCAGGAACCTTGCCATTTTCAAGTCTATCTTCATCACAGTTAGAGGTAGAACCTTCAAAGATTGAGCATCTTTTCATATACTTATTTACCATCTGTATATCTACTTTGGTAAGATACCTATCTGTTCATATATTTTGCCCACTTTTTAATTGGGTTGTTAAAAATTAAAAGTTTTGGGGTGCCTGGGTGGCACAGCGGTTAAGCGTCTGCCTTCAGCTCAGGGCGTGATCCCGGCGTTATGGGATCGAGCCCCACATCAGGCTCCTCCACTATGAGCCTGCTTCTTCCTCTCCCACTCCCCCTGCTGTGTTCCCTCTCTCGCTGGCTGTCTCTATCTCTGTTAAATAAATAAATAAAATCTTTAAAAAAAAATTTAAAAAAATTAAAATTAAAATTAAAAGTTTTTTATATTCCTAGCCCCAAAATGTGGAGGGATAAGATTAAAAATATTCTTCACTTGGGGCACCTGGGCAGCTCAGTCAGTTGAGCAGCTGACTCCTGATTTCAGCTCAGGTCATGATCTCGGGGTCCTGGGAGGGAGCCCTGGGTCGTGTTCCATGCTCAGCAGGGAGTCTGGTTGAGGATTCTCTCCCTCTCCTTCTGCCCCTCCCCCATTCATGCACTCTTGCTCTCTCCCTCTCTCTCTCTCTCTAAAATAAATAAATAAATCTTTAAAACACAAACAAAAATCCCTCCAATGTTCTAAACTTAGTGTCAGAATGCAGCAAAAATCTGGTGGGCAATGGATGGGCAGGGGCTAGGAGAAAAGTTTGGAGGTTGGACAAATATGAACATACTGTCATAACTGGACCTGAATGGGAGGATGTTTACATATAATTAACAATACATCTATCATTTAACAGTTATATTTTGTGGATAGTTGGTCCATAAAAGAAAAGCCAGCAAACATTACAGGTTTTATTCCCTAATTACAACTGAGCATGAGAGATACCCTAAACCTGTGCATCAGTATTCTCCTTTTCATGTGATGGAAAATATAATATTGAATAAAGGCGAGAATAGCAGGAGTAAAAGGGACCTGAAGGAAAGGAAAACATTGACTTCATACAATTTTACAGTGGTAAGATCTTTGAAAACCAACTACTCCATATGTCCTTAAATAGATACATTTACTCCATTTTGAAGTATTGCAAATATGTTGAATCAATGAATTTCTTCATCATTCTTTATTGTGTTAGCACAAATTTAACCTCATTGGATTTTACGGCAAGTTAATTTATTTCCCTTAGATCTTCCTTTAATGAACATGAAGAAGAGTTAGTTGCCAGTTACAGTGCTCCAGGAGGACAGGGCTTGTCTCTAAATTGAGCCTAGCAAGGATTTGGCTCACAGAGAAGATTTGTTGAATGTTGCATGAATGTATCAGCATCACATCCTTCATATGCTTGTAAGCAACTGTTAAAATTTCCCTTAGTCTCCTCTTCAGGCCTGTATTTTCCGTTTAATTTTAAGAGTATCTCTGGAAGAAGTAGCCGTTTTGTGTATAGAGAGATAGACGGTACTCTGAAATAAATGACATATTTACCTTTAACTGAGAAAGGGTTCTTTAAAGCAAATATGTTTGAAAGAAGAATAATATACGTTTCACATTGACCATTGTAGTTAAATTGCTTATGAGACAATGAATGCTCAGGTACTATTTAAATCTGTTTCAGTCCTATATTTCTTGTTAAGATAGTTTATGGGTCATTTGTTTTCTTGTAAACAGCTTCTATCATGAACTTTTATCAAAATTTCAAAATTATGTAAGATAGATTTACTTAATAAAATCACGTGGCTGCCAATATCTTATTTTAAGTTGCCCACCTAGACTATAAGGAGGTGACCTTTAGCAGTGTATGCGTATTATTCAAAATTGACTCCTTCAAAAGTTATAAGGAAACAGACAAACACCAAATTATCTTAGGTTGAAATAAATTTGTTCCATCATGTAAGCAGAGTGATTGCTTAACATGGAAGAAAAATCTCTATTTTCAGGCTAGTGTTGGATTAGGACCATTAGGTGGATATTCCGTGCACATGCTGGACTTTGCTGCCTGGAGGCAATGATTCACTGTTTGAATTGGGAAAGAAATGAGTTCACTTGCCTCACATTTCTTTATTATCTTTCACTCGGAGTAGGTGACACAAAGGCCTTTGTGGAGATAGAGACCTCCAGCAGGTCCAGGTTCTCTAACTTTTCCCACGAACCCTAGAACCCACTATTGTAAGATAACACAATTAATATATTTGGTTGATAATGCTAATCTTATCTTTGGATCACTCTACCCTTAAAAAGCATGCCCTGTAACTGTTAAATAACAGATCCAAGACAGAACCTTGGAATATACTAAAAGAAATTAGAAGACCAATGAAATCAAAGCCAGCAAGAAAGAAACACAAGTAGATAAATTATTACCGAAACCCAGGAAGTATAATTCCCATCAAACCAGCATGAAACTCAAAACAGTTACACATGATTGCACAATTGCTGGTATCAAATATAACTGAAATGTCCTGCATAAGAGAATTGATTCCACACCATCATTATCATGGGGGAAGGATAGGGAATAAATCAGTTACAGTTCTTATCAATCCTATATCTATTCTGTAATGATGTAAAAAAACCACTTAAGTGATTTGTCAGGTTAAGTAAAAAGAATCATCTCATTCATTTAGAGATTTATTCAGAAAACAAAACATTTAAAAATCTTTAGAAAGTACATTAGTGTGTGGTACAGTGATGGCAATGTTTTCTTTTGAAAGAATTTAAGTTGCAACAGCTTATTTCAGCAGGGTTAGAACCATGCCAGAATTAGAAACAAACTACTCAGTTGTGCAACAAATAGGATGATTCCAGTGGCGTATTACTAAAGTATGTCATGGGAACATCATTGAACTGTATTGAACAGAATTATATTTCTATGCCAATTTCCTGACCTTTTCCTTATCATTTATGGCCTCTCTAGAACACAAGGGGGCCATTTTCTCCTTGAATCAGACAGGACGAAAACTCTGTTTGCCCTGTAATCCCTGCAGATTCTAAATTATTCAAAAAGAGTTTTTTATCTGATCTTGTAGAACATTTACATCTGCTAAATACAACACTTCAGTACATTTTAAAAATGGCTCCAAAATTATCACAACAGGTGCAGATGATATAATCCCAGAATATGTGGGAAAAATATCTCTTACTACCACCTAGAAAATCTCTCCCCTTTTCTGGCTTTTCCCAAAGTCTAAAGTATCTTCTATAGGAAAGCAGAATTTTCATCACATAGGATTAGAGATAAGGTTCAAAATACAAATATACCTGGGAGAGGTAACATATAGACATAAATGTATCCATGTATACATTACATAAATGTGTACTGTGGTATAAGTGACTATATCTTCTCTGAAAGCAGAATTTGATTTTGCTTGAAGGGAATGAGCACAATGGTACCAAGAATGAAACTGAAAGTGGAAAATGGTCATAAAAGGAAGAAGATACCGAAACTTTCATTAAATTTTACTTACAGCTAGCTCTAGAAGTCAAGACATTTAGGCTTCATCTTATCTATAAAGATACCAGTTTAGAAGATAAACCACACATCCACTTCATCCCTCTATTCTGACTATTAATATGTCCTGTGAACTTTTGCTTCGTGGTAGATACTTAATATAGTCTTTCCTCTTTTCCTCTTTAACTTGTATTTAACTGTTTTGCCACCAGACAATAGGATAATTCTAAACACTTTGGTTTCAGATCTTGCTGGTAATCAGCATTGAAAAATTAAAGCATGATTTAAAGCCATTTTGCCCATTTGGTTTTCTTAAGAATTTTTAGGTACACATTCTTTGCTACCAGTCTAAACAATGTGTTCTAATGCAGAGTAGTTATATTTTTTACAGAAATTAAAGTGAAAGGAAAAAGAAGAGGAAATAAAACATCTGAGTTTACAGAGGAAATATTTAAAATGTTAAAAAGAAAATCCAGACATCCCAAACTCTTACTAGAAACTCCCAGTTGCCCTTTCTGTATTACCAAATATGTATCTAGCACTTCTCTTCTGTTCCCATCTGTTGCCATCACATTAGGCCAGGTCCTATTAATTGTACCTCAACTATTATCTCAGTTTCTTGCCTAGACTCTTGCCCCCCGGGAACACATTATAAAAGTTACTGTTCTGCTCCAAAACTTTCAATACACTCTATTAAAAGGCAAAACAAATTAAAACCTCTTGTACTTGGAATTCATAACCCTCCAAAATCTGATCCAGTCTACTTTTGCAATTTTCTCCCATTGTTCCTCTACAATTTGCATGAGCCACTGGCCCCAAAAGACACTGATTTACTCGTCTTCCTCTCCCAAATTGCCAGGCACTTTTCCTGCTTCTGCCCACCAATACCCGTAATTACATAGAATCTCTATTTCAGTACTTTCCAAACATTTCTTCATGGACTGGCTAAATGAAATCATGTGATGAATTCTTTTAAAAATTTTAAGTGCTCATTCCTACTTGTCAGAAAGTCAGATCCAGGGGCGCCTGGGTGGCTCAGTCGTTAAGCGTCTGCCTTTGGCTCAGGGCGTGATCCCGGAGTTCTGGGATCGAGCCCCACATCGGGCTCTTCCGCTGGGAGCCTGCTTCTTCCTCTCCCACTCCCCCTGCTTGTGTTCCCTCTCTCACTGGCTGTCTCTCTCTCTCCGTCAAATAAATAAATAAAATCTTAAAAAAAAAAAAAGAAAGAAAGTCTGATCCAATAGGTCTGAGGTGAGACTTGGGCGTGAGTATCTTAACAGCTTCGATTTACTGGAGTGACACTTTTCTTTCAAAGCCAAACTGAAATTCAAGTTTCTACATAATGTTTTGCAGAGTTTTCCGATCTGTCATCATCTATTTAAGGGCAGCACATTGCTATACTATGAGTTAGCCCTCACCTCTATTCTTCCATTGTTATTTAAAAGTTTAGCCCTTTTTTCCATCTAAATTATAAGCCATTTGAGGAGACTGTCTTGTACTTCTACAAATCCCTAGTACTTGGTATAGGATTTTGTATCTGTAAGGCTTTCATTAAATGCTGAAGTAGTTAGAATGACACATAAACCCATAGTAACTAGTGTGTCATATTATAAATCAGTAAATGAAAGTCATAAATCAGTAATTCCAGGATTAAAGAATTAATGAGTTTCCTAATCATACTAAACATCAGAAGAACTAAGATTAAAAGATTAACCAAAAGTATTTGTTAAATTTCCTTCTAATTTTCATTACTTTTTTGGAGTTTATCTAATTAGGTAAGAAAGCACTCAGGGAGCCTGGTTGACTCAGTCGGTGGAGCATGTGACTCTTGAACTTGGGGTTTGAGTTTGAGCCCCACGTTGGGTGTAGAGATTACTTAAAAAATTAAAGTCTTTTTTTTTAAAAAAGCACAAAATTCCATGGTTAATTCAAACAACAGTTCATCTCAGATTACATTTCATGATGCCAACTCAAAACAATTAAGACAAACTCCAAACATCTCTACTTCTCTAACCAGTTGTAGGTTTTTCTTTTTAGTTTTGGCTAAACCTTTCTTCAACCTATTTGTATTTTTAGCATGCAACACTTCTATGCCTAACAACTTTCTCATGTTTTCTGTTTGCTGTGTTATATAGCACATCTATTTATCTACCTTGCTTCTAGCGCATTAAGACTTTTAAGAAGTGCATGCTAGTCCTAATATTTCATGAGATGACTAACAAGTCTCTGTTCTTCTTATCCATATTATTATGATTTCATAAACATTGAATATGGTTCATCTTAAATAAACATTTATTATTCTAGATCATAGCCCCAATTTTTTAAGTCTGTCATATATGTCTTATATCATTCATTCATTCTAATTCCAAAATGTTTCCATTGTACTGGGTAGTCTTTATTAAAGCTAAGCAAAGAGGACATCTGTATTCCAGATGTAGATATATCATGTTGTTTACACAGAACTATTATATGTTCTGTTTTGTGTCTTTCTTTCTTCCTGATGATGCCCATTTCTTTATTTGTCTTTTGGCTACAATTGCACATTAAGATAATATCTTCAGGGAAACAGCCAAAGTGATTTCTTGGTGCCTTTTTTGTGAGGAAGTTATTATTCAGAGCCCTTTATCTTGTAAATATAGCTTAAATTTTATTATAAAATATACTGTACTCAAACTTGTCTGCCAGTTTTCTGCTTACCTATATATGTATGTTCTGTCTACCAGCATTTTATCATCATTAGCTTATTTCACTAATTTAAAGATGTTAACATAATCCGCAAACTTGTACTTTTCACTGTATATTCTCACCGTTAGGAAATGTTGACTTGGAAAAACAGACTAGAAGGAAATAGACTTTAAAAATGCAGGAAGTAGGGGGAGGAGCAGCATGTGCAGGGGAAGGCTGGCCTCACTGGATTAAACAACATCCCTCCTTTGTGGCCTACAGGATGCCAGCTATCAACCCTGGGTTTTGACATAGTAGAATTTGGTTTGGGCAGTAGTCCTTTAAAAAAGAAAGAAAAACCAAGAACAAAACCAAACAACTTATGCAAAGAAAACAACAACAACAACAAACAACTCTCTTCTTTGATATTTGCTTCACATACAAAGACCACACAGCTTTGACCTATAGTATGTCTCTTCTCAGGGCAGAAAAAGTCGTATTGCCAAGACAGAGAAACTCCACAGTGCAAGAGGGATTTTTACAGTGCTTTTACAAGTGCAAGAGGGATTTCAGAATTGTTTAATCATTAATATACATGACTGCTATCAAGAGTTCTATTTTTTTAGAATATAATGAATGCAATGTGTGTGGGTTAAAATACTTATTTTATGACTTAGCTGTTGCTGGAACATTTTTGAAATTCACTAATACTCCCACCTCGAATATGTGGTAATGATTGCTTGGACTGTGAAGAAATGTCAAAATATAAGTAGTAAAAACAAAGGAATCCTGGTATTACAGATTTAGAATTTGAGCTACTTTGAGTACATGCATTCCAGACTTTGAAGTTTACAGTCAGAAATTATATTTAAACACCAAACATATACCTGAAACAAGTAAAATATATTTCATTCCACTAAAAAACTTCACTTCCCATAAGCATGACAGTATGTGTGTCTCAGCACATTGTTATCTGTGTCGATCAGTGATCATGTATGATATAATTAAATGTACAGTTTATTTGTTTCAAGGGCATTGAGTTTTTCAGACTTTGTTTTTCCTTCCTGAAAGCTTCAGAAATAACTTGAGTAGGTACCAGGGAAAAGATACCACTTTTGTTCCTCTCCTCAGAGCCCGGGGCCTGCCTCTTCCATGATATGTGATGTTCTGGTCTGACTTTCTGTGCACAGGTTGCCATAACAGTAACAAAGATGTGCAGTCTGTTCTTGGTAGAGACAAAGCAGGCAGGGGTGAGGTGTGGTGCCAAGGGAGGAGGGCGATGGCTGTGGAAATTTCATCTATATGCAGTGGGTGTGCTTGTAAATATTTAACAACTGACTCTCCAGAAGAAAAGATTTATAGTATTTGCCAATTTCCATAGTGTAAATACTCCCACATGTCCAATTTCATACCCTTATCAAGCTACCAACATGGTTTAAGAGAGAAATGTGGAGCTAGAAAAAGATGCATACTGTTGGCTCTCAAGAGCCAAGATGAACCGGCTCCAGCACACCCCTGCCTATAAGCCTCAAGCACGGGGAGCTCTTGCCTGGCCTTGGCCCCTGAGAATGTGTAAGATCATTTTTTAAAATAATAACATACAACGGTATACAAATATTAGTTATAATTATGCCCCAAACTCTATGAATTTACTTCAGACCAAAGTTTGCGAAATAATAGAAGAGATGTAAAAGAAACAAGAAGATGTTAATATATTAATTAAGATAAAGATATAGGAAACTATAGCCCCTTAATCAGGAAAGGAAAAGCATTTACCATGATGCTGAAATGCAGGTTCATTTTTAAAATCACTTTTCACTCTTCCTCTCAAAAAAAGAAAAGAAGAAAATAGCTCTCTAAGAATGTTCAATACGTGGGTGAGGAGTTTCAGAAAGTGCGCTGAATAGATTTACTAAATATAGCTGTTACAATTCTAAGAGAGCTTTTGATTTTGCTGCAAGCTAGCGTGGTTGAGAGCACTGACGCAGGGACATGTGCATTGTGCCAGTCTCTCCTTTGGACAATTTACACCTGCAAGCCACCCGTGGTGTTGTAGGAGAAACACGTACACACACAGGGTCTCTCCTGGACAAAGACTGAGAGCACTTTGAAACTTCCCAGGAAACTTATAAGTATAAGTATAAGATACTTTATAATGTTTGTATTCATATCACCAAAGAAGGAGAGGATATGGTCCAGTATTAATTACGTAAGAGTAGCCTTTTAAAAATAAAACAGAAAATAAGGATAATCACAGGAATTGTCTTATGGATCTGCATAGCAGTGAATATTTTTTGCAATCAGTGGTAATTTTTCTCAAATAGCCCCATAAAAATTAGTTAAAATATGAATTAGTAATTTAAACTAATTACTAATTATAAATAATTAAAATAATCGATTACTTACAATACGAGATGTTGGGTAACCTAATAAGAAAATAGACAAAATGCTTGTGCAGGAAAAAAACCTTGGAATTTATGTGCAAGGATTATTTTTTTCCTCTAAATTGAATTTATAGAATAAATTTCTAAAAGACAAGATTTTAGGAACTTCAAAAGTATCCACAACTTTTTTAGGAACTTCAAAAGTATCCAGTAACTAATCCCATTGCTATTATGAAACACTATCATAAAGTTGATTTTGAGTTTTGTTGTCTGATGTGTTACATTTTCACTTAGTATGAGAGTCAGAAATTATGGGAACATAAAGTTCACTCTGATTTCTATAAAGACAAGAGCCTGGCAATGGTAAAAAGCCATTTCTAGTCATTGCATTCTTAAAGAGTTTCTTCTAGTGAATATTATCTTAAAATGCATGAAGTGTGTTGAATCTTAAATTGAGAAAGAGGGAACAAGAAAATCTTGGATGAAAAATAATCCAAATAAAATTGAAACCTCTAAATGATAATTAATTAGAAACACAAGTTAACTAGGCTGGAAGTGCATGTTTATGAGTTTAAATGACCTTTAAAGATGACTCAAAGCCAAATAATAGCTTATTTGTGGATTATGACTATAAAAGTGTACTGTTTTTTGGTTTTTTGGTTCTTTTTTCCTCAGGGAACCAATTGTTAGTAATTATAAATACCTTAACTTATCCGTCCTATCAAGCTGAAGCCGTATCTCAGCAGTTTTCACTAAGTTTTTAGGGAATTTTTACATATTTTATCTCATTTGATTTCCCCAACAACACTTTTGCTATGAGGTGAATATTGGGATTGAAAAAAATCACTTCAGAAAGTATTGCTTACCCAGAGAAAAATACCACCAGTAATAGGTTTAATACATTCGATGCTATCTTTAGCACACATTAATTGGATTATTTTAATCGTTAGGGGTTTTTTTTCTTTTCTTACTATTATAAACCCTTTCCAAAAATACATCACTTAATTGAGGACTACGGAAACTCCTAGGTTTGTTTAATATAATACATTTATGAACCCTCTTAGTTTTAAGTAATATAATAAAGCCTCAACATTCACCTTCTATTTTCTAAATATTGAATCAATAATTCATTGGAAATCTGTTGTTGGTACCTTGGGACCACTTCAGATACTCTGAAGATCACACTCAATTAATAAACCCATGTTCCTATACTGTACGGTTTCCTGGTCTGTACTCTGTGGTTTCTCTCCTCTTGAGAAATGGAAGTGGAAAAAGTTTCTGTGGTTTAAGGAATTTGACAATGCATTCATTCTTTAAGAACCTATTGCTATAGATTTTTAAGAATTGACATAAGTAGTTATATTGTAGCAAATTTCAAGTTTAGTCCTCTTGAGTTTCCTGTTTTAGTTAATGGCATCACAGTTTTCCCAGTCATTCAACTTTTAAATTTAAATGCTTTTTAAAAAATTCTTATTTCTAATCTCCCACATCTAGTTTTCACTCTCCATGAATTCCATCTATGGGAAGGTTTGCCCATTTTTCTCCAATTTCTATTACAAACACCGCTGTTACCACTTTTGGAATATTATAGTATTGATTAACTCTCTTCTCTTACCCTACTCTCTCCTATTCCAATCCGTCCAATAAAGGGCTTTCTGCTTTCCTAGAGAAACAACATGTTCTATAGGTTTTTAATAATTACCCACTGTCCATGAAACAAAATGCAAAGTCCTTGCCTTGCATTATAGAGTATTTATATTTCAGCACCATGTTGTAGTAGTAAAAAACAACATGGCTTTGAGACATGGCTTTAAATCTAGACTCTTCTACACCCCAGCCCTGTACTCTTAGGCAAGGTACGTAACTGTTTCAATTCTGAGTTTCCTTCTCTGTAATATGGGTGCAATCCTATTGATTTTTTAAGAAATTAAAGTAGATTAGATGATATATGTAATACACCTAACACAGCACCAAACACTTTGTGGGAATGGTTACCGTTCCTTCTCCAGTCTTATCACCAGTAACAAAGTTAGACTGTCACTGATTCTCACAACTCTAAAGCTTTTGTTCACTCGGCCTGCAAAGTGGCCTTCAACCTTACATTCTTCTGTCAACATCCTGTTCCTCTTTCAAAGCTAAGCTCAAGTGTCTGATCCTCCCCATTTAACCTTTTCAGAAATTCCCAAAATATATCTCTTACTCTTTTAAAAAAGAACACTCACCTTGTCCTGACTTAGTTTATAGTTACTTGTGTAGTTATGCCATCTTTCCTTTTAGAACCTTAACTTCTTGAGGAGGAAATAGCCAAAAAACATAATCCTTGAGTGTTTGATAGATAGATAGACAGATAGATAGATAGATAGATAGATAGATAGATAGATAGATGATAGATAGATAGATAGATAGATGATAGATAGATAGATAGATAGATGGATGATAGATAGATAGATAGATGATAGATAGATAGATAGATAGATAGATTATATTTAGAGAGAGAAATGATATATTAGTTTATAGTTACTTGTGTAGTTATGCCATCTTTCCTTTTAGAACCTTAACTTCTTGAGGAGGAAATAGCCAAAAAACATAATCCTTGAGTGTTTGATAGATAGATAGATGATAGATAGATGATAGATAGATAGATAGATGATAGATGATAGATAGATAGATAGATAGATGATAGATAGATAGATAGATAGATAGATAAGAGAGAGATCTGAATGCTTGCCCATGGTAGAAATGCTACATTTATTGAATGAATGGAAATATGATTTTAAGAAATTTTACTCCAAATATGTTACCTTCATAGCATGGCAGTTTACATTAACCTTTCTTAACCCTGTCAAGTAATTTTAATTGGCAGGTACAACTTGGCATACAAGACACTTTCCAGCTGCTTTCTCTTTCCATTATTTCTTTCAACTCCTAAATATAACTCTCCACTTCTTCTTTCACAAAAGGTGCTGTTATGATCATCAAACACATTATGGGGATTTAAGTAATAATTCAGGTCTCAGGGTGAAATAGGATTTAAAAAATGAAACTCTGAAAATAAAATGTATTCAGCTCTAAAATATAATGGATTTAGAATAATAACTTTAAAAATCGCCATAAAATATTCTTAACAAAAATAGAATGCTGTACTAGAGTCTAGATTCAATTTAAAATTTTAGAATATCTCATGGGGTGCCTGGGTGGCTCAGTCAGTTAAGCGTCTGTCTTCAGCTCAGGTCATGATCTCCAGGTCCTGGGATGGAGCCCTGCATTGGACTCCCTGCTCAGCGTGGAGTCTGCTTCTCTCCCTCCCTCTCTCTCTCTTTCTCTCTCTCACTCTCTCTCTCTCCCTCCTTCTCTCTCCTTCTGCCCCTCTCCACTGCTTGTTCTCTCTCTCTCAAATAAATTTTAAAAATCTTTAAAAAATTAAAAAAATAAAATTTTAGAATATCTCAAGTCTTAAGGAGTAGTTATAAAAGGCAAAAACACATCAAAGCACATAACAGCATGTTGCACTCTTATTTACGTTAATGGAAAGCTCTTCCAGAGTTTTCTTGATATTCCCCTACACAATATAGTTTCTATTCTGAAATAGTTCCCAACACATTTTAAGCTGTACAGTGAAAATTGGAAGGAGCATATGTCTGGGTACCAAAAGTAAAAAAAAAGAATAAAGCCATGGTTCAATAATCAATATTACCCAATGGTGAAAGGAGGGCATACTTGAGACAAACTGAAAATTTTCTCCTGTTGATTGTACCAAAAGTAGAGCAGTTCTCCTACGAGTTCATTTTCTTATTTCTCCGATGTTGAGCAAGAAAGTAGCATGCACATCTACTTAAAACACCAAAAAGCATTTATTTGTTTTAAATGCTACCATTTAAAAATATATATTTTTAGAAGTACGAAATGTTTGATAAGAAATTAAATGATTAAAAATATTTCTGAAGGACTTTTTTTTCTTTTTTTAAAAATTTTTTATTATGTTATGTTAGTCACCATACAGTACATCCTTAGTTTTTGACGTAGTGTTCCATGATTCACTGTTTGCGTATAACACCCAGTGTTCCATGCAATATGTGCCCACCGGCCTATCCCAATCCCCCAACCCCCTCCCCTCTGAAACCCTCAGTTTGTTTCCCAGAGTCCATAGTCTCTCATGGTTCATTCCCCCTTCTGTTTACCCCCCCTTCATTCTTCCCTTCCTTCTCCTGCCGATCTCCCTGCTATTTCTTATGTTCCATAAATGAGTGAAACCATATGATAATTGTCTTGCTCTGCTTGACTTATTTCGCTTAGCATAATCTCCTCCAGTCCTGTCCATGTTTCTGCAAATGTTGGGTAATCGTTCTTTCTGATGGCTGAGTAATATTCCATTGTATATATGGACAACATCTTCTTAATCCATTCATTTGTTGAAGGGCATCTCGGCTCCTTCCACGATTTAGCTATTGTGGACAATGCTGCTATGAACATTGGGGTGCATATGGCCCTTCTCTTCACTACGTCTGTATCTTTGGGGTAGATACCCAGTAGTGCAATTGCTGTATCATAGGGTAGCTCTATTTTTAACTTTTTGAGGGACCTCCACACTGTTTTCCAAAGTGGCTGTACCAACTTGCATTCCCACCAACAGTGTAAGAGGGATCCCCTTTCTCCACATCCTCTCCAACATTTGTTGTTTCTTGGTCTAAGGACTTTTCTATATATTTTTGTTTATCACTGACGATGGATTTAACCACAAATTCAGTTTAAAAAATATTTGTCTTCTATTTCTCAGAGTGTTGCGTTTAAGCACCTGTATAGTAAACACTTTACCACTTTAACATGCCCTTACTATACTTGGATTACTTAAGAGAACACACAAGTTGTTTTGAAAAACACTGGCTTTTGATGCTCTTTTTTAAAAAGTACATGGTGTTCATCAAAAAATATTTAAAAGATGAAATTGATGTAGAAATACAAGTTGACCTTGCTTTTCATGCTAGATGAATTTGTGGCAACTATAATAATCTCTATACATTAGGGATGCCATATTTGCCTGTTAAGCCTGTGTATTCAGCATCTGGCAAAATGATGACACATACATGAACAGGAATGTCACCTAGACTTCAAGTGCCTAATCTTTGGCATACATACAAATCACCTGAGAAGCCTAATACCAACAGAGATTTTTTGTTATTTTATTTTTTTATTCAGTGGGTGAGGAGTGAGACTTAGGAAGGATGCTTTTAACAAGTAAAATTAGTGATCCTAGTACAGGTGGTCTCCAAACTACTCTTTAAATTATACCGCTCTATATAGGGCCAGGGTCCTTGTTTTCAGTCCCTGGAATTGGCTGATAAGAGGGTGGTGCAACTGTAGTTGAGGAGTACAGTTGTTGTGGGGAATATCTAGATCTTGAGATCTCATCTCTATTAAAAGTGCAGATAAGGGGGCACCTGGGTGGCACAGCAGTTAAGCGTCTGCCTTCGGCTCAGGGCGTGATCCTGGTGTTATGGGATCGAGCCCCACATCAGGCTCCTCCGCTGGGAGCCTGCTTCTTTCTCTCCCACTCCCCCTGCTTGTGTTCCCTCTCTCGCTGGCTGTCTCTATCTCTGTTGAATGGATAAATAAATAAAATCTTTTAAAAAAAAAGTGCAGATAAGTTGCAGGGAACTAATACCTTCTCATTAATAGAGAATTTCAAAGAAAAACTAAAATTACTTAAGGATATGCAATTAGGTAAATATCTTCTATATAGAGAGCAAGGACTCGAAAAATATTGGCTATCAAGTGTCATTAGTAGGATTTGTACATAGGGTAATATTAGTGTTTCTTCTCCCATTCTGTCTGTGCACACTGCTTTTCTGGGATTAGACTGGAAATGGAGAAGAGGAGGAACTACTACATGGGAGAGACCTGACAAGTACCCCTCCTTCTGTGAATCTCTGAGTGATTTATGATACGTTTCACGAATTCCAAGGCAATGTATTTAGTCCTTATTTCTGATGACAACATGCTAACTCTACTTCAATATGATATGCCCTTTTTTCTGTAAAAGTGTACCCTATTTATGTTTTGTCTTCTTACTCAAAAAGAAAGGGGAAAAGATTAGCCAGTGGAAATATAGAGAAGTGTGGTGGGCCTTCCAGCTGGGTCAATCCGGTGAATGATGGCATAACTCATATGTAAGGAATACAAAACAAGACCAGATTTAAGAAAGAAGACTTTGAATTCATTTGGGAACTTACTGAACTTGCAGTGCTTAGAGGCTATCAGGACAATTATCTAGTAGCCATTAGATATACAGACCAAGAACTCAGAAGAGAAAGAGGAATGGAATTTCAGATTTCAGAATAATCAATATGTGAGTTATAATTGAAGTCATAGGTATAGATTCAATTATCCAGGACTATATGAAGAGAAAAAGACAATTATAATAGAGAATATAAAATGGGGATGAAACATGCTACAACTTTTCATTGACCTCAATGCAATATTTTAGGATGATTATGATTTTTTATAAAAACCACCACAGTTTTTAGAGAAAGTAAAAAGGTCATTATATTAGCAGCACAATTTTTTCACTAGAACAACATTTTATAAATTTGGGCCATCTAGAAAGAAAACCAGTTTAAACTGATAAAAATCCCAACTTTGGAATATTTAAAATATTCAAGGAAATTTAGTTTTGTCATCTTTTCATTAAATATACCACGGTAAGTAAGGCTTATAATGGCCAATGTTTATTGGGTGCTTACATGTAGTATACCCTTGTGCTGTGGTTCACATGTATTCATCATTTTAATGACCTTGTAATCCTGTAAGTTAGATGTTATTATCCCTGTTGCTCTAGTGAAGAAGCCAAGATTCAGAGAGCTTAAGTAATTTGTCCAAGTCTAATAATGTTTGTGTTTATTCTTGGATTTGAACCCAAACTATACTCTCTTTATTATACTTCCTAAAATATCATATCCAAGAGAGCTCTCTTTAAGGTAGTTGCTCAAATGAAAACTAACAATCCTATGTGGACATTTCCCTCAAGTGTCGGAAAATAATATTTCACTTTCTCTAGTAGCTTATGTTACTTATTAGTTTGTTTACCAAACATCTTTTTTTTCACAGATAGTATAAAAAAATGTGAACCAGGGATCATTTTAATTTTTATGTATCAAAATTAGTAAAGTAATTCGTGTTCAAAATTCTGACTAATATTATTAAATCAAATTTTGGATCCATGTCAAGTGGTGAAATAGGCTATCATATTGACAGAAAGTTTTCCCAGATACCTTTTTTCTCTAACGATTAAACACAATCTCTCAAATTCTGAAAGAATCCTGGATCCTGGACTCTTGAACCATGAGTTGCAATTGGAAGGACTATGTATAAAATAAGTCGTTACCTGAGATATTGAAAAATAGGTCTTAGTTTATTCTCCTAGGCAAAGGGTTTACTTAACTTCTATTGATCAATAGATAAGTATGGCTTTTAAAAGTTACTTATCAAATAATTGTGAACAGACTTGTTTATGGCATAAATTGTGATGACGATTTCACAGATGTATACTTATCTCCAAACTTACCAATTTGTATACATTAAATATGTACATCTCTGTACATCTGTGTCAGTCATGCCTCAATAAAGTGATTTTTTAAAATTATCAATCCTCAGGAAAGGCTTCAAAGTCAGAACATATGTTTCATGATTTGAGATATACTTAAAAATTAAGATGAGTTTAGGCTTATGATTATGTTTCACTTTAAGTTTACTCAAAATATCAATGTAAGTGAATCTTCTGGATAGGCAATACAGATAAAGGTAAATTGTGGAAGAATTATCACAGGATTTGGGGGAAAAATTACAATATAAAGACTCAAATTTCAATACTATTAAGATTTCAGAATTTAATCTTATTGATATTATGACCTGACATATATAACTGAGTTATGGTTATGGTTACAGTTATGGTTATGGTGATGGTTATAGTTATGTAATGGATCAGCCTTTGCAAATTTTATTAAACTTAACTATTTCCTGCAATGAGTAGACTTTTTCTAATTTGAATGTTGCATAAAAAGTATTTATTTTATCCTTGTTTCAACACTTCACAGAAAAAAAAGCTTCATCACTGTAGTACTAATTTTGTGCCTAATAAAACTATTTTGTTTTTTATGACTTATCTTCTTACAAAATGTTAGGTGCTATGATATATAATTATATTAAGAAATTATTATTTTGAATGTTAGAATTATGATAGTTACTGAATTTTTTGTAGAAATTGGCAAGATCTAAATTGGTAAGAATTCCATGACAGTATTATTCAATTCACATATAAGTAACCACACTCTTAGTTAATATTTTGGAAGCAAATACATGTAAATTCTACAGAAAATTGTTTTCTTATGTACTTTTTCTAAAAGTCATGGGATTACTATCTGGCTCTTAAAATTTTGGCACAATTAAACCATCTCTTAAAAAAGTTTTGTAGAAATTGAATATTTTTCCCCGCATGCAGATGGCACTGACCAAGGCAATACATTTTCTTGGTGTATTCAGAGGAGTTGATTAGCTGTAGATATGCTAACTACATCTTTAGCTGTATTTTCCAAACGTAGTCAGCCCACATGTGAGAAGGAATAACAAGATAGATCTCATGAACCTCGGCTATCCAGTTACCTATATCAGGTTTTACAGAAAAATAAAATGGGCCTTATTTTTAAATGCATTATCATAACAAGTTCCATTTAATTAACTTTTGGCTGAATTGGATTTAAAGATCAAGAAAATAATTGAACACCTATGGTATGGGATTCAAGAGGCATAAAGAAAGTTTTTCTTCTCCAATATACATCCTTTATCCACACTCTTGCCTGCTGCATCTCTGAAATTGCACTAATGGAAATGAATTGCTCTTCATTAAGCATCGTATCTCCTGGGGCACACAACTAAAGGGGAGATATTCCTGAGAAAGTTTATACATTGAGCTATTAATTATTATAAGATCTAACAGTGTGGTTGGCTGAGAGGGGGACCCTGAAAAAATGGCATTCATTAAACTCTTGAAGGATCAGAGTAAGGGAAAAACAAATCTGTAACAACGTAATTTGAGACAAAGGCTCAGAGCAAGGAGTTCTGGACAGTCAGGAGCCCAATAAAAGTTCCAAGATTTGGAGGAAAGGAATGGCCTATAATGATAGACAATTGCCTAAAGGTGACAAGGAGATCAATGAACATACACTTTCAGTTAATGTCTTCTGTCAGCTCTAAGTCTTGACATATATACTAAATTCACTTTCTGCCATTCTAATTTCATTATGGTGAACTGTCTTCTAAGAGAGCGTGTTTATCCTACAACTTTATATTTTTCATTTATTTCTGAGTCCTAGGGACTTACACAGCTGGCACATGCATTGCTGATCCATCCCTTATGAGTCCATGCAGCTGCATTTGTATGAATGTGCAGTGTCACAGTCTAGTTTGTGATTAAGCGTGACATTGTCCTCTTTCCATAAGTCTTTGGACTTATGTGATTCCATATGTTTCTAAAAAAGCCTGTTTCCCAACTCAAGAATTACAGTAGAAATTCACATGATGACAATATCTCTAAAGTTAAATAATCTCTAGGAATATATGACCTCTTTCACATGCAACATTGTATTTTTTAAATAATTGACTAGAATGTTGAAATGAAGGTAACAAGATAAAATTTAAGAAAGATAATGTTAAGCTGCTATAAATACAGGTTTGAAACAGCAATTGCACAAGAACCTGACTTGGTGACAATTCATTTGAAAGCGACTTGGAACTTTTAGTAGACAAGCTTAAGATGAGCCAACAGGATAGCACATTTTTTCCAAAATGGCAAGCTAGGCTGCCTTAATAGAAGTATAGTTTTGCTGAGGAAGCAGTAATCCTGCTGCTCTTGGCCTCACCTTGCTCAGTTTAGAGCATTGTGTTCTGGGTCTCTCATTTTAGGTGCTATCCAGAGAGGACTGGTGGATGGTGAGAGATTAGGAAATCATATTTATGAGTAATGGTGGAAGGAATTTACATGGTTTAGCCTAGGAAAGATAAGCTTAAACAGAAATATAGATATCTTGGGGCGCCTGGGTGGCTCAGTTGTTAAGCGTCTGCCTTCAGCACAGGACGTGATTCTGGCGTTCTGGGATCGAGCCCCACATCAGGCTCCTCCGCTATGAGCCTGCCTCTTCCTCTCCCACTCCCCCTGCTTGTGTTCCCTCTCTCGCTGGCTGTCTCTCTCTCTGTCAAATAAATAAATAAAATCTTTAAAAAAAAAATAAAGAAATACAGATGTCTTTATATACTAAAATTACTGTCCTATAGAGGATAACATAAGTATATGAGTAAAAAACATTTACCAATCTGTGGTTTTACTTTGGATTATTAGGTAGATTGACTTTATGATAGTTTTATTCCATACGGAAATGAATAACAGTAAATATTAGAAACTCAATATTAGCCTGTGTAGATGGAAATTACTTGTATTAGCAAGAAAAACTTGGACTTGGTAATACAGTCTGAGGTAGTGCTTTCTAGTAATAAAAGTAATAAACAATTTTGTGCAGACTGGAAATATCATTCAAGTATCTATTCAAGTTCCTATCTATTAGCCAACCCAGGATTTTAAATAACCAAAAACCACTGAAAATTTTATGGGAACTCTAAGATTTTACTTTAAAAAAAAAAAAGGTGGGGGAGGGCAGAGGAAGAGGGAGAAAGAGAATCTTAAGCAGGCTCCACACCCAGCATTGAGCCCAAAGAGGAGCTTGATCTCATGACCCTGAGATCATGACCTGAGCAGAAATCAAGAGTCAGATGTTTAACTGACTGAGCCACCCAGGTGCCTCAGGAACTCTTAAGATTTTAAAACTAAGATCCTAGCAATAAGCTGGTTTAATCCTCTTATAAAGAATAGAGACTGAGAAAAATTAAATGATTTGCATAGTTCATAATACAAACTACAGGTAGATCAGGAACCAAAATTCTGGTCTACTGCTTCCTGGTTCAGTTGTCAGGTTTGTTCATTACACTAGCAAAGTAATTATTTAAATGATATTAGGGGCACTGTTTTCTCTTTGCTGTATAAAATATTAATTATAAAAATTCCTCATTTATTTTGAAGTCACTTAACAAATTATAGGGAGTATCACCAGAAAGTATGCATAAAGGCTTGTAAAGCACAAAAACAGAAGTCCTAAAAACTTACATACTAGACTCATTAACTGTATGCATATTAGAAGTTCACTCAGGTCACTTATTCAGACATTAAGTCTATTCTAAGTTACCTAATCGTTCTGAGCTTTTATTTCTTCATCTGTAAGAGAAAAATAATAATGGATGCTTCTTTCGATTATTTTGAAGATGAAATTAGGTGTCATATGTGAATTGCTTAGCTTTGTGCCTTATAGCAAGAAAAGTCCCATAAATGTCAGGCATTATTACTATTCACTAGCCAGGTACTGGAGAAGTGACATGATGCTCCTGGCTTCTACAAGAGAACAAGAATGGACCTTTCCTATTAAGGTCCAGAATCAAGTAAGGGCCTATAACTTGTTTATGGCCAACTATCACCCATCCAAACAGTGGACAGTGATCCTTGCTTCCATAAGCGAGAAGTGGAAGTATTTTCTAACCTCAACATTGCTTACCCTACACAAAACAAATATCTACTCATAGAAGAAGGGGAAGAAAGGATCCGGGTCTACCCTAATCCTTACAACACCCTGTCACTCGTTTCTTGAAGTAGCTTTTGCATATTAACCAACTGTCCTTCACCTCAAATACATACACACATTCCTAAGCGTAAAAATGCTTCACATGAACTCTGTGCCTTCATATTGCTATACCATATATTAACTCGGGAACAAAACTTGTGCATAATGCATAGGCTATATGTTTCATTGATTTAACCACAACTAAGGCTCTAATCTTGTTATGGTGAAATTACAGGGGAATTATATATTGGTCGTGGTTTAAGTAAGTTAAGTCATAGAACATAAAACTTAGGCAAATATAACAATAATATTTTGTAAATTTATAGCTGTGTTTTATATTTTCTAAACTACTCTTCCAAACATGTCTTTTGATTATTTCCAAAAGCCTTTTCTCCATATTACTTTTTCAGAAAGTGTTATTCTCCACATCGTTATAATGGGAACAAGTACTGCCTTGGACTGCCAGAGCAATGGATGGATTCTGGTCTTGGCTCTGCCACCAATGAGCTTGAGCAAGACCCAGCATTCCATCTACTGCATCTGAGCTACACTGTCTATCTCCCTCTGACGTCTGACTCAGACTATCCAATTGTTTGAATTCTTACTGTTTCCTTATAGATAGAAGTCATGCCTTTCCCTCAATACCATATGATATTAGTCATATAATATACCTTCTAAGTGAGGCACAGTCACCTCCCCCATCACACCCCCGCAGGTCAGCAGCCCAGGAGCAGCATTGGTTTAGTTTAATCTCTTGGATCAGGCAACTTGAATTTGAATCAGGGCCTTGCCAACTACTGCCTCTGTGACCATAGGTACTTCTCTTAATCAATCTGTGTCTCTGATTCCTCATCTGTAATATGAAGATAATACTGCCAACCTCATCATAGTTGTTTTGAGGGTTAATACTGTACCTGTGAAGCACTTAGCAGAATTCTTGGCACATAACAAAAGATCTGTATATATTATCTCCTATTTTTATTACTGGTATTGGAAATACATGTGTTTTTATTCATTGAGTCATCCAGACATTCAATTATTCAATTAACATTTATTAAATATCTGTAAGTCGTTCTCCCAAGGATATGCAGTTGTAGAAAAAGTACTGTAGTCTATTTGTTGTAATTCTGACAGTCTACGTGAGAATACAGATTAGGATGTTATATGAAGTTTCAGATCTTAAATCTTTCAAACCCCATTTTAATATTTGAAAACCACTTTTGTATTACCATCTTTTTATTCTAGTGATTTTTCTAAAATGAAAAATAGGGAAACATTTTTGCGAACATTGTATTGTTTCCAGAAAAATTAAAAATAGGTCATTTAGAAGCCAAAATGATTCTGATATTGGTTACAGATCAGAGTGATTTGAATGTGCTAAGATCTTAAAGACCAACTGATAATTCTGAGTCATTTAACATCCCTAAATTCAGGCAAATGCACATACCTAACCACGGTGCTTTAAAGTGAACTTAGTATTGAGCTGTTTTTAAGTTGATCTGTTCATAATTCCCTCCTTCTTGTGTTCAAATTTTCCCTGACAAATTTCTGTATTTCTGTATTTATTTATTGTCATCCCCTAAGCAGTCGAACAAGGGTAACATTTTGTTGTTGTTGTTGTTGTTCTTTCTGCTATCCCCACTGCTTGGCCCAGTTAAATAGTCAGTAAAATTTATGAAATTCATCCATTCATCCCCTCGACAAATGATAATTGAGCACCTACTGTGTTCAGGCACCATTCTAGTTTCTGGATATGTAGCAGTGAATGAAATGCCTTTTTCTTCCAGTCAGGGAAACAATTTACACAGAAGATAAATAAAAACAATATAGAGTATGCCAGACAGTGATAAATGCTTAAGGGGAAAAATAAAAGAGGACAAAGGATAGAAAGTATGCATGTTGGGTAGAGGGAATAGAAAAGGTCTCAGTGAAAAGGTGGCATTTCAGTAAAAACTAGAAAGAAGTGAGAGAGTGAACTACCCAAATATCCAGGGAAGGAAATTCTTGTGGCAGGGAAACAGATGATGCAAAGGCAGGATCTTGCCTGACTTAGTCCTAAAAGCCACAAGGAGGCCAGTGCAAATCAGACAACATGAGCAAGGGAGATAGTTGTATTGTGAGTTGATGGTGAGGGCTCCAGATCTCTTAGGGCTTTGTGAGTCATGGTAAAAGTCTTAGATTTTACTCTTAATAAATTGGGAAAACATGGAGAGAACATTGGAGAGCTTTCTGAGCAGAAAGTGGCACGATCTGATTTTTATTTTGAAAGAATCCCTCGATTCGGTATTAGGAGTGCAAGGGCAGAAGCAGGGAGACCACCCGATAGTAGCTTAGACTAACGTGACAGCAGTGGGGGTGGCAAGAAGTGGTCAGGTGTGGAGGTGTTTGGGAGAGAAAGACAATAAGATTTGCTAACAGACTGAATGTAGAATGTGAAGGAAAGAAATATGTCAAGGATGATTTCAGAGCCCGGGGCTCAATTGACACAAAGACTGGCACTGTCATTACCATTTTTAAGAAGCATTGAGGGGAAAATACTGAGCTCTGTTTTGGACATGTTACGTTTGGGATACCTAATAGCCATCCAAGTAGAGACGAATTTTTGAGTCTGGAGTTTATGGGAAAGGTCTAGACTAGAGACATAAATCTGGTGGTGATTAGCCAAGAGACTAGATGAAATCATCAAGAGGTGAGTGCGTACAGAAAAGAGATGCATCATTTCTCTAAGTATCTGAAAGTCTTTTAGTGGTCATGTAAATTCATATGCAGAAAAACAAGAACATAATGAGAAGGGCTTAAATTAAAGCAGGGATAATTTCTCTAAATATGAGAAAGTGTTTCAACTAATACTGGAATGGATTGCAAGAGGTTCCGTTTTTGGAGAGCGTTAAGAAAAGGTTTGACAGTTGTATGTCTTGGATTTCTTAGACTGCTGGTGATTGGGGTCTTACCCAGTGTGTGACCGAAAGAGGATAAAACAACATAGTTTATTATAATTAAATGCATACCCATAAATATATACACATATGCTCATGATCATCAAAAAATGAGTATATGCTCATCAAACACTATTTGGACACCACTAAAAAAAAGTAAAAAAATTTACCTGAATATATCACTGTTAAAATCTAGTGTATTTATTTCCAAACATTTTTCCTGTGCATTTTGGTGAAGTTGTAACTATAAGTAGTTTTTTAATGTGATAAATATGTTATTCTTTTTAAATTTATTTTAAAATTCAAGTACAGATAACTTAGTAGCTTTAATGCATATTTCATCTGTACGTCAGTTCTAGAGTACATCTAGTTTAAGCAAAGAAATGGAGAAAAAGAGCTCAAAGAATAAGAAAGGAAGGAGAGAGAAAAGAAAGAGGAGGAAAAAGGAGGAGGAAGTGCAGGAAGGAGAAGTGTGGGGAAACAGGAGTTGGGGGAGCATCAGTGATGAGATGCCAGAGAGGTTGAAAAGGAAGTTTTAGTAATTTATGAGCGAGTTCCTGAACTAATCTCCGTTCATCTTGCCTTCCAACACCGTAACTACACACAGGAGCAAAATGTGTTGTGTTATATTTCTGCCCTTTGAACTTCAGATTAGTTTGTTAGTCACTGGTTACAGTTCTTTATCTGCTCTTCAGCATTAAAATAATTTTAAATACTCAAATCAATAGGATAGCTGAAGCAGCCTGTGAGTAGGTCATTCTTCTCTAGTTGCAGAAGCTAAAGCTAGATCCCTATAGGACAAGAGCCTGAGGGTTCTACCTCTGCCAGAGATATTAATGTGCATGAAAAGCAAAAGGCAAACCAGCTGTTCATTCAATTTATTCCTGGTCTCTAAGTCTTTGATTTTATGTTTTCTTCATCACATTGGTGGTAAGTTAGCTGAATTCGTTTGGAGTCATTAGTAAGTGAGGACAAAATCATTCCAACGTAAAAATTCTCTCAAGCACTAACAATTTTCCATGGACGGACTGCAGTTTTACCCAAGTCAGCTTTTTAAAAAACGGTTGTGATTGTTTGAAAGTATTACACCATAGAAGATCATTCGTCTTTACACACCCAAGATTCTATATTTCTCTCTCTCTCTCCCATTAACTAGTTTTGTGGCCTTGGCTTGCTTCTTAGGGAAACTCAAAATAGACGTAGCCCCTAAGTGAGCTCAAAGCGATGAGACCGTATTTTGCCAGCAGTGTACAAAAGGAATTTCTCAGTTAATATTCTTAAGATTTTACACTTGTCAAAAGAAATAACAATACAATGCAAGATTATTTGTAATTATTTACCATGGGCCTGGTGAGCCGTCTCCATAAATTATTACAAGGATGAGTTTGTGAAAGACTTTCATCAGAGTGGGAAACCACAGGCTTGCATATCTGACCTTTCGTGTGATTTCATTCAGTGACTAGGGTAACACCAGTCGGTTCACAGTCGATTTATTTATTCAAGAAGATAAATCCCCTATCCTCCCTAACTCTGGCGGGCTCTCTGATTATACATGCCAAGATCTCCGCGGACCGCAGGACGTCCAGAGCAGCCCTCTGCCTTTTCTCTCTCCTGCTCCGTGATTTATCCGTGTATCCCTTTTCCTTCTCTTTCGTGTTCACTCTCCCTACTGCTTCCTCTGCTTGTGTCTTACTTTGTTACTTCCTCACCTCCTTCCTTGCATTCTGTCTCCACCCTTTCACTCTCTTTTTGCTCTCCTGTCTTCTCCTTGCATAATATGAAGTTAAAATATGGTTTCAAGCATTTCGTTGGTTTACTAGCTCTGCATTACCACTTCCTTGCACCCTATACTCCAGGACTCACCGTTCTTTACAGTTGCCCTACTGCTTCCATGCCTTTTGCACGCTTTTTGTTTGCTTGAAAACTCTTCGCTCTCTATCAAAGTCCTCCAGCCAATTCCCCTTTGTTCAAATGCACTTTTTCCACGAAAATTTCTTCTCCTGATCCTTCTCCTCTGTCCTTTTCACCTCTTTGGGTGCACCCAAATGTACTCACTTTCATGCTTCTGAGCTCTCCCTTGCTCATATGAAACTTATTAGTAATTTTGAGAACTTAACAAATTATTTCGTATAAAAGCATATTAACTACATAAGTTATATTATTTATCTTTGTAGCCTTTATTATACAGTGTTACCTTGCATGTTAAAAGTGCTTCATAAATATTAAATTGACTTGCATTCTTTTTTTTTTTTTAAGATTTTCTTGATTTATTCGACAGAGATAGAGACAGCCAGCGAGAGAGGGAACACAAGCAGGGGGAGTGGGAGAGGAAGAAGCAGGCTCATAGCAGAGGAGCCTGATGTGGGGCTCGATCCCAGAACGCCGGGATCACGCCCTGAGCCGAAGGAAGACGCCTAACCGCTGTGCCACCCAGGCACCCCTTGACTTGCATTCTTAATTTAAATCCCAGGGAATTAAATCAAATTGCCTCCTAGCTCCATGTGACAGTTCAAATTTTCCATGATTAGTGGCTTCTGACTTTAAAAGTATTCCCATTTTGGGGGGGTGCCTGGGTGGCTCAGTCGTTAAGCGTCTGCCTTCGGCTCAGGGTGTGATCCCAGGGTCCTGGGATCAAGCCCCACATCGGGCTCCCTGCTCCACTGGGAGCCTGCTTCTTCCTCTCCCACTCCCCCTGCTTGTGTTCCCTCTCTCACTGGCTGTCTGTCTCTCTGTTAACTAAATAAATAAAATCTTTAAAAATAAAAAAGTATTCCCATTTTTATCAGAATTCTTCTTTAGTGAAATTGTTGTCAGCCTGCTCCCCACTGTAGTATATCCATTTCTTCATCTTTATTTTTAAAATAGTAAATAAAGTAAATTAATAAAGCATTGGTACTTTGAAATATACCATAGTTTTTTTTAAAGTGTATAAAAATTTAAATAAAAAATAGTCTTTATTCCAGTAAGTGAAAAATTCAGGAATTTATGTAAAATTATAATGTCACACACATTATATGGTTTCCTCTCTACCTTTGCAGTAAGAATGACTCCTAATGAGACCTTAAGCCAAATTAGCAGCTTCTGTAAGGACAGCTCTCTATTCTTCAGGCTGATTTCACAAATGTGTTGCTCTGTTATTGCTTTAACTTACTCTTTCTTTATACTTTGATTCCCAACTTGACTAAAAGGTCTTTAGATGCAGAAACCCTATGTGATAGCCAGCCTTTGGTTTGGCCTATAACGATCCCCACCACTTGGCATTCACATCCTTGTGTAGTTCCTTTCCACATTTTACTGTACGGTCTGCATGACAAATAAAATGACACAAAATGATGATGTCACACTGCAGCTTCCGTCTTGAACGTGCCCTCGCTCGCTTCCTCTCTTTCTCTCCCTCTCCCTCCTCACTCTGTCTGAGAGAGGTCAGTTACCACGTCATGAGAGGCCCTCATAGGGAAGAGGAAGTTTCTGGCAGACAGGCTCTCAGACAGAACTGAGGCCTGCCAACTACCATGGGAGAGAGCTTGGAAGCAGAGCCTTCAGCCCTAGTCAGGTCTTGACAAGACTGCAGCCCCAGCTGACAGTTTAAGTCCTGAGGGACCGTAAGCTAGAACCACTCAGCTCAGCTGCTCTCAGATTCAGGACCCTCTGATCCTGTGAGATAATTAATATTGTTTTAAGCTGCTGAATTTTGGATAATTTATTATATAGCAATAAACAGCTAATACACCTCTTTCTCTCACTCTGTTGCTTAGTACTCCGGGTAACATTTTACGGTTGAAACCTATTCAAACAACCTGGTCTAACCCCCTTTAAACAAAACAGAACTGAGGCCCAGAATAGTTAAGTACTTGCCTCAGGTCATTCAGTTAATTCCTGGAAGGAAAAGGATTAAAGCCCAAATCTCATAATACCTAATACAGTATCTCTCTCACTTTCTATTCAATCCAATCTACTCCTAGGTGATAAATAATATGTATTAATGTTCACACTAAAAGAGAACTATTGGTATGATAAACTAAGACTGATAAATCATAGTTGGATTGTTCAAACCTACTTTTCCTGCCCTTTGTCTTCTCCAATGGACAATCTAGTACATTCATAAACTCCTATAGCAGAAAGTTGATAGTGAAAAGTAATGAATATTAATTAACATGAATTAATTTTGCCATTTGTGGGTGGTTGTGGTAAGAAGCTTTGGTAGGAAAAGAGGCTAAATTTTCTAATAAAATAAATCTTCCAACTATTAATAAATATTAACCATCCAGGTCATTTTTGTGAATAATGAAAATAACTGACTATTTTTTATTAGTTACTGATTCTACATTCTTTTTTGATAGCTCCTCATTACCTGTAGAATAAAGTTCATGTTCCGCAAAATGGAAAATAACTTTGCAAGAAATGAGAGTTCACTGGCTACCTTGAAGCTGATATTCCAGAAACATTAATTCCCGTAATTCCCATACATACCTCCTGAAACATTACTCAGCTTTTCCTCGTGCGCTACTTTCCAGGAAGGGATGCCCTTCCTTGACTCCCTTCCCCATTCCCTACCCACTTCTCCTAGACTGGTTTACTTCCACTAGATCTTGAAGATATAGTTCAAACATCATGTCCTTCAAGAGTCTTGTTCAGCCTCTCCTAGGTTATGTCACCTGCCCTCCACTATGGTCCCTCCCTGAACATATTTTTATCACATACTTACCGTAGTCTATTAAAATTGAGTTTTTGGTGTTGGTTTCCCAAACAGACTGAAATTTTTCAAATAGTGGGTCTCTTCCTATACATCTATGTATCCATAGTACATAGCATAACAATGTATGCTCAACTAGTCTTCTAGTTGTTGAAAAGAGCCCCGCAACTTTGAGAATAAAAACCTTCTAAGATATTTTTAAGGTATTGGAAAAAAACCTAAGGCCAGTCAGGTCACAAATAATGTATATGTCTAGTTTTCAAAGGTACAATATGATTTACAGAGAAGCACAGAAAAATTCTTAAAAAATAGAATCCCAGGTATACTGTCTTTGCACTAATTCATCATTTTTGCCCCCTTTTTTGCCTCTTTTTTTTTATTGGGCAAGGTCCTAAAAGGATTAGAAATAAACTGAGAACATAGTAATCATGGACAAAAGAAAGAACCAATTTGCCAGTAAACTATTTCTCTTTCAACCTATCCTTCAGAAGTGCTTATTAGAACAAACTCTCTGCTGTTTCTTTTATTTATTTTTGTGTTTGTTCTGTTTGGACTGAGTGGCCTTTAGAGAGGGAAACTATTTGGCGGTACTCCTAAAATTGTCTGATTTGTTTTCTGAAATTAAATTGTATATATGTATGTATCCTATAATAATTATGTAGGCACTAGTGAACAGAAGTATAAATATTTTAATATATATCAGAAATGTGTTTAAAATACAACCAAATTAAATTTTGCAGCATCTTTAGCAATTTGTACACGAAATAAACTGAAAGTTTCTATGCCAATTCAGGGGAAGACAGATGGAGATGTTTTGTACAAGGAACGTTGGAGTAGAGTTTTTATTTAATAATAAGGAAATAATGCCAAGTACTCATTAGGTCATATTACAGAGAAGAAAATTTCAGCTGTTTATAGTTCTTCATATGTAGATTATCCCACTGCATGGTTCAAATTCATGTGTGATGTTTTAATAACACCGGTGATGGTATAGTGATCATGTGATGGTAACTAAAACTATGCTTTGGAATTGTCCCATCTGCAAAATGAGCATAACTGCCAATTTTATAAGTGCTCTGTGAAGATTAAATGAGGTGATATACCTAAGTGTTGAGCACAGTGCCAGGCACATGGTAGTGTCTTGGTCAATTTACCTCTTTCACTGCAAGAGAGAAAATGTTACTTAAAAATGCCTCAGTTTTGCCCCTTTAAAGTCTCTTAGTAACTTGTGTTGGCTCTAAGGAAACTGGAAGGTTTAAATCAGTATTCTGAACATGAACTTTTTACTCTTCAATATTGAATGATGTTAGTCACACAGTGAACTCACCAGGCTTCCTATTTAATATCTACTCTCTGTGAGTTAACTGACTACCCAAGAATTTCCAGAAAACGATCCAATCATTGCACATAGAGGATTTTGTTATAATCATTTCAATCATCAGCTAATTTTTTAACACCAATCTTTCTTAATTAAAATGAACAACACCTAAATAGTCCTACATATAATTTTAAAACTAAAAGTAATACATGAGCAAGCTTATTAGGCTGACCAATTTCCTAAAAGTCTTTCCTTTCTTTCCGTGAAATGAACTAATAGCATAACCGCAAGCTTACAGCAAAGAGGTATTTTAAGAATTAATTAGAATGGAATGGGGGCGCCTGGGTGGCTCAGTCGTTGGGCATCTGCCTTCGGGTCAGGGCGTGATCCTGGCGTTATGGGATCGAGCCCCAGTCAGGCTCCTCCGCTAGGAGCCTGCTTCTTCCTCTCCCACTCCCCCTGCTTGTGTTCCCTCTCTCACTGGCTGTCTCTCTCTCTGTCAAATGAATAAATAAAATCTTTAAAAAAAAATTAGACTGGAATGAAGTGGTGTGCACCAATTTCAGTATTGACATACATATTTTAAAAGAATTAACATTGTTTCAGTGATCTACTTAGTTTAGTCAGGCAATAAAAATGTTCCTGGTTGCACGTTGTACAATTTTATATAAACTAAATTAGAAGATTCATGACAATAACAAACAAAATTTCTACATTGTACAGTAATTTAGTAGTAATATTAATGTAAATACCTGATAAACTATTAAATAATCCTTTAAAACACCATGAATTTTAGGTCTAAGTATAACTTAATCACAATGATAGAGATTTATGCTCATCTTCCCCAGAGATGAATTATTATTCGGTATCTGATCAACTTTAAGCCAGTTAAGAGAAAATTTCCAGACTAAATTTGGCCAGAATGTTTTCAAAGTCGACAGCACCTCCTTATGTCTATTAAATATCCAACATTATTTTGTAATGCGTTATTTGTACAAGGAGTCGAGCACAATTTCTCAGAAACAGAGACACCTTGATAGGCTTATCTGAGTGGGAAAACACCTCGCTTCAGTGCCTGCTTCATGATTTAGAGGAAATAATGCTACGCACGGCTACGTGACTACTGAGTGCACTGCTTACATAATTATAGCAGGAGATGCAGCTCTAATGGTCGTAAAAGTTGGCTTATCTTAAAGAATGTGGCAGATAGCCTCCATAATTTTGTCCTTAAAAGACAAACATATGCCTCAAAACTGTTGTTTCTCTCACTTTTTAGAAACTTCATAATGATAAGGTAGCTTTTACAGTGAATATTTGTGGACACCTGACTTAAACAGGTTGCAATTATGCTCAAAGATTGAAAAAGCATTAAAAAGAAAAGTATGCAGTCATACAGAATAACAATATTACTCCAATCAGCAGGACTTCAATTATGCCTTCAAAAAAAGTTACCCTTTCAACAAAAATTACCCTTTAAAAGAAATAGTTATTTTTAGTAAACGGAGCAATCAAATCTGACAACTCATAAAGGGCAAATGTTCTCATACTTTTAATCGAAAAAAAAGGTTACTTTAGTGAGCTTAACATTGATACCTGGCAAGATACTAAGTCACTTTCCATTTCCTGGCCTTGCAATACTGTCTACACCCAGGTATCTCCAAAAGTATCTCCTCTGAAGGTAATATATTTGTCCTCTCTCTTTCATTCTGCTCATCCTTCAGGTCATTTTCTCCCAGAGAAGACTTCCATACCCATTTCCTCAAGTTGAATCAGGCAACCCCCTAATTGCTCTGAACTTGCCCCCTCTAACTTGTATTTCACCCTCCACCCCCAACTAAACCGTTAATTCTCTAAAAATATGGACTGCGGAATTGCTTACTATTGTAGCCCGAGCCTGGGATAGGGGAGGTATCAATGAATATTTGTTGAATTAATAAAAGAGTGAAAAAAAAGAAGTCATCTGTCTTTCGAAGTTTTGTATGATGTCTTCATTATTCGTGCAAACAAGGGAGGAAACTGTCCGCTGCCTACAGGTGATCTCCCCATGAAGGATGCCACAATATAAACCAGACCAACCAGGCTCTTATCAGAAGTACAGTTTGAGACACTACAAAACACCAAGATTATCCAAGGATCAGGCTACTGGCACTAAAACAGAGTATATTCACCAGCTTTCCACCTCTCCCCACCTCTTTCACCCTATACATACATATGTCTTCTCTACCCTTTGACACCAGTCAGTAAGTCCAGAATCAATCTCATATGTGCTACTAATAAGTAGGCAGATTTCCTATCCAAAAATTATCAGCCCACTGCTTTGTTTTACTAGTATAGCTCATTTAATTCTTAAAGACTTTTTCTCTCTGTATCTCCTTTTAATGCAGATATTCCTTAAACCAATATCAACTAATTATCATTTTTTTCCTGCATGTAGTTTTTGATATGCAGGAATTAGTTGACGGTCAGATGAAAACAAGAATGGGTGTTGAGGAGGCTATAACTTTTCCAGGATCGGTCTTCTCCATGCCATGTCAGTCATCCTTGTATTATCACCAGTGCTACCTGTGTCTGCTTAGATCACTGGCCTTTACAATTAAACTTTTCCACCAGTCCCTTGAAACTACCCAGAAAAACATTAAGTCAAATAGGTTCTACAGGCCAATACTTTCTTTTAATGATAGAGAACAAGAGAGAAGAGGGAAATGAGATATACTTCTTTTTTATTTCAGCAAACTTTTAATTCTTGTCTGCATTAAATTTTCATGATCATTTAGTAACCTATTTCTTATCTATAACTAATTTTAGATGTGTAAAAACTTAAGGGAGAAATATGTTGAATGACTGTCAGTCCTTCTCCCTTCTTCCACCTCTTGCTTTGGGCTAAGTGCTCCTCCTCTACCACTGGGAGACAAAAGGAGGAATAAGACATGATGCTTATCTTTCCATAACTTACATTTTTTTAATGGCATTGCCAAATGCGAACAGAAAGAATCCTAAGACAAGGTAAATGTGCAGTGTATGGCTGGAAAAGGCAATTCTGTTTAAGATCTCGAAGAAGTGATCTCTTCAAAGGGTACTGAAATTCATTCATTAAATTTGCCGTTCTCCCTTCAGTTTATGCTAAATTTCAAATTTCTAAATAGTTTTTGGTCAGTAAATAAAACTTTTTCTTTATTGATATAGTTGAAATAACTTCAAACTTTTGCTTAAACCACTTTTTTGAAAAATCGAACGTTTATTGTTTTTAGGAACATAAGTAAGAATTCTTCAGTCGTGTTCTAATCCTAAAACATTTTAGGTTAATGCATAGGAAATGCTTTTGGTTAGTTTCTAGGTTGCCTAATTAAAGGTATTGGACATCATTTCAAATTAGGAGAATGGTCCTATAAAGCTGCTCCAAACTCAGAAAAGAGATTCAAGCTAGGCTTAAATCTCATTGCAAATCTCTGGATTTCAGCCCAGCATGCATCTATACCCAAAATACTACACTAATTGTCCAAGATCATATTCAGGCTCCTGACTTTGGCACAGATTCTTGGTTCAAGGTTATTCTTAAAATATTGCTTCGGGTCCATTTGCCTTTTTATTTGGAACCAAAAAAATGAGGGGAAGCTTGGTTTAGTTCTTCACTGCACCACAGAGAGATGCCTAGGCAATAGTTTCAAATCGCAATTTTTTAAAAAGATTTATTTATTTATTTTAGAGAGCAGGAAGAGGGACAGAGGGAGAGAGAGCATCTCAAGCATGGGGCTCAATCTCATTACCCTGAGATCATGACCCGAGCCAAAACAAGAGTCAGGTGTTCAACCGACTGAGCCACCCAGGGGCCCCTCTCAAATTACAATTTAATGAAATTTAAGTGTTTTACCCAAATCAGAGAGGAGTGTTGGGAGGCAGGAGCATTGTACTCTGTTGTCAAGTAAGTTTGGGAAACTATATATAATCTCCTCCTGGAGTTTTGCAATTTATATTAGTATAAATCAGGCTCAGAGTTTTCTTACTGTGAAAACTTGTTCACTTTTATTTAACCTAATATTTCCCAGTCAATTAGCCACAGGAACTGTGCTGCAGGAAACACCATTAATATCTCAGGGGACACCAGTGTCCTAAGAAACAAAGTTTGGAATTGCTGCCTTAAGAAAAATCTGCATGCTGAGTTGATTCTGAATTTGTTCCAAAAGCAGTTGCTCAATATTATCTACAATTACATCTGAAGCTCAAATAGGCAGATAAATGGAAAATATTACATGATAATTTTAACTTGATAAGTATGGTATTTAAGCATATTGAAATACACCTCTTTTGCCCTGTCTTATATTAATCATAGAAAATAAACTCGTTTGCCTTTGGTCCTGATAAATAAACAAAGATTATTGCGATTTTAGGCACAGATTTAACTAATAGATTCAAACCTCCGATTTGACTATCATCTGTAATTATCTATTATTATTTCAACCCCTCTGTACACTAGTTTAGTTTGTTTTGATCCAAGAAGTTCTCCCACTGTATCAGAGTATTGCATTCCATTGCCCTTATTCTTTAAGTGCATCAAAAGAAGTTAATAGAGCCCTATTTTATGAGGATCTTTTGTGTTTAAATCCACCCTAAACTTAAAATGCAAAATCTGGGGTGCCTGACTGGCTCGGTTAGTGGAGAGTGCAACTCTTGATCTCAGGGTTGTGAGTTCAAGCCCCAAATTGGGTGTAGAGATTACTTAAAAATAAAATCTTTAAAACAAATAAAATGCAAAATCCATTTATTTTTATATAAAGTCCTTTTTTTTTTCCCTTTCCTCTCTTGCCAATTTCTTGTCCTGTTTACAAAGATGTTGCCATCCTATTTATTCTCAGAAGGACACTAGCTAACAGCTCTAGCAAGTATTCATACTCAACTCTACTAGAAGTGATTACATTCTTCTGCAGGGAAGTTGACTGGAACAGACAACCTCTAGAGCTTATTCTCCCCCTATATACGTCAAATCTTTTCCCTCTGAGAATGATATTATCTGCCTAAAAGGCAAATTTTACCTGGACGTGGATATTAAATAATTATTTTTTCTGCTTCCCCACCCTAAACCCTTTGTCTTTATATATTACTATACAAACCCTTTTGTGCAACTAAGGTAAATAGGTAAATTTGCTTTGTTAGCAAATTAGGTATGACTTCTCTTCCTAAGTCAGGTGCAGATATAATTTTAAATGTAGTAGATGTGAATCTTGGTCAAGAAACAGTTAAGTGTTCAGTGACTCTTTAATTTGGCTTTCTGAACTATGTGAAAGGCAGAGGATTTTCATTTTCCAACCTATTTCATGTGTAGAAAGACTGGATATGAACCTGGAGTACATTATGCTAAGTGAAATAAGCCAGACACAGATGGACAAATACTACATGATGCCACTTATAGGAGGAATCTAAAATAGTCAGACTTGTAGAAGCAGAGAGTAGAATGGTGGTTGCCAAGGGGTGGGGGTGGGGGAGGGAGACATAGGGAGGTATTAGTCAAAGGGTACTAAGTTTCAGCTATGCAAGGTGAGTATGTCCTAGAGAGATACTGTGCAGTGCAGCGCCTGTAGTTTATACTGTTGTTATTTGCTAAAAGGATGCATCTTATGTTGTGTTACTATCACAAAATAATTATAATAAATTAAAAGGCAGGAGGGCACTTTTGGAAGTGATGGATATGTTTATGGCATAGATTGTGGTGGTAGTTTCATAGCTGTAGAAATTGGTCAATTTGTATACATTAAATAAGTCCAGATTTTTGCATGTCAACATACCTCAATAAAGCGGGTGTTGCTTTTTTTTTTTAAGAAAGATTGGATATGGTTCAGAAAAGGAAGGAATTCATATGGAAGCTCATTTCATTTAATGAGTTCTTTTCCCTCCATATTATTTAGATATGCACAATTCCTGCCTTTTCTTCTGTGTGCCATATGTGAAATTAAAATATAGAAAAGTACTGTATTCTAGTAGTGATGTAAAAGAAGTTACTGTGCTACCAAAAGTTTTTGATACAGAAAAAGAAAGCTAGGATCCTTAGAAAAGAAAGAAAGCTTTGCTTTAATCCCAAATTTACAAAGAAAACCAACTTCTGGCTTCATATCCTTTTCACTAATCTGGATAGACCCTCTAGGCTTGTGTTTTCTTCCCCTATGGGTTTTCTAGACTTGAGGCTGTCTCTTTAAATCACCGCCTTGAACTCTGTGAGGTGGCCATAGGAGATGAGACCCTAATTTGGGGGCATCTGGGTTCATAGTCATAAGTGGCTCATTTAAGTGCCAAGTAAGCTGGCATTGATGTCTGTACTCCAGGTCCCCTGCTGTGTCACCACTTGAAAGTGCCAGAAGAGGTTCAGACCTGCCTGTCATTGTGAGACTGTGGCACAAGACCTATTCTTCCCTGCAATGAACTCATTTGTCAAAGAAGCCTTCTTACACAGTAGCTGCAGAGCTGTCATCGCATGCATTTGCAGGCCAGTTCTCCAAATGTTGGAGCCACTGAGATTTGTCAGAGAGGTCACCTGGACCCAGAAGAACTTCATCAATGCATAATTCAGAGAGTCATTCCTGATAAGCCCATTTTGAAATCCTCCCTGCTATAAGTTACCTATGGAGCCGTCTAAGGGCTCTAAAACATTCCTGGGACCTGAGGGGATCCAGGCTGAAATAGAACCCTTGGTCCCACTAAATAGTGGTTTTCAGCCTTATCTGCACAGTAAAATCACTAAAAAGCTTTAACAAACATTGATGCCTGAGTCTTCCCCACCTTCTCAGGATTCTGATTTAACTGAACTGTGATCTCCCAATAATCTGATGTGATCCTGTGGTTCTCAGTTTTGGCAGCATGTCAGAATTATCTGGGGAGCTTTTTAAATTCCTGGTGCCCAGGCTGCACCCCATATCAATTTAATGAGAGTCTTCGTGGGTGGGACCTGGCATCAGTATTTTTTTTTAAAGTTCCCTAGCTGATTACAATATTTAGCCAAAGCTGAGCAATAGGAAAACATGGAAAAGGGAACCTAGCTGACTAAAGCTGGCTTCTCGCATTCTCTCCAGTTCACTTGGGTCTCCGAATGCTCTAAAACTCTAGGCTAAAGAGTTCTAATACAGTCAAAAAGGAAAGTACATATTCAGATGCTCTGGGTTGTTATAGAAAAGGAAGTGATGGTCAGTTCAAATGAGGATTTACAAAATTAATAAAGAGACGCACCTGTGGCAATATATCATGTGCACTTTGTAAGTGCCAGACACTTGTATTAGCCAAAAAAAGAGGATGGGGCGCCTGGGTAGCGCAGTCGTTAAAGCGTCTGCCTTCGGCTCAGGGCGTGATCCTGGCGTACCGGGATCGAGTCCCACATCAGGCTCCTCCGCTAGGAGCCTGCTTCTTCCTCTCCCACTCCCCCTGCTGTGTTCCCTCTCTCACTGGCTGTCTCTCTGTCACATAAATAAATAAAATCTTAAAAAAAAAAAAAAAAAAAAAAGAGGAGAACTATACGATGAAAAATCATCTTTATTATTAGAATTCTCAAAGACTAGCTAGTATTTCCAAATCTGCTCACCAGCAATTTATCCATTTTCTATAATTTAAAGCCTTGACGACTTACTTAAGGGAATGCAGGTCGCCAGTTCTAGAGGATTGCATTTTGTCAGTAATGCTTGGATTTTGGTTCAGTTCCATAGATATGTTTCTCATTGTCTCTTTTTTTAAGGTGGGGTTGCCCTGGTTTTCTTATTTTTGTTTTGATAATGTGAATTATTGTTCTTTTATATAACTTGCTAAGAACTGTCTGTAGCATAAGCAAGTTTACCATCTCCATATTTGGAGGTGGTATGTATATTTGCTAGCTACTAGCAGAGATTATTGCTGAGTAGGATCTTATCCAAAGAATTGTTGACAGTTGGGTTGCTGAGGATTTTGTGGCCAAAGTCAGATCCCACAACGTTGTGTTTATTTGCTTTTTGCCAATTGTTAGGCCATATCCCGTCACAGTCTAACAATCCAAAAGAGAATATTGCCAAATCGTTGGCTAGTTTTCAGAATGGCTAACCCTTTTCTTGCTATGGAACTTACAATGCTTAATTCTAATAAGAGAGGCATGCTTTTGCTTGAGTCAGTGGCCTATCACAATCAAGAATTTCTTCTTAAAAGAAATGGGTGATATTGACCATCGTGGGGAAGAGCAAAACTTTCTAGTAATTGGATCCCCAAAGCAAGAAAATCGTCTTGCAGGGCTGAGTTCTTTGTTCCACATCTGTGTCTCAGGGCAGTTGTCAGTTGCCCAGTACACTGCTGCCATCTCTCACTTGGCACCTCAATTCCCAGCTTAAACAGCAGTGTTATTTCTGTCAGTGTGGAGTGATTGACTCTGTCTGTTGATGGAGTGCCTGGTCCAAAAATTATCTAAATTCACCCTCTCGCCCTTCCCCAAGGGGAGAGCTCTGGCAACAACAGAAGTATTGACCATCCATTACCAATCCCTTTACGATGTTATTAATGCTCTCCTTCTGCAGAGAACATGAATATTTATTTCATTTTAGAAGGGCATATTATGCTTTTATTACCCTTATTATTAGTTCAGGTTAGGTTCCAGTTTTGTCACTTGCAAGCCTACTATAAAGCTAAATGTGGAACGACTAGAGAGGACAGGCTTTCTTGCCTCCCGGGTGAGAACACTATGCAATCTGAGGACCAGTTCTCCAGTAACAGCTTCTCTTCCCTCAGCATCAGCAACGTGGTCCAGCATCTCCTGGCCTCTCATGAATTCCTACATTTACATACTTGGGTCTTACTTCATGTCTATTAGTACAAGTCTTATTTTTGTTGGGTTCCTTGGTGTGCTTTTTCTGCAGTTTACTCATTCTAGTCTAAATTTAAATATTTCACAAGACAACACTAGAAGACTGAAGTGAGGTCCTCACAACTCAGGATAGCTTAAGTAATTTTTTTAATTCCCTAACGACATGAGACATGAGCTATCATATTCACCTCCCTGCCACTCCCCTTCTCTTCCTCCAGGCCCTCAACCTACCTACCCTAGCCCAGTCTTCTGGAAACAGAATTGTATACCCAGATTGTTTACCTCTTCTACTCACTCCAGTCCATTATCTTAGCAATATCTTATAAGTCACATTTTTATGAAGAAGTTATCCTTCTGCTAGTAAAGTATGCAGTCCTTCAAAACCTATTCATTTCATCAGGTAACTTTCCCCTTCATTCCAAAACAAAGCCATGAGAATGAAGTGGGCACCTTCTCATGGTAATTCAGAGAACAACTGTGTCTCACACGAGCTGACATCTAACTTTTCACACAAAATTTTACCATCTAAGACATTTAAATCTATACCATCTTAAAATACCTCCAAAGAAGGGTGTGCAACAACCACTGAACAAATTTAAGGCATCAGAGTACAGAAAATGAAATGCAAGAGTTTGATTCTAATGTGTCACACTTTCTGAACTCTGCTGCATTTCACTCTAGTAGACAATCCAATTACCTTTTACTCTCATTTTATATAGGAAGGAAACAACTTTTGTTTGTTTGTGCATTCATTCAATTGATTATTGAGGTTGTAAATAGTCTTCATATTTATAATTTCAAGTTTTTATTCTTCTTTGACTTCTTAAACAAATTTTGTTGAGCACTTTCTTTGTACTTAGAGATAGTAGCTTCAACTTCACATGTGTCCATTTGCACATTGTATGTATGGGGCATTCACAATTAACATTAGTAAGGCTGCAACCAGAAATAATAGGAAATGACTACCAGAATTCTCTTCTAATAAGTTATTCTCCATTTATTTTTTGGTGAAGTATTTCCTTTGTGTCTTAGGATTTCCTAACAGACAACTGGGAATTAGCTTCTTTTTAACTATGATGAAACTTGACTGGCTCCTTCTTCAATCAGATAGCAATAAACCTGACAAGAATTTTAGGGTTTACTTAAAGCATCCCATTGAAAGTTTTTCTTTCCAAGAGAATTCACCATATCAAGAAAGTATACCTCTATATACAGCCTATGAAAAGCTTATAGAAGTGAAGATTGTTTACATGATATGTATCCTGTCTTTTAACTACATTGGTATTGTGACATTCTAATTAATGATATAGAATGAGTTTCTTTCTTTCTCTCTTTCATTTTTACTGTAGAATTAGAGTAGAGGAGGAATGGTGTACCAAATTGGCTTTATGGTTACTCAGGGTTAATGCTAAATTGTGTTTCAAACTGTAAAATAAGTTTGACATTTTGTGTATGTTTACAAACACCTGAGTTTCATGGTTTCAAGAAATTTTAACACAAAACACATATGTGAATGTGTCCCACTTGTAGATATTTTTTATCCCAAATAATTATGCATATGGTTCATTTTCACTGGATTTTACATCTAATTTTTCGATTTACATTATTTGACAAAAGCATTCAAGAGGAATTAGTTGGCATACAGAAAAATTCTACAGTGTTTAGGTTTGATAACCATATTGCTACAATTTAAAATTAGCTCTGACAGCTCATTTTATCCTTGAGATAATATTCACCTATCTCATTCAAAGTATGTGGTAATTATATAATGAGTGCTTAGATTTGTTCGCATTTATGTGATATATTCTATGGCTCAGAATAGGATAAACTGTAAGAACTAGAAGGTATATTGGAGATCATCTTTACATATCCCACATCTTAGAGATGAAAAAAGCAAGAATTGGAAAGAATTAAAAATTTTTCCAGAATATTCAGACAGGGATTAGACCTATGTGTCATAACTTCCACCTGGGCTCTGTCTCCTCTACCAGTTTCCATTATCCATGATAAATCTCAATAACTTTTTAAAAAATTGATTGCAATCCAAATTCTTTTGCTCACATAGAAGTGATTATCCACAGAACCTTCCTCCAAATAGTTATTTCTTTACCTAAACTTTAGCATAATCGGAACAATATTCTAAGACTAATGTGATAATTTTATTAATAACAGTAATGATTAAACTATAGCTGTTAATAATCCATTAAAATGGCCTTAGCATTCTATATCAATTACAGTTACAAAGAAGATCCTCTTATTTTATTGGAAACATAATTCCCCAAATTCCCACTTATTGGTTCATTAATTAAGAAGCCTAAAAACCATTCATTAAACAAGCAACAAAAGTTTCAAGTACTCACTGCAAGCCAAATGTACTGCAAGTACTTAAGCAAATGTTTACACCATCAACCCCATGCATTCTTTTTCAATTGACTTTTACATACATAATATTATAAGATGATATAATAATAACATTGTTCAAGTGCTAGTAATACAAACAACATTTATTTTCATTTAGGAATTTTAAATTCTTACTACAGATGTTGAGTATTTTACCCCATTAAATTTAAAACTATTGAAATTGTTTATTAATCATAGCTGCTAAATGATAAGTCCAACCCTGATATTTTAACATGAAAAAAAAATAACTGGGTTTTGAAGAAAATGTAAGGTACACTAACAGAAAATCATGGACATCACTTCCAAATCACTTTTATTTCCTCCTTCACATTTACATTTCTCTTAAAGTAACATAGAACTATGGCATAGAAGATTTAAAGAAAAGGTTAGGAGGAACCTTTTTTTTTTTGGCTTAGGTAAATAAACAATCTAATACAAACTCATTACAGTGTGAACAGATGAGGATACCACAGATTCCTTTCTATTTTATAACTGTATACAATTGCACAAGTCGCTAGAAGCATTTTTGAGCACAGATTAAGTATTTCACACCACAGAAATATTGTTTCAAAGAAAATCAAATTACTTTTTAAAATAAATTTTCTGTTCCTCAAATGAATAAGTAGGTTTTGGTGAACATTTACTGAGTACTCTTTAAGAGTTCCTAATGAATTTTGCTAGAAGACAATGAGTCACATTTCAGTTTATAAGCATTAGTTTATAAGCATTAGTTTATAAGCATTTTGAGCTTAGGACATGGGGATTATATTTTCAAATGGGCTTGAGTTATCAGTTCCAACTCTAATATTAGTAGATTTGACCTGTTGCAGGAGATGTTTTTGGAAACATAATTCAGTGATCCCAATTTAGAGAAACTAGAAGATGATAGTTAATTTTTTCCCCAAAAAAAGGAAACTAAGAAAGCCTGTCACTTGAAAAATGATTCTTTCACAGATTAAGGTTCATATGCAGTGCATAAAAAAAGGACATTACTTACTGTAACTGTTCTTCATCTCTTGGGTTCCTTTGACTTTGCCTCGTTTATCAATCCTCAGATACCACTGTGTTCGACAGAAGAGTCTTCTCACTCTTATATCCCCTCCTTCCATGTAATCATAACTTCTTGTATGTCGCTCAGGGCTGGAACAGTTCACATTTGTAGCCATTTGCTCTGGAGTCATGTCATTGCAAGCTAAAGATATAGTGCCCACTAGACAGATAATGTGAAAGCATGATCTGTAGAGCAAAGTTGGCAGGATCCATGTCAGTATCCATTTGCGCATTATAGTGTAGTGCTCCGGGTGTTCATGAATAACATAATGAAAATTAAATCTTGAGTTGATTGTTGCTCCTAGGTCATTGACCTCTTCCTATCTGTGAATTGTAGATTGATTTAAGAAAGAGTAGTTGTTGTTTTCCAAATTGTTATCCTTATCCTTTTAGTTCCTGATAACAATACAGGATTCCTCCTTAAATAACTCTCTGTTGCTATTTCCTTATAAAAACAGGTTGTAATAAGCTCAGTTGCTGCGACACTGTTTACTACTTGACTGCTGTTTGCAATGAGAGATTAAGAATAGGGAAGGGAAGGAGGGGAAGATGAAAAATTGTATAAATTTCAGTGGTAAATAGTAGTATAACATGCAGTGCCGTCTGTACTGTGAAGGCACATTTAAAACAGCTTTCACAGAGGATGTCAACATCTTCATCTCCCTCTATGTACATTTATAAAAGTTATGCATTACTAGAGACAAATCAGAATATGATGGTACCATTTATTCCAATGGCTGTTTGGTAGGAAACATCCTGCAGTTAGAGCTATTGATTTAAATTAAGTCCTAAAATCACTACCAACAAAGTATAAATGCTTTCCCTAGATTTGTTTGTATGCTTTTATGTTTGTGGTTAATCAGTTATTTTCTCCTGAACTACCCACATTTCTCAAGTTAAATGCCAGCATTGTCTGGAAAACTTCAACCTTATCTTTATGTAAGTTCTACAGCATAATTACTATAGATAATTACATGGCTCAAAAGTCTGGTAACTTTACTTTTCCCCTCAGCACTAAAACCAGAGAAAAGAGGCAAACTACTAGAAAACCATTCAGCATGATTTTTAAAGACAAATAACAGCAACTTACTTGTTCTGTTGATAACAGCTGGACGCACAAGAATTCCATGTCTCTGGTCTGCCTTGTGCAACTTGAGCCTTTCTACTGTAGCTACAAACTATTTCTCAGCTGAGAAATTCTCCAGCAGAATCATAATTGTTTCCATAAATCAACAGGCAAGAGGATTTGCTCTCTGTGTGAGCGCGTGTATGCTTGTGTGTGTGTGGAGCCTTTTTATTCAGGGCTTTTCGATAAATACCTTTGCTGACCTCATTGGAAGCAATTAAAACTTAACCAGTGAGCTGTTAGTTGAATACAACAGCGAGAATAAAGGAGGCTTATATAGTATTCATTCAATGGTCATGAGAGGGAGCTATGAACATGGTTTATGCCTAAATCTACCAGTGGGTACCTACTTTGTAGAAACAGATCTCTGATTCTGAAGCAGTTAAAAGGGGAAAGGGAAGTTTTTATACCATCTTTACGACATAGGAGTTGTATATAAGTTGAAAAAGATTCCTTTGAACGTATATAAAAGGGATTTTTGCTAGTTAGAAAGCTTTTTCCATAGCTTTATGATACATGCATTTCTACTATTACTTCTTTGCACTCAGAATTTTAGAACAAAACTAGCCCGTGTTAGTTAACTCACATCTTAGTGTTCTAAAGCACTATGTGGCCGAGTTAAGTGCATATCTTTTCATACAGAGGTATTTTACCGTGGTATATGAGTATAATTTTTAGATTTTATATTTCTAGACTGAAAGTAAGAAGACCTAGTTTCTTATCTGAGCTGAGCCACTAATTACCAGTATGACTTCAAGTCACTTGGCATTTCTGAGTCTCAGCTACCACATTTGAAAAATTACTGCATCAGTCTAAATGATTCTATGGTGCCTTATAGTTTTAAAATTCTGTGACTTTGACTTGTACTAACTACTAATATAACGAAGAGGATGCATCCTTTTAAAAATTATAATCCTTAAAAATTAGAAATAAAGAAAATGGTCTTATACTGGTTATCAGTGTTTGACTCTTGCTTCAATAAGAACATTGGCTCAATAAATAAATGTTTATCTAAGTATGGAATTATAAGAGCTCTAGTTAGCATAAATAAGAGAAAGCTATGATACTTTCCAACATGAGTTACTCTCTCCTTCCTATTCTGGCATATATATATATATATATATATATATACACATACATATATATATATATACATATATATATATAGTGTTCTAGTGTTTTATTAGATATTTGCTGCAAAATAATTGCATTGTTAATCGAAATCAATATTTAGGAATGTATATTGAAATTTTCTTTCCCATGTTAATATCCCCAACACACACACACACACACACACACACACACGCACAAACACACCACTTGAAATGCACTATTTTACCACCAGGTGGTGCATGTAGACCAAATAGGAAAAGGAAATTAAGTCCTTTCAATCAGATTATAGTGTATGTGATTTCTGTGCTTTGGGGGAATAGAATCAAGAGCATGGAATAGGCTAAATGTACCCAGTTACTCTTTAGGCACCAGATATTGAAATTCATAAGTTTACTAGAGCAGAGGAGGGTGGGCCCTTCTCTAATTGTATCTATTGAATAGGTCACTGTAAAATACTCTATCATGTATTTCTCCAAAAGGAGGAAGAGAAGGGAAAGAAAGTATGATGCTTCTGTGTTCCGAATCATAGCCCCATAGGCAACAATAAGGAACAGTGTCAGAACTCACAGAAGTTGGATATTCCTTATAAAGAAGTAAAAATTATTAACAGTCAGTTCACATGTATAGATATTAAAGAGCTACTAAATCCATCTGTTCCACACCGACCCTATAGATTTTAAACTAAGAAATCAATAGATTAAAAGTCAAAATTTCCTAATTAAATGCTTAAGACTTAAATAAAAGAAATGGATAGTTTGTTGATAAAGACTGCTAGTGCCTCCATAAAATCTGCCCTATAGGGTTAACTGTAAAATTGGAAACAAAGCACAAAATTGTGATCTATTCACTTTAACTTAATTAGATGCCATTGCACTCTGTGATTTGAAAATATAATCCCCATAATATTAATGAGTGACTTGATCTCAATAAAAGAACTATATTTAAATCTTTTGAGTATTAGAATGCCTAGGTGGCTCAGTGAGTTAAGTGTCTGGCTTCGGCTCAGGTCATGATCCCAGAGTTCTGGGACCAAGTGCCACTTCGGGCTCCTTGATCAGTGGGGAGTCTGCTTCTCCCTCTGCCCCTCCCCCCCCTCATGCTCTTGGGCATGCTCTCTCTCTCTGACAAATAAATAAAATCTTTTAAAGAAAAATTAAAAATAAATAAATCTTTTGATTATCAGTTTTCCTAATGAAAATTAATTAATTCACAATAGCCCCACAACTTGTTTCACTAACACCACAGCTGTAATGAAGACCTCACTTATGCCCTTGTTATAATTATACTTCAAGAGGTGTTCTCCAGAAACCAAGAGGAACCTTAGGTACCTCTAGATGGGGTAACACTCTGGGTTTTTTTTTTAATTTAATTTTATTTAAATTCAATTAATAATGTGTTATTAGTTTCAGAGTTGGAATTCAGTGCTTCATCAGTTGCATATAACACCCAGTGCTCCTTATGTCATGTGCCCTCTTTAATGCCCATCACCCAGTTACCCATCCCCCCACCACCTCTCCTACAGCAACCCTCCGTTTGTTTCCTATAGGTAAAAGTCTCTTATGGTTTGTCTCCCTCTCTGATCTCATCTTATTTTATTTTTCCCTCCCTTCCCCTATTATCCTCTGTTTTGCTTCTTAAATTCTACAGATGAGTGACATCAGATGATAATTGTCTTTCTCTGATTGACTTATTTCGCTTAGCATAATATCCTTTAGTTCCATCCACATCATTGCATATGGTAAGATTTCATTTGGTGCCCCTTCAGATCATTATGTTTGTATCCTTTGGATAAATACCTACTAGTGCAATTGCTGGGTCATAGGGTGCTCTATTTTTAACTTTTTGAGGAATCTTCATACTGTTCTCCAGAGTGGCTATACCAGCTTACATTTCCACCAGCAGTGTAAGAGGGTTCCCCGTTTGCATCCTCGCCAACATCTGTTGTTTCCTGACTTGTTAATTTAACCATTCTGACTGGTGTGAGGTAGTATCTCATTATGGTTTTGATTTATATTTCCCTGATGCTGAGTGATGTTGAGCATTTTTTCATGTGTCTATTGGCCATCTGGATGTCTTCTTTGGAGAAATGTCTGTTCATGTCTTCTGCCCATTTCTTGACTGGATTGCTTGTTTTTTGGGTATTGAATTTGATAAATTCTTTATAGATCTTGGATACTAGCCCTTTATCTGATAAGACATTTGCAAATATCTTCTACCATTCTGTAGGTGAGCTTTTGGTTTTGCTGACTGTTTCCTTTGCTGTGCAGAAACTTTATCTTGATAAAGTCCCAGTAGGTCATTTGTGCTTTTGTTTCCCTTGCCTTTGGAGATGTGTCTAGCAAGAATTTGCTGTGGCCGAGGTTGAAGAGGTTGCTGTCTGTGTTCTCCTCTAGGAGTTTGATGGATTCCTGTCTCACATTTAGGTCTTTCATCCATTTTGAGTTTATCTTTGTGTATGGTGTAAGAAACTAGTCCAGTTTCATTCTTCTGCATGTGGCTGTCCAATTTCCCTAACACCGTTTGTTGAAGAGACTTTTTTACACTGGATATTCTCTCCTGCTTTGTCGAAGATTAGTTGACCATAGAGTTGAGGGTCCATTTCTGGATTCTCTATTCTGTTCCATCACTCTGGGGTTTTTTAAAGTTCTTAGTGGTAATTAAATTGATAAGCATTTATTGTTCTAGATTTAACGTATATATAGTGATAGGCTAAGCACAGAAATACTTTGAAGAATTGTCTCTCTTGTTTCTGGATTGTGTTAACTTCAGCTTTCATTGGAAACCTCCAGCTCTTGAGCTTCGAATTTGTAAAACAAAGGTTTAAATCTGTAAAACGAAGTATTCTTGTATCTATTCCTAAACACTGGCTTTTTAGAAAAATGTCTTTAGAAAGTAAAGATTAGCATCTGGGATTCTTCAAAAAGAAACAGTACCTAACTCACCTAGTTTGATTTGGGAATAGAATACGTAAAAAGAATACAGTGAATCTATTTCAGTGACTATCATGAAAACATAAGTGGTCATTAAAGTAACGATTAACCACCATCTAGTTTTGCTTAAGCAACCTCCACTATATTCCTATTTCATAAAGAGGTAAATGATAGAAAATAGCTTTTGTTTAATGAATTTTACATTTCAATAATTAATTTTAAACCTATGCCACATTCATAAGTATGTATAATATAATCAGTAGAAGGGAACATCATTAAATATTTTCATTACATTTTTACATCCTATCCTGTTCCCCATCCTCTTGGCTCCCATTCTTTACCAAAAATATAGATAATCGTTATTAGTTTCTTGTGTATTTCCAGAGTTTTCTATGCATATATAGGCAAATTGAATACATATGTGTGTGTGTGTGTGTGTGTATATATATATATATTACTTTTCCTCTTTTTGTACAAAAGGTAGCATACCATACGCAATGTGCTGCATGTTGCATTTTTTACTTAATAAAAATAGAAGGTCTCCCCATTAGTATTTAGGAAATTTCCTCAATTTGTTTTACAACTGCATAGTACTCCATTGAATAGGACTATATCACAGTGTATTTGCCTAGCCTTCTATTGATGGACATTTAATTTTTTTCCAGTCTTTTTCTGTTACAAAAAAAAATGCTATGATGAATACAATTATAAACGTGTCATTTTTTTACTATGCAAATATATTTGTAGGATCAATTTCCAGAAGTTGTCCGGGTCAAATTGTATATGTATTTATTATTTAGATAGATATTGCCAACTTAACCTCCACAGAAGTTGTACTAGTTTTATAATCCCACTAGCAGTACTGAAGTGTGACTTTTTGTTCAGTATAGTATATTACTAAACTTTGGGGGTTTTGCTAATCTGACAGGTAAAAATGGCATTCATTATAGTTACCCCTTGCATTTCTCGTTTTATGAGAGAAAGTCACCACCATAGAGTACCATAAAGAAAAGTTACATGGTGCTATGAGTGTCCACAACAGGTGGCAGTAGGGAAACTTTCCCTGCAGTAATGCCAGTAGAGCTGCAATTCAAAGGGTGAGTGGGAGTTAAGCAAGTGAAGAGGTACCTGTAAATGTACAAAGACCCTGTATTGAAAGAGAACATGTTTCTTCAATGATGAAACACCAGTATGGTTTTATTAGAGGGAACGAGAAGGACTTTGGTGCATGAAGAGGCAGGAGAGGCAGGCAGGGTCCTGTTGGGCTATGTTAGGGAGTCTGATCCTCACCCTAAAGGCAATAGGAAGCCATTAGAGTATGTTAAGCAAAAGGGTGACATGATCTGAATCACACTCCCTACCTCTATCGTGGCCCAAACTCATTTAATTCCTATTAGCAGAATGAGTTTATGTAATATTAAATTATGTTCATGTATCTTTTTTATTCTGTTCTTCATATTTTCAAAAAGATAGACAAACTTTGTAATTGGAAAGGAATGATGGGGGAGAAAAAAGTCACATACACTTCCTGACTTAGATAAAGCCTGAATCCACTCACTTCACAGGGTTGTGCTAAGTACTGTGAAAGGAGCATAGAGAAGTCTATTTGGGGAGCCAAGCTCCTATATTTCTGGAAACACTGTAGCACACAGCAGAAGCAGCAAAACTTCAGAGAGTAAGGACTCCCTCATATGTCTAAACAGATGCGGCCATAAGCACCCCTCATAAAGATTTCCCATGTTTCGAAAAGAAATCTGAAAGCAGCAGGAAGCCCATACCTGAAGGAACTGTGTGAGCAGAGTCAGGGAACACCCAGAAGAAACAAAAGTAGACAAATGGCTCAAAAACCAGAGGGCCTTGCCTTGTCCCTGAATCCTACCACATCTTAAGGCAGAAAAGGGGAGCCCAGGAACAATGGAGGTTAAGTTTTTTATCAATGGGGGGGGAAGGGACATTCTCAAAGTTGAAGCAAGATTGATTTATAAACATAAATCATAAATTTATGTTATTTGTTGCATGTTTGAGATTATGGTCCAGGGTCTACTTCTACTATATTCCCACAGCTATCGCCACACTATGGATTTATCTTCATCTTTTCTCCTGTCCGTCCCTTTCCATAATTTATTTTCCATTCCATAAATTTAGCCCCAACTTTGGATCATGACGTACAACGCATATTACGTACTTCCTTGATCTACACACTAAACAAATATTTATCAAATAGCTACTTGGTGCCAGATGTTGTCCTAGAGTTTTGGAGATACAATGGTGAATACTCTGAAAGGAATATTCCAGGAGAATACTCTGACCTTACAGAGTATGCATTCCAGTGAGGGAACAAACATAAACACACAAATCTGTGGCGTAAGTTGGGGGTGGATATTAGGATGCAAAGAAGATATTCAAGGACATAGGGGTAAATGGGTAGAGGGACCTACTTTATATAGAAAAGGCCTATCTGAGGTGGTACATTTTAAGCTTCCTGGAACTTCCAAGAACTGAAAGAAGGCCAGCGTACATGAAGTACATGAGCAGTGGGGAGAAGAGTGAAAGATAAATGAAACTGAAAAAGTAGGCAGAGGTGAGACCCTAAAGAACTTTGAAGGTCATGGTAATAGGAGTTTGGGCTTACTCTAAGGGTAATAGGAAGTTGGAGTATAGGTGTGTCTGCTCCAAACTTGATGGACCTGGTCAAAGACAGTGGTTTAAACTCAGGAGTAAAATCTCAAAAGTAATTGAACAAGCCTGGGGTCCCTATAAATCCTCAGTTATGTAAACTTTGTGGTTATCCTTGGCATAATGCCCTAACATTTTAAAACTAATTGTATATAAGGTACAAAGTCTGAGTCATACGTTCAAAATTGTGGTGTGCCTATGACTCAACTATATAAATATCTCAGTTTACAAATGTAACTTGACATTTTGTGTCTCTGTCTATAAAAGTTTGTTTTATTTAATTTAATATTTATAAAAAGTTCTCTGAAATGCTAATCTAAAGTTAAAGTTCTTCAAAATATATTATTACTTTTCTGAATTACTATGCAACTTTAGACCTAGAGCCAAGATCTCTAGAGTTATTAGTTCTTTTTTGTTCAATTTGGAAATTTCTATATAATGAAGTTATATTATGCAATTCACTCTTAATTGGCTTGACTCCACTTAAATTAATGCTTAACTTAACAAAGAATCCGTCTCCTTGATTCAGTGCTATACATTAGTGCCTAGTTTTGACAGCATAGTGCCACTCTAACAGTTGAAAAGTATTACAATGGGTAGGGAGAGAATTTTGCTTCACCCCTAAGAGAATATCATGAAAAGCAACAAAGACCCTGGGCAATTAGGGTTATTACATTCTTTGCTTTAAGTTGTCATTCTTTGGTTCCATATTCATTGTCTACATAGCAAGGCAGCAAAATAAGGGGTAAAACTAGCAACAAAAAAATTTTTTTTAAATCTTTCATAAATGTCAATGTGTTAATAACAAAATTGGTTTATTTTTTTAATTCATTAGCTTTAAAACCAGGACTTTTTAGCAGCAAATGAACCTTTTTTTAAAAAGATTTATTTAGGGGCGCCTGGGTGGGACAGCGGTTGAGCGTCTGCCTTCGGCTCAGGGCGTGATCCCAGCGTTGTGGGATCAAGCCCCACATCAGGCTCCTCTGCTATGAGCCTGCTTCTTCCTCTCCCACTTCCCCTGCTTGTGTTCCCTCTCTCGCTGGCTGTCTCTATCTCTGTCAAATAAATAAATAAATAATCTTTAAAAAAATAAAATAAAAAAATAAAAAGATTTATTTATTTATATGAGAGAGAGAGCACGTGCACATGTGTGCAGGGGTGAGGGTGGAGGGGGAGAAGCAGAGGGAGGAGAGATAAACTCAAGCAGACGACGAGCTGGCACTCAATATCATGACCGTGGGATCACAACCTGAGCTAAAACCAAAAGTCGGCCACCCAACTGATTTTGCCACCCAGGCACCCCAACAGCAGATGAACTTTTCAAAAGTAGCAGAAGGAGGCAGAATAAAGATAATTATGATAGCAAAGAAGGAGAAGACTGTTATGGAGTTCAACATTTTTAGTATAAAGATACATCCATGAGAAGCCATGTATCCATTAAACCACAGGTTCTTATCAACCTAGTGCCTAACAAATTAACTCATGGATAAGAGAAGGGGGTTAATACTTCTCCTTAGGCTTCTCTTCAAGCTAAACATTCTTGCTATCTTTAAATATTCCTCGAATTTTCCTCTCGGTGGTATTTAATATTAATTTAGTCATAGTTAATCCTCCTTCTTCATTTAATCAATTCCAAGTTATCAATTCTTCCACCACAACTTCTTCCACACCTTTATCTTCCTATCAATTATCACCTTCATATCCTAAAGCAAGTAATTGTTTTTTCTCATGTCAACTCTATTCCTAAGTCACCTCCTTGCATGTCCTCCTTCTGACCTCCAATCCATTTTATGTATTGCTATCAGGTTAATCTTTCTAAAGCACAGTTGTAATCATGTTATTTTTCTGCTCAAAAGCCCTCAGTAACACCCCCATTTTTCCTGAATAAGTTTCTAGCCTTCTTTTTTTCATATAAAATCTGTTCCCAACATCCTCTGAGGTCCTCAGTATTCCTCAAATACTCCTCTCTCGCTAGATTTGGGGTGAAGGGAGATGTACCTGCTCCCTACTTCTCTTCTTGGTAGGGAAACGGACTAACAGAGAAGAAATCCTCCTCACAGAAGCTCTCTCTCTACCTTCTCTCCTCATTCTCCCTTCCTTCTTATTCTATCTTCAGACTGCATGAGGGATCCAAGAACGCTGTCATCAGATATTTCCTTTGACATTTTACATATTGAGTTTTTTCAATGATGCAATAAAATCCTTGATCCTATTTATTCTGTTAACTCAGCTAATTACCTCAAATCATCACTTACTATGTATTTACATAGTATGCAAATATAATAGAAGATAAGCAAAGTCCCTGACTTCATGGAACTTAAGTTATGGAGGAGGGGACAGATAAGAAACACATAAAAAGAATTCTGATGACATTGCAGGAGGAAATAAATAGGTTTCTATGGTAGCAAATAACACAAAAGGAAAGGGAAGAAAGGGGTTGTTGAAATCTGGGCACAGAAGGCCTTTCTGACAAGGTAACATTTAAGCTGAGATCTGAAAGATAGGAAGAAAGGAGAAGTGGCAGCCCAGGGGTGATTGGATAGCCCAGTCAGTTAAGCATCTGCCTGCAGCTCAGGTCAGGATCCCAGAGTCCTGGGATCGAGCCCCATGTGGGGGCTCCCTGCTCAGCAAGAGCCTGCTTCTCCCTCTCCCTCTGCGGCATAGCTAAGGAAGCCTGGGAGAGCGATGGATGGGAAAATCAGGCAGTTGGAAAGTCTAGCTAAGAGGAATGGTATAACCCAAAACTCTACTCAGTCTGGATCAGAGGGATCTACCTCTTACTCCCTTGAAATGAAAACAAGTAAGCATCTTACAAATCTATTACCAGAAAATGTGGAAGTAGAAACAGAATCTCTTTTTAAGGAACTCTGGTATAAAAAGAAAGCTTTTCTCATGGCAGTATTTAAGTATTTTGATGAAAATGTTAAGGGCCATCCTCCCTCATTTTTCTTATTATGAATGTTTCTGACACTCAAAATATCATAGGCCCCATGAAATGATCAGAACTCAAGCTATGTTATTGTAAAAGCCTAAAACAGTTTTATTCTTTGATTTCAGCCATAAATGGGTTTTAGATTTGTCAAAATGTAGTTTGGGTACAGTGTTCAGTCAATTCTTGTGACACTGAGAAAGAAGTGTGTTAATAACAAAGTTGGCATTTTTAAAACAAATCAATACTTAGTACTTCTCTGATTATGTTACCTAAAAGAAAATTGCTTCTATACTCTATATTTCCTTCTGTAGAAAAAAAAATATGCTAATAGAGGAGTGTTGAAGTAGAGTAGTTCAGATCAGCATGTAGATTACGCAACAAAAAGAGTATGTTAAAATTTTGCCTAATGGCAATAAAAATAGGTTAATTTCGGGGGGGGAAAGGGCAACTATATCATTCAATAGTGCCAAAAGAACAATAAAACAAGACTGATTTCTTTCTAATAGAAGTTTTTAGCTACACATGATTATAGCTTTGATTTCCTAGCCTAAGTAGCTTGGAAGTTGGAAACGTTGTATCATGAGTTTAGAAAGGTGCTGAATTAGTGAAAATCCAAATTATAGCATATTTTAAAAGCAATACTGTTTATTAATGCCAAGTACTATATTTGTAATAAATCAAACTGTTACCTGGCTTAATTGTATCCATAAGTCAAATATGGAAATAGCCTATCAGCTTCTGCAAATGTCGATATGAAAGTACTGAAAGATATTTGAGAATTGCTTTCTCTCTTAAATATTTTTAAATTTCCCATGATAACTGATTTCTTATTAATTTGCACTATCTTGGAAATTTCTGCAAAGCAAAAAGATAAATTTCAATCCAAACTCATTTTGAATGTTATCATATTTTGAATTTAGGGACTCCAAATGAATGAAATTTTACTATATTTTAGAGTATGCTGGGGCACCTGGCTGGCTCAGTTGGTGGAGTGTGTGACTGTTGATTTGGGGGTTGTGGGTTCGAGCCCCACATTGGGTGTAGAGATTATTTGGAAATAAAAATCTTAAAAAAATAATAAGGTATTCTAGGATAGGATGTTTTATTAGGATAACGTTCATTTTATTATTTTTCCCTTCAATAAATAAAATTAAAAGAGGATAATTCTAGTTCTCAGTACAACTAAAGGGCTAATTAAAGACTAATTCATAAATGGTAATGAAATTATTTATGATGTACTCCTCCCTTCCCTTGAACGCCTCCTTCCTGCCTTCCATTTCATTTTATTCCACTCAGAATGTTGACATATTATGGTAATAAAGATACTTTATTTCTAACAATCAAATATAAAACCAAGAAGCAAACTCAAAAGCATCAGAAACATTATTGTTCTTTTTATCCCTTGAAAAGGCAGGGAAGGGGTAAAAAAAAATATAAAATAAAATTTCTGGATTATTTTACTGTACCCAGATCATGCCTATTTAAGTTTAAAGGGGGATTTTTTTTCTTTCCACAATGGTCCTCATCTCATGAGTTCTTATTCCCTTTAGACTGAGAAACCATCTTACCCTGTTTTTTACTTTCTTAGTTTATAGGTGAAATTAAATTATGCTATTTCCTTGGTGATACCACAGACTTACAGATATTTCAATTTTTTTGGTACTTTTTTGAATTCTGAAACTGTTTCTTAACCTATTCATCCTCCTTCCCTTTCTCTCTGCATTTTTCTGCTCCACATTTTTTTTAAAGGTTTTATTTATTTATTTGAGAAAGAGATAGTGAGAGAGCACACGAGCAGGGGGAAGAGGGAGAAGCAAACTCCCTGCTGAGCAGGGAGCCCAATGCGGGGCTCCATCCCAGGACCCTGGGATCATGACCTGGGCCAGAGGCAGATACTTAACCCACTGGGCCACCCAAGTGCCCCTCTCCTCCACATTTTTTATTCTTTCTTTCCCTCTCTCTTTCTGTCTCTCACTCTTTCTCTTTCTCACTCAAACACGCACACACGCACACTTTTTCTGTAATACTTATGCTTCAAGTTTATGGAAACCTCCTTAGGTCATTCTTATATTAATTTTCTACTTGTTTATCATTTTCAGTAAAGTCCTGAAAAACACATCTGGTTTCTATTCTAATCATACTCCTCTGAGAATAACTTCGTATTATAGAAGACAAACAATTCTCAAATAATAACCCATAATGATGCAACCTCTGGTGATTTAAACTTTTATCCAATAATTTTAAAAGAGCTATTCATCCAGTCTTACTTGGCAGGCTTTTTTTTTTTTTTTTCAGGTTAAGTTTATGGAGGTAGGATTTGTATGAGCAATCATTTAAAGCAAAATAATATTTGGAAACCTAATTTTTCAAATGAGAAATCTTGGAAACTAAACATAGAAAATGATTCACTCTTCTCATTAGCAATTCATTTTTGAGTGTCCACAGCTAAATGACACATATACAGTGTCACGGGAGTGAGAAGATAGCAAAATCTGTGTACCAGTTACCAGCATTACACCCCATGTTCTCTGCTTTCCGTTCTGTGATCCTAAGTTCAATGTTGCATAGCACTTCACAATCTCACTTACCCCTCCAGTGACCCTATGACATTGGTGTTCACTGTCCATTTTACAGCTGAGGACACAGGTTCAAAATCACATTGTTAGAGAGGAACTGTTGCAGGTCTGTGTTATTTATCCCCTTGTTATTCAAAAGACAATTCCACAGACTAGTAGCATCACCAAACCTGTGATGTTGTTAGGCCCCAGACCTAATAAAGTCAAAAACTGCATTTTTAAAAGATTCCCAGGTATTTCTTATGTCCTTTGACATCTGAGGAACACTGCCATATTTACCATTCTGTTCTTTCCCATGTACTTTCAACTGTAATACAGTGGTACCAATTATTTTAAAAGTAAAATTGGTTCTTCGATCACATTGTAATAGCACTCAGTCTTTCTCCCTGAGGAAGTGTCATTAAAAAGGACAGGTCTTACCGAGGTACTAACTAATTCAAACCTTCCATAAATTCTATTAGTGTCCTGTGGTCTTGCAAATGAAACTTTTGGTGGTGTTCCTTTTCTTGGTATGATTGATTTGATTAAGTTTGGATTCAGTTAGTCCCAGCAGTCAGGGTAGGAGCTTAGTGGTAGCCAGTTCAAAGAATTTGGCATTACCAGCCTTATAGAAGACAATTCTTATTCTAATCATTCATTTTAACTATTAATTTCTCACTCACTTAGAAAGAGTTTCGTTTAATTAAAAACAGAACCAAATTTTGCAAATTTGATCTTGGGATATGGACTTATTTTAAGGCATATTGTTAGTGAGAACCCACCCATTGAAGAGGTTTGAGAGCCTATAATTTATTTTTTTAAATAATGGAGTAATATGTGAGTTTCTTTGTTCAGTACAGAAGTCTAACTTATAGTAAATGTTCTGATGGAAAGATTTTGGGGAAAGGGTGGGGAACTGACACTGCGTCACGAAGACTTCCGCGAGCATTTTTCCCGTTAGGGTACAATGACTGCAAACAAAGAGGAAATGATGTGGGTGACCCACAGCACCCTCCGCTTAACATTAACATGAAGAGGAAAACAGAATGAGCCCTTGCAAAAGTTTTCTCCCCACTACATTTGATTCCTCCACCCACATTTTGAAAGAAACATATGTATCTCCTATAAATCGCCCAGAACCCTGATCTCACCAAAATGTGAATTCTTTACCACTTTGATTTCATTACTTCAAGACTTTGAATTTTTTCATTAACAGTACTCCCCTTTATTCCTCTATAGTGACAGGTAACTATGCATTCCTTGGCTCCTCTTTCCCCCACCATTTCACAGCAGTAGGGTTGGTTCATTCTTACTTCTACTACAAAGGACTGCACTCGGCTAAAAAAAAGTTTGAAGCCCTTGGCAAACATTTAAAAATTATTCGATGACAATAAGTAAAAGAGACATAATTGCTTTCATCTTTGATAGGCTATCATGTTACCTTTCTTTTCTACCAACAATCTGTGGGGAAAAGAAATTTATGATAATTTGAAATAATTGGGCTCATTAGCAACTTTATGACTTAAAGGGTAAAACCACATCACTCACATTATTTGTTAAGCAACTATAGTATTTAAATGAACTTATAATTACCCACCAATTATTTCAATCATCCTCAAAGATTTGAGTTCAATGCCTTATTTCCTGACAGACACATAGTAAAAATCTGTTTACGCTAGGATAACCGCTCCATCTTAATCTCCTTTGCTCTTTTCCTTTTCCATATTCTCAGGACATTCCCCAAGGTAACCCTTTGCTGCAGCGAGGGTGGTCTTCTCAAGGTCCTGTCTAAATGCCTTGTTACCCGACCTCATCCCTGTGTACACTCTATTGGTCTGCATTCTTTGTCCATGCCCTGCAAATCCAATTAGTGTTTAAGAGAGCCTTCTCTGACAACCTTATCCCACAGTCTCTGTCTCATCCTTAAAAGTTTTATTTCTGATACAACCTTTGCCTCTTTATCTCATATTAACTTTTAATAGATGGTGAATTTTTCACAAGTATTACCTGCATATGTTTTATCAGCCTATTCGATCGTAATTGACGGCTGCAGCCAGGAATTGCATCCTTTGCTCCTCCGTGACCTTGTAGTATCTTTCTTTCACATAGGCTACAAGAAATATTTCTTGAAGGAATGCTTGAGTAAATGGCAAATAGCAAATTTAGTCCCAGGAAATCACATTCGTGTTGTTTGTTTTTTTTTTTAAGATTTTATTTATTTATTTGACAGAGATAGAGACAGCCAGCGAGAGAGGGAACACAAGCAGGGGGAGTGGGAGAGGAAGAGCAGGCTCCCAGCAGAGGAGCCTGATGTGGGGCTCGATCCCATAATGCCGGGATCACGCCCTGAGCCGAAGGCAGGCGCTTAACCGCTGTGCCACCCAGGTGCCCCCACATTCGTGTTTTTTTTCCCCACTTAATAGAGGTAGGTAGATTAATCTATCCCCTCATGCCTTTATTCATATAAATTGAAAAACATAACTTGAACATAAATTTAAAAACTTCTTTAAAGCTCTCACTTTTACAAATGAGGAAGTAGAGACTCAAGCAGAAAGTGGGTTGCTGGAGATTACATATGCACTTTGTAGTGAAATAAAACTAGAATTCAGATTCCTGAATCCTAATCCTGTGTTCTTCTGAAGAATCAATGAGCCCTAGGAAAGACACCAGAACAACAGTGATGTCTGAGCCACTAGGCCAGTTCAAGAAAAGCAAAAGTGAAAGATAAGGTGAAGCACCTTGCATATCACATGTTTCAATCCTTTTTACTAAAACATTAGGCAATACTTGTATATATTTAATTATATATATATGTCCATCTTTTTCCTGTAGGGATTTTGGTAACTTTACATAAGTGTGTTCAATATGACAGCATAAAATAACATGCTAAATAAGCAGATAAGAAAAAGAAGGTTTAAGAAAAATGAGATAGAACAAGAAAAGTCTGAGATGAAATTAGAATGTAAAATCCTACTGAGAGATCTTTTACTTTTGCTACACTTGGCTCACAAATAAGGTTGGCTTAATGCTTTCTCTCTGCCAAGGAAAGGAAATGACAATGTTGCTTACATACTTGGGCAATATCCATAAAATAAAAACAAACCATTTGTGCACACGAAGTAGATCTATTCCTTATACTAAGACTAAATAGTACTTTTTCCCCTGTGAATCCCTATATCAATCAGGATAGGCTATATTATGATGTAGTCTTGGTGGCTTATACTGACAAAGGTTTATTTTTCACTCACCTCGTGTATCCATTGCATATAGGCTAGAGTCTCTATTAGTGTAGTAACTCAAACATCCGAGCCAAAGAAGATTTTATCTCCATTCAGCATAATCACTGAAGCAGGGAGAAGAGAACTCAACGAACTGCTTTGGCCTTTAAATCTTTCTCTCAAAAAAACAAACAAACAAACAAACAAAACCCCACACATTATTTTGACTCAAATTTCATTACTTCATTGCTGAGAGTATGCCACGTGGCCATGCTTATTATTTGAAAGAGGGAAGATGTTACCATGTGCCTTGGAAGGATAAAAAGGTGAATATTTATTCCAAACAGCCCAATTGATTACCACACACTCCCTAGACAAGTTCTGTATACAATCTAATGAACTATGTTGACATAGTGAATACAGCCAGAGTTGAATCTATAACATTGTACTGTGTTGGCCAAGGACATAAAGACAATGCATAATCTGGTAAAAATGGATCTGTAGATGGCCAGAAAAATTCAGGTCTCATATATAGTTCTTTGTGGTCTATCTTAATTGGAGAATGTCTCCATTCTCTAATACAGAAATAAACAAAACTCAATCACACCTCAATATTTTCAATATTTTCTCTCAACAGAACTTCTGTAAGTATGAAGTAAAAGTGAGTTTGACTTCATACTCCTTAAGAAATAATATTGATAACAATATTTACTAACATTTTTGTAACCTTTACAATGTACCAGGTACTGTGACCTGCATATGTGATCTCATTTTTATTCAGTTAATAGTCTGTAAAGCAATTATTATTACATCCAATTATATTTGAAGAAACTGAAGCTTAACAAAATTAATTTGTCCAGGGTCACTTAGTCTACAAATGGCAGAGCTGGCATTTAAATCTGTGTCCATCAGACTCCAAGGCCTACATGTTTAACTAACACACTAGTCTCCTTTGGGAGTACAAGTTAAGTTATGTGTGTGCTTTAAGCTATTTGTCAAGTGGAAGGTAGATCTCCTATCCACTAGGAGAGGAGAAGACCTGCCCCGGATGAGAAGCCTCCCAAACTCTGAGTGAAATTGTCTCAGATGTACTTGTAGAGAGGGCTTATATACTTTCAGAGTGAGGAAAATCAAGTTTTCAAAATTCTCTGCCATTGGTGAAACATTCACAGAGAGCTGTGGCATTTTTCAAAGAAAAACAGGAGCCATGGTTTGAAAAAAAAATTTCTAGAATAATACAGGTAAAATATTATCCCAACAAATGAGTGTTCCAATAAATAAAAAAACACCAGACAGGATTTATAAAACACAGCAAGAAAAGAAATGGAGAAATATTTAAGAAAAATATTAACACTTCAGTACATACTATTGTCTTATTTTTTAAAGTCTCAGATCCAAAACCTAGCAGAACAGTTTTTTTTCTTTTTACTTTTTTTTTAATTTAAATTTTAGTTAGTGAACATACAGTACAACTTTGGTTTCTGGAGTAGAATACAGTGATTCATCGCTTACGTACAACACCCAGTACTCATCACAATTGCCTTCTTTAATACCCATCACCCATCTAGCCCATCCTCCACCCACCTCCCTCCATCAGCCCTCAGTTTGTTCTGTATCATCAGGGGTCTCTTATGGTTTGTTACCTTCTCTTCTTCTTTTTCTTTTCCCCCTTCCCATATGTTCATCTGTTTTCTTTCTTAAATTCCACGTATGAGTGAGATCATATGGTATTTGTCTTTCTCTGACTGGCTTATTTCAGTCAGCATAATACACTCTAGCTCCATCCATGTCGTTACAAATGGCAAGATTTCATTTTTTTGATGGTGGAGTAATACTCCATTATATAGATAGGTACAGAAAGATATAGATTATAGATATATAGCTATAGATATAGTGTATCTAATCTATATATACACACACCACATCTTCTTTATCCATTCATCAGTTGATGGACATTTGGGCTCTCTCCATAGTTTGGCTATTGTTGATAATGCTGCTATAAATTCAGGGCGCATGTACCCCTTCGAATCTGTATTTTTGTATCCTTTGGGTAAATACCTAGTAGTGCAATTACTGGATCATAGGGTAGTTCTATTTTTAAGTGTTTGAGGAACCTTCATACTATTCTCCAGAATGGCTACCCCAGTTTGCATTCCCACCAACAGGGCAAGGGGCTTCCCCTTTGTCTGCATCCTTGCCAACACCTGTTATTTCCTGTGTTGTTAATTTTAGCCATTCTGATCTGTGTGAGGTGGTATATCATTGTGGTTTTGATTTGTATTTCCCTGATGCCGAGTGATGTAGAGCATCTTTTCATGTGTCTGTTGGCCATCTGGATGTCTTCTTTAAAAGTGTCTATTCATGTCTTCTGCCCATTTCTTAACTGGATTATTTGTTTCTTGGGTATTGAGTTTGATAGTTTCTTCATAAGATTTTGGATTCCAACCCTTTATCAGATATGTCATTTTCAAATATCTTCTCCCATTCCGTAGGCTACCTTTTAGTTTTGTTGATTGTTTCCTTTTCTGTGCAAAAGCTTTTTATCTTGATGAAGTCCCAATAGTTCATGTGTGCTTTTGTTTCCCTTGCCACATGTCTGGTAAGAAGTTGCTAGGGCTGAAGTCAAAGGGGTTTCTGCCTCTGTTCTTCTCTAGGATTTTGATGGTTTCCTGTCTCACATTTAGGTCTTTCATCCATTTTGAATTTATTTTTGTGTATGGTGTGAGAAAGTGGTCCAGTTTCATTCTTCTGCATGTTGCTGTCCAGTATTCCCAACACCGTTTGTTGAAGAGACTGTCTTTTTTCCATTGAATATTCTTTCCTGCTTTGTTGAAGATCAGTTGACCATATAGTTGTGGGTCCATTTCTGGATTCTCTATTCTGTTTCATTGATCTAGCTGTCTGTTTTTGTGCCAGTAGCATACTGTCTTAACGACTACAGCTTTGTAATATAGCTTGAAGTCCAGAATCATGATGCCTCCAGTTTTTGTTTTTCAGAATTGGTTTGGCTATTCAGGATCTTTTGGGGTTCCATACAAATTTTAAGATTATTTCTTCTAGCTCTGTGAAAAATGCTGGTGCTATTTTGATAGGGATTGTGTTAAATGTGTAGATTGCTTTGGGTAGTAAAGACATTTTAACAGTGTTCTTCTAATCTGTGATCATGGAAAGCTTTTCCATTTCTTTGTGTCTTCTTCAATTTCTTTCATAAGTGATCTACAGTTTTGTTTTGTTTTTAGAATACACATCTTTTACCTCTTAGTTAGGTGTATTCCTAGGCATCTTACTGTTTTTGGTGCAATTGCAAATGGGATAAATTCCTTGATTTCTTTTTCTGCTGCTTTGTTATTGATATATAGAAATGCAACAGATTTCTATACATCGATTTTATATCCTGCAACTTTGCTGAATTCATATATTAGTTCTAGCAATTTTTTGGTGGAGTCTTTCAGGTTTTCTACATAGAGTGTCATGTTCTCATAGCAGAACAGTTTAAAAGGCATCTTTATACCACAGTTTCTTTATACTACAGTTTCCTTAGACTTTGAATGGTGGAATGAACGCAAAGCCAGTCTGGTATAATGTGACTTTTTGAGTGATTCAGAAGGATGGAAAACAAATTTTTTCCCCCAGTTCTTTGTATTTCTCAATTGATCTGCAACTACAAGAATCCCTGTGTTCTTGTGATACTTCCATCTTTTCTTTTACTATACCTCTATCATATTGCATTGCAATCATATGAGAATATGTCTCAGACTTATTCCCTGATCTCCCACACAGACAATAAGCCCTGTTGTCTTCATCTCTGTATCTCAGGCCTTGAACATGTAGTTGAAACTCAGTAGACATTTGTGAAATGAATGAATATGGGTAAGATGAGTGATAATTTTAATGCATAGCAGTTTTTTGTTAATAGTACCCAATCAGAGTAAACTACCCTGGAGAAACTGAGGAGTTAATCCAAGCATCTTAGTCAAAGTTCTTTTGGTTGTAACAGAAATCCACTCAAACTGTGTAATGGAATGTTAAAATGGAGACTGTTTCTGTTGCTTCTGAAGTCATAAAGACTGATGACATCAATAGATACATCTTAAAGACCTCCTTGCAGGACATTATCCTATCTCCAACCTATAAAAGATGGTGAGGAAGGAATATTGAAGAATCAAGAGAATCCCTTAAGAGGAAGTTATTAGAGTATTCCTCCTTCCCTCCAGCCCAGCGGGAAAGAGCTTGGGAAGTTAAAGAGATCAAGAAACAGAAGTTGCTGCCAACTTCATTCAAACCCAAGTGTCTCCTATTCTTGGGGGAGTATGAGAACTGATAGGGAAGACTGTGGCCCATCATTGACACTTGAGATTACATATGAGTCCAACAACATTGCACATTATCATTCTTTTTATTTTTCAATTAAAAAAGAGTATATCAGTGGTGTTGGAATTTCTTTGATTACTGATGCATTGAACTTTTTTTCAAGATTACCTGCCAATTTTATTGTTTTATGACTTTTATGTCCTTCATGCAGTTTTTAACTAAGATTTTTGTTTCATTTGTCATTTTATTAGAAATGGTTTTCCCAGGTTTTCTTTTGTAGTACTTTTTGGCTAGCGGGAGCTTCAAATTTTTACACAGCTAAATATATTAATATTTCATTCCACACTGTCTTCTTTTGTAGCCTTCTCTGCCACCTATCCCTGTATTTTCTTCTTCTTCATTTATGGTTCTGTTTTATTTTCTACATTCATCTCAGTCCATCAGAAATTTATTTTTTGTTGAGGTAATTAGATTATATGATAATGGGATCTTTCAAAGTGCTTGAGCTAAATTATGCTTTGCTGTTCATTGTGTTCTACATGTACCTAGGATTTTTTTTTAAGGTTGTGATCTCCCTATCCTTCTGGTAAAGAACCTTTATCAGCTAGTCCATAGAGTGCTTTCTTTATAAGGCCTCCGTCAAAAAAGAGAGCTCCATCTGACCCTAGTGCCAAGAAAAGGTAGAAATCTCCCCACAGAAATTCTTCTTTTTTTTTATCTCACAGACTTTGTAAAGAGTATGATGATTATGATGTTCTTGTTTAAGTTGGTTGTTAAAGGCTGAATAATAGTGCACTGTGTATATATACCACAACTTCCATATGCATTCATTCACTGATGGACACTTAGGTTGTTTCCGTATCTTGGTTCCTGTGAGTAATGCTGCAGTGAACATGGGAGTACAGATATCTCTTTGAGATAATGATCTCATTTCCTTTGGGTATATACCCAGAAGAGGTATTGCTGGATCATATGATAATTCTTTTTTTTATGTATATAAGTATAATTAGCATATGGTGTTATATTAGTTTCAGGTGTACAATTTAGTGATTCAACAATTCGATACATTACTCATGCTTATCGTGATTAGTGTACTTAATCCCCTTCACCTATTTCATCCATCCTCCCCACCTCCCCACCAATTTGTTCTCTATAATTGAGAGTCTGTGTTGTTGTTTTTTTGTTTCCTTCTTTCTTTGCTCATTTGTTTTGTTTCGTAAATTCCACGTATGAGTGAAATATATGATATCTATCTCTCTCTGAATGACCTATTTCACATAGCATTTTACCCTCTGGATCCATACATGCCGTTGACAAGTGGCAAGATTGCATTCTTTTTCATAGCTGAGTAATACTGCATTATATATATTTACTACATATTCTTTATCCATTCATCTATCAATGGACGCTTGGGTTGCTTCCATTTCTTGGCTGCTATTATTATTATTATATTATTATTATTACCATATTATTATTATTTACTAATAATGCTGCAATAAACATAGGGTGCATATATCTTTTTGAATTAGTGTTTTTGTTTTCTTTGAGTAAATATTGTAATGGAATTACTGGGTTATATGGTAATTCTATTTTGTTTTGTTTTGTTTTGTTGTTTTGCAAACTCAGTTTTTATTTTTTTGTTTTTGTAAGTTTTTAAGTTCTAGTTGGTTAACATATAGGGTAATATTGACTTCAGGAGTAGAATTTAGTGATTCATTACTTATATATAACACCCAGTGGTCATCAGAACAAGTGCCCTCCTTAATACTACTTTTAATTTTTTGAGGAACCTCCATACTGTGTTCCATAACAGCTGCACCAGCTTACATTCCCACCAACAGTGCATGAGGGTTCCTTTTTCTTTCCACATCCTCACCAACACTTGTTATTTCTTCTGTTTTTAGTTTTAGCTATTCTGACAGGTGTGAGGTGGTATCTCATTGTGGTTTTGACTTGCATTTCGCTGATGATCAGTGATGTTGAGTGTTTTTTCATGTAACTCTCGGCTGTTTGTATGCCTTCTTTGGAAAAATGTCTTGCAGATATTTTCTGCCAGTCCGTAGGCTCCATTTCCATTCTGTTGATTGCTTCCTTTGCTGTGCAATTATAGTGTTTGGTATAGCGTTTGATGTAGTTCACTTACTTATTTTTGCTTTTGTTGCTGAGTATTAATTGTCATATCCGAAAAGAATAATCGCCAAGGTCCGTGTCAGGAAACTTTTCCCCTACATTTTTCTCTAGGATTATTTTAGTTTCATGTTTTATATTTAAGTCTTTACTTCATTTTCAGCTGACTTTTTTGAATGGTTTAAGATGGGAGTCCAATTTTTTTCTTTTGCATGTGGATATCCGGTTTTTCCAACACCACTTATTGAGGAAACTATCTCTTCCCCACTGTGTATTTTTGTCATGCTTGTCAAAAGTTAGTTGATTATATATGTATGTACAATATATGATTGGGTTCATTTCTGAGCTCTCTTTTCTGTTGTATTAGTCTATGTGTCTATTTTTATGCTGGTACCATACCGTTTTGATTACCGTAGCTTTGTAATATAATTTGAAATGAGGAAGTGTGTGCCTCCAACTTTGTTCATTTTTGTTGAGATGCCTTTGGCTGCTAGGGATCTTTCGTGGCTCCATACAAATTTTAAGACTGTTTTTTCTATTTCTGTGAAAAATGCCACTGGAATTTTGATGGGGATCACATTGACTCTATATTTCTTGTTTAGTATGGACATTTTGACAATATTTCTTTCAGTCCATGAATATGAAAATATTTTTCCATTTACTTCTGTTTTCTTCAATTACTTTTATCATCATTTTATAGTTTTCAGTGGACAGATGTTTCACATTCTTGGTTAAATTTATGCCTAAGTATTCTTTTTGGTGCAATCGTAAGTAGGATTGTTTTCTTCATTTCCTTTTCAAGTAGATTATTGTTGGTGTGAAAAATGTAACTGATTGTTTTTGTTTATTTTATATCCTGCATATTTACTGAATTTCTTTATTAGTTCTAACAGTTTTTTTAATTGCATCTTTATGGTTTTCTACATATAAAATCATGTCACTTCATACAAATAGCTAACAGACACATGAAAAAATGCTCAACATCACTCATTATCAGGGAAATACAAATCAAAACTACAATGAGCTACCACCTTACACCGGTCAGAATGGCTGAAATTAACAACTCAGGAAACAACAGATGTTGGCGAGGATGAGGAGAAAGGGGAACGCTCTTATACTGTTGGTGGGAATGCAAACTGGTACAGCCACTCTGGAAAACATTATGGATGTTCCTCAGAATTTTAAAAATAGAACTACCTCCAAATATAGGGGAAGTGAAGGAAAAATAAAGTAAGATGAAAACAAAGAGGGAGGCAAACCATAAGAGACTCTTAACTATAGGAAACAACTGAGGGTTGCTAGAGGGGAGGTGAGTGGGGGGATGAACATTAAGGAGGGGACTTGATGTAATGAGTGCTGCGTGCTGTGTACAACTGATGAATCACTAAATTCTACCCCTAAAACTAATAATGCACTACATGTTAACTAAATTGAATTTAAATTAAAAAGTGAAATCAAATCAAATCGTGTCAGTTGCAAACAGAAATAACTTCACTTCTTCCTCTACAATTTTGATGCCTTTTATTCCTTTTTCTCATCTGATTACTCTTGCTAGTACTCCTAGTACTGTGTTGAATAGAAGTGACAATGTTAGGCATCCTTGCCTTGTACTGAATTTTAGAGAAAAAGTTTTCAGTGTTTCCCCATTGATTATGATATTAGCTATGGGTTTTTCATAAACAGACTTTATTGTTGAAGACATTTTCTTCTATACCTATTTTATTTAGAGTTTTTATCATGAATGGTGTTGAACTTATTCAAACGTGTTTTCTGCATCTGTTGAGATGATCACATAGTTTTTATCTTTCATTCTGCTGATGTGGTGTATCTCACTGATTGATTTACATGTTAAGCTAATCTTGTATCCCAGGCATAAACCCTACCTGGTCATGGTATATAATCTTTTTGACATGTTTTTGAATTTGATTTGCTAGAATTTTATTGAGGAATTTTGTATCTATGTTCACCAGAGATATTGGCTTATAGTTTTCCTTACTTTTGGTGTCTTTGTCTAGCTTTGGTGTCAGGGTGATACTGGCCTCATAAAATGAGTTTGGAAGTATTACCTCTGCTTCTATTTTTTGGAAGTTTTAAAAGGATTGGCATTAATTCATCATTGAATGTTTGGTAGAATTCAACCATCATGCCATATGGTCCTGTGCTTTCCTTTATTGGGAGATTCTTTTATTTCCACTCCAGTCTCCCTATTTGTTATTGACCTGTTCAGGCTATCTATTTCTTCTTGATTCAGTTTTGCTAGATTGTAAGTTTCCAAGAATTTACTGACTTCTTCTAGAGTATTTAATTTATTAGCATATAATTGTTCACTATAGTCTCTTATGATCCTTTGTATTTCTGTGGTTTCAGTTGTAATGTCTCTTTTATTTCTGATTCTATTTGAGTGAGTCCTCTTTTTTTTCTTGATGAGTCTAAAGGTTTGTCTATTTTATTTATCTTTTAAAAAAATCAGTTCTTAGTTTTATTGATCTTTTCTACTTTCCTATAATCTCTATTTCATTTATTTCTGCTCTGATGTTTATTATTTCCTTCCTTCTAGTAACTTTGGGCTGAGTTTATTATTCTTTTTCTAGTTCCCTGAGGTATAAAATTAGGTGGTTTATTTCAGATCTTTCTTGTTGCTTAATGTAGGCATTTTTCATTATGAACTTCCCTCTTAGAGCTGCTGTTGATGCAGCCCATACATTTTGGTATGTTGTATTTCCATTTTCTTCATCTCAAGATCTTTTTTTATTTCTCTTTTATTTCTTGTTTGATCCATCAGTTATTCAGTAGCATGTTTTTTAATCTCCACAAATTTGTGGAATTTCTAGTTCTCTTCTTGTAATCAATTTCAGTTTCATACCATTGTGGTCCTAAAAGTTTCTCGATATGATTTCAGTCTTCTTAAATTTATTAAGGCTTGTTTTGTGACCTAACATATGATCTATCCTGGAGAGTGTTCCACATTATTTAAGAAGAATGTGTATTCTTTTGCTTTTGGATGGAATATTCTAGAGACGTTTGTTGAGTCCATCTCGTCTAATGTGTCATTTACAGCCAATGATTTTTATTGATTTTCTGTCTGAGTGACATATCCATTGATAAAAGTTGGGTATTAAAGTCCCCTCTATAATTGTATTGCTGTCCATTTTCCTCTTTAGGTTTGTTACTATTTGCTTTATATATTTAGCTACTCCAATATTGAGTGCACAAATACTTACAAATGTTATATTCTCTTGTTGGAGTGACCCCTTTATCATTATATAATGACCTTTGTCTCTTTTTTACAGTCTATGTCTTAAAGTCTGTGTTGTCTAATATAAGTATAGTCACCCCAGCTTTCTTTTAGTTTTTATTTGCATGAAATATCTTTTTCTATCCCTTCACCTTCAGTCTGTGTGTGTCCTTACATGTGAAGTGAGCGTCTCGTGGGCAACATATAGATGGGTCTTATTTGTCTGTTTATCCATTTGCCACTCTGTCTTTTGATTGGAGAATTTTAGTCTATTTACATTTACAGGTAATTATTGATACACATGTACTTATTGACATTTTTAAAATTGTTTTCTGGATGTTTTGTAATTTCTTTGTTCTATTCTTCTCTTGCTCTCTTCCATTGTGATACGATGATGTTTTGTAGCGGTAGGCCTAGATTCCTTTTTCTGTATCTATTGTGTATCTACTATAAGTTTTTGCTTTGTGATTACTTTGAGACATACATCAAACAACTTATATATATTTTTAAAATTTTATTTATTTATTTGTCAGAGAAAGAGAGAGAGCAAAGGCAGGGGGGAGGGGCAGAGGGAGAAGCAGGCTCCCCGTTGAGCAAAGAGCCCAATGTGAGACTCAATCCCAGGTCCTTGGGATCATGACCTGAGCCGAAGGCAGACACTTAGCCAACTGAGCCACCCACACATCCCTAAAACAACTTATAACAGCCTATTTTATGTTGATAACAACTTAAGTTTGAACACATTCTAAAACTTACATTATTATTCCTCATATAATTGACATATTATTATGTTTTTGATGTCACAATTTTTTTACCTTATGTATCCATTAACAAATTATTGAATTATAGTTATTTTTAATACTTTTGTCTTTTAACCTACATACTAGATGTGTAAGTGATTAAGTCACCACCTTTACAATATTAGATTATTCTGAATTTTGCCATATATTTACCTTTACTAGTGAGATTTATACTTTCATATGTTTTCTTATTACTAATTAGCATCCTTTGGTTTCGGCTTAAAGAAGTCCCTTTAACATTCTTATAACGCAGTGATGAACTCCTTTAGCTTTTGCTCATCTGGAAAACTCTTTATCTCTCCTTCAATTCTAAAGGACAACTGTGCTAGGTAGAGTGTTCTTGTTTGGCAGGTTTTTTTCTTTCAGCACTTCGAATACATCATGCCACTGCCTTCTGGCCTTCAAAGTTTTTGCTAAAAAAATCTCATAATATTAAGGGAGTTCCCTTATGCATAACAAGTTGTTTTTCCCTTGCTGCTTTTAAGAATCTCTCCTTGTCTTTAACTTTTGACAATTTAATTATAATGTGTCTTGGTGTGGGTCTCTTTGGGATTATTTTATTTGAAACTCTCTGGGCTTCCTTGATCTAGATGTCTGTTTCCTTCCATAGGTTAGGGAAGGTTTTAGCTATTATTTTTTTCAAATAAGTTTTCTGCCCTTTTTCTCTCTCTTTTCTCCTTCTGAGACCCCTGTAATGCAAATAATATATGATCTGCTTGAGATTGACTCATAAGTCCTTTAAGCTATCTTTACTCTTCTTGATTCTTCCTCTTTCCTCCTCATCCTTTCCTCCCTCCTCCTTCTCTCCCTCCTCCTCCTTCTTCGTCCTTTTTCTCTTCTTCTTTACTGCTCTTATTGGATGAATTTCACTGCCTGGTTTTCAAGTTCGGTGATCCTTTCTTCCACATCATCTAGTCTTCTATCGAATCCTTCTATTGTATTTTTCAGTTCTGTTATTGTATTTTTTAGCTCTGTGATTTCTGTTTGGTACTTCCTTATATTTTCTATCTCTGCATTGGAATTCATGCGTTGTTTGTTCATGCATTGTTCTCCTCACCTCAGTGAGCACCTTTGTGATTTACTTTGAATTCTTTATCAAGTAAATCACTTATCTCTATTTTGTTAGGTTTTTTTTCCCCTGAGGTTTTAACTTATTCTTTCATTTGGAACATGCCCCTCTGTTTCTTCGTTTTCCTAGACTCTCTCTGCATTAGGTAACACAGCCACTTCTCCCGGTCTTGAAGGAGTGGCCTTTTGTAGGAGATGAACCTTATCATTGAACCCTGCCCTACCTCTTGGTTTTTCTCAAACCTTTGTGATTTGGTAAAGCAGCCTACTTTGTTCTTAACCGGCTCCTAGTAGTGAGGGTGTGTCAAGAACTACCAGTATCCCAAAGGGAAGGCTCTCAGTTAACACTTAGATTCAGGCTGAGTGGAAGCCAGAACCTCAGGCAGTAGCTTTGCAAATATGCAAATATATGTCTTTAAAGAGAACATTAGGAGATGGACATTTCTGTCTGTTCTCTCTGCACTGAGCCCTGGGTGATAGCCAATTAAGAGCTGTTTGTTTTTTTTTTTTGTTTGTACTGTCCTGTAGAACCCATGAACACAAACCTTGCTGGCTACCAGAACCAGGCTGTCAAGGGATGGGTCCTCTGGGTAGTAGCCACAAAAGTCTGTGCCCTAGCCTTCTCTTCTGTAGAACATTTTAAGATATGGGATGGTGGGAACATAGTTTCAACATACAACCCATCAATAATAAGTTCATATAATCACTAATCTGAAGAATGTAAAGAATTTTTATGACACCAGGCAAGACTGTCAAGGCTTGGTTATAAAATAAAGGTTATCTTAATTCCTTTTAATTTTATTGTTTTCAACAATTATACTTTGTATTACCATGTACAATAAAATTAGTCTTAATTTTTATATCTTTTTAAAAGTTCTTATGTAGATAAATTTACACATAATATGGGGGAAAAAAGAGTTTCCCAGACAATATGTTCTAATTTTTGCTTCAGAACCCATTTAGTAGTTAGTTTTTTAAAATGCTTTCCATTCTACAGGAAAGACTTAAAATTGGTCTAGGTTCTTCCAAAACACCTTTGATCAAATCAAGCTTAAAAGCTATTTTCTTTTATATTTGTAATGTTTGGCTCCACAGAGAGTTCATAAATATACTAGTTCCTTATTTCAGATACTTGTCACTTAGTTCTTTATACAAAACTATAGAAATATTTAAAAACTGATCACTTGCACCTATAACTTCTCTAAGAAATTATTTTGTCCTTAAAGACACAGATATAATTCATAGTAAGAACTAATAGAGGGGCACCTGGGTTGCTCAGTCAATTGAGCATCCAACTCTTGCTATCAGGTCAGGTCATGATCTCAGTCATGGGATCAGGCCCTGCACCAGGCTCTGTGCTCAGGGTGGAGTCTGCTTCAGATTCTCTCTCCCTTTCCCTCCTGCTATGTCTCTCTCTCTCTCAAATAAATCAATAAAATCTTAAAAAAAAATAAAAAAGAAGTAATAGAGAGAAGTAAACTCCCAAGCCAAAATAGAGTAATAATATTGTATTTGCCTTGGGAAACGAATGTGATATGGATCACTATCTTATTACACATAAAATCTTCATGTTCTTGAATATATTAAATTTAGCTCAAAGTTGGTGAAACCCAAGGATGCTAGGGATACCTTACATACATTTAGCACTTTATAGTTAACAAAGTATGTTTGTAGCACTTAAACTCTCTAACTTCTCTGTGAGATTATTCACGTATATACATATGTTAATATTACTAGAAGAAATTTAATTGTACATTAGAGCATTGTGAAGAAGTCCTTAATGTTTCATTTTGCCAATTTAAAACAAATTGCATATAGAGAGTTGGGAGGATGGTTCTGTAAATAGCTATGTAGACAGATATAACTTGTTTGAGGTCTAATATCTAAGCAAACCAATGAGTAGATCTGCAGATGCTAAGATTGAAGGGACTTGGGGAAATATTTGTATAGGGATATGAAAAAATCTGGGAAGCATGATAAGAAAATATATGCAATAAGACAGTTAGAACATACTCATGGGTATGCAATAACTTTCTTCAAAATAATTGTATCGTTTTCCTATATTACTGAAACAAAATTTTGTTTTATTTCTTATTTGCTCAGATCATGTATATTTTGCAGAATGACTACCTGTGTTTTCTCTTTCCTTTGTTTGCCCTTATACTTCACCACTAGATAAAAGTCTTTCTAAGAGTAATTCTAATTTAAGTTAGATATATTCTAAAATGGGCCTCTGAGTAACACTTTGTTTCTATAGTTTATTCAATAATTATTTTAATGTATATGGCCTGTATGATGTTTAATTTTGCCAAGATATATGAGTTATTTGCATCTCAAAAGGACTATTAATGAAAACTACAAAAGTGGATAGAGATAACCATACTACTTGCCTAAGTGTCTCCCTTTTAAACATCCCTAAAATAGGGGCACCTGAGTGACTCAGTCAGTTAACTGTCCAACTCTTGGTTTTGGCTCAGGTTGTGGTCTCATGAGTTGTGAGATCGAGCCCTGCTTCAGGCTCTGTGCTCATCAGGGAGTCTATTTGGAGATTCTCTCCCCTCTGCCCCTTCTCCTACTTGTGCATGCTCCTCTCTTTCTCTCTCTCCCTCTCTCAAATAAATAAATCTTTTTTTAAAAATCCCTAAAATAAAAAGGGGATAATTATGGGATTGAATTTTTTTCCAACATAGGTGGAGTAAGAGTAGACTATTTTGTCACTAGTGAAATTTCTGAAGCCTAGTGAGAACAGTTGAGACTTCTTTTTGAGAGGGAGAGAGAAAGAGAGTGGGGGTGGGGGAGTGCAGTGGGAGAGGGAGAGAGAGAATCTTAAGCAGGTTCCATGCCCAGCATGGAGCCCAACGTGGCACTAGATCTCACAACCCTGAGATCATGATCTGAGTTGAAATCAGGAGTCAGACACATAACCAACTGAGCCACCCAGATGCCCTGAGACATTTTTTGTTATGGTTTTATCAAATAGAGTCACTTTTGGTTTTTCAGATGATCTTGTTCTCAAGCTTTGAGAGCTATGAGCCATGAGAACAGAGGATATATATAAAAACTGTAATCAGGGGAAAATTAATATTCTCACCTAAAATAAATTATGGATTAGGGGACTATAGGAGGAAAAAAGCTAATAAACATAGTCATTTTAAGCTTATTCATTACTCTTATCATATCTGGGTGGGGTTTTTCTTTTTCATAGGAATTTTTTTGCAGATTTTTTCTTTGAAACTTTTACTCTTAAAATTTCCTTGCTTTGTGTTTTTTATGTATCTCTTACTTCTTTGTCTTTTGCTGTTACTACCAGCTGGGGATTTTTGCCTAATATTGATGTGTATGACGTTCTATTGACTGATTTTACAACCAGGGTTAAGTATTCTGAAAAGTAAGGTTTTTATTGTAGGGACAGTGGACATGAAGTAGAGGTCCTTTTATTATTAATATTATGTCTGTTCATAGAGACCAGAAACTAAGTAATATTACCTAAAGATGTATTTAAGAATGATTCAAAATTGAACAAGTTTTGTTTTTTTAATTATTCCTCCCAGAGAATATTTTTATTGGTTTTTTACTTATCTTGCCTGTGTTTCTTTATACGAATGAAGGCAAATGCAATATATTCTTATACTAAAGGTAGCATACTGTATATATTCGATCACATTATACACTCTGTTCTGCACCTTGCTTTCATCACTTAATGATATGACCTGTAGATCTCTTCAAATCAGTATAGGGATCTTCCTCATTTCTTCTCACAGCTGCATGGTATTCCATCAAATGGGGGTGCCTCAGTGTTTTTAACTAGTACTTTACTATTAAATACATGGGTTGTTTATAATCTCTAAGTTTTATATATTATGTCACAATCAGTAAACTTGTACTTGTGTTCTTTCATACTTACGTAGGAGATTGTGTAGGATATAATCTCAGAAGAGCGATTGCTGGGTCAAAGAGAAAATGTATCTGTATTTTTGTAGATATTGCCAGTTGCCCCTCTATAAGAGATTTTTTTGCTTTTGAGCATGTTTTAAAGGAAATAAATCATATGGTTTATTACATTTCTTGCTCCTAACTTCAACTTAATCTAACGTTGGTTCTACTCAAAATTTTAAAATTCAGATTCCTAACCAATTCTTTACTCTGTCAGAGATAAATGCCTACTTACCTCTAGCATTTCAGACTTATATCTAATATCTTTGCATGTCTAGTGTCAAAAATCAATCTGAGTGACTTTCCTTAACTCTTCAGAGCTCTATCTACAACCTGTAGATGCTATTAGTCTACCTGACACCTGATAATAAGTGCTACAATCTAGTACAAACCTCAGATTACCTATTTTCTCTGCTCTGTGTTAAGATACCCTTAACAACTAACTTGTTCTTTTAGGCTGATTGACATGATTAAACCATACAGTTCTTCTTTTCTTTAAGATATGGCAAAATTCCCTTGTTACCTTCATGTATATTCATGCTGGTTGCAAGGAAAACTTAGCAAGTCTTTCCTTATTTGGGTTTGTTGTCAGTATATGGAAAAGGTGGACCCTAACACGTAGAGGCCCAAGCCTCCTATTGCATTAAACTAGAGGGTCATGGACAAAGCTCTGGGCTCTGAAGCAAAAGACCTAGGCCTGTGTCTTAAAGGATAGCTTAGAGCTGTAGCTTAGAGTCATACAATTTCCTGAACTTAGTTGTATTACCTGTACATTGTGGAAAATCTTACTTAGCTCACAGAGTGGTTTGTGATAGTAATGTGAGATAATGTAAGTAAATAAGTTTTATCAATTCTAAAGCCCTGTTAAGTAAAAATGAGACGGTATATTTATTTCCTCTAACTGAGGCAAGCTATAACAATATCCTAACCTCTATCTCATCCATTTTGGGTTCTTTCTGTGCTTAGGGTACATTGCTAGAAGAAAAAAATATTACATATTTTTGTAAAGAAATAACAGTCAGAATTTAAGTATTTTGTTTTCTCTTTTAGCTGTAGACTTCAATATGACAAAAATTTTAAAGAACCCAAGAGCATATACAATGCCCACATTCAAAGAAGAATCAAGTGTATCAAGACTAACAATAAAGGTTTGGAGCATAGTAATTACTAAAAATGTTCTTACTTCTTTAACTTGCTATATAATTTGCTATATTTTAATTGCTATATATGAACAGCTTCATATATACACAATGTTCATTATTATATTTCTTTTATTTTAATATTCAGATTTAATTTATTAATGCAATTAAGCAAATCACAGAAACAGATAAGTAGAGATGGCAAATTCTTTTTTTTTTAATGTTTTCTTATTATATTATGTTAGTCACCATACAGTACATCCCTGGTTTCTGATGTAAAGTTCGATGATTCATTAGTTGTGTATAACACCCAGTGCACCATGCAATACGTGCCCTCCTTACTACACATCACCAGTCTATCCCATTCCCCCGCCCCCCTCCCTTCTGAAGCCCTCAGTTTGTTTCTCAGAGTCCATTGTCTCTCATGCTTCATTACCCCTTCTGATTACCCCCCCTTTCTTTATCCCTTTCTTCCCCTACCAATCTTCCTAGTTCTTGTGTTCCATAGATGAGAGAAATCATATGATAATTGTCTTTCTCTGCTTGACATTTCATTTAGCATTATCTCCTCCAGTGCCGTCCATGTTGCAGCAAATGTTAAGAAATTGTTCTTTCTGATAGCTGAGTAATATTCCATTGTATATATGGACCACAACTTCTTAGTCCAGTCATCTGTTGAAGGGCATCTCGGTTCCTTCCACGATTTAGCTATTGTGGACAATGCTGCTATGAACATTGGGGTGCATATGGCCCTTCTCTTCATTACATCTGTATCTTTGGGGTAAATACCCAGTAGTGCAATGGCTGGGTCATAGGGTAGCTCAATTTTTAACTTTTTAAGGGACCTCCACACTGTTTTCCAGAGTGGCTGTACCAAGTTGCATTCCCACCAACAATGTAGGAGGGATCCCCTTTCTCCACATCCTCTCCAGCAATTGTTGTTTCTTGCCTTGTCAATTTTTGCCATTCTAACTGGAGTAAGGTGGTATCTTAGTGTGGTTTTGATTTGAATTTCCTTGATGGCTAATGATTTTGAACATTTTTTCATGTGTCTGTTAGCCATTTGTATGTCTTCATTGGAAAAGTGTCTGTTCATATCTTCTGCCCATTTTTTGATTTGTTTATTTGTTTCTCGTGTATTGAGTTTGAGAAGTTCTTTGTAGATCTTGGATACCAGTCCTTTATCTGTAGTGTCATTTGCAAATATCTTCTCCCATTCCGTGGGCTGCCTCTTAGTTTTTCTGACTGTTTCCTTGGATGTGCAGAAACTTTTAATCTTGATGAAGTCCCATAAATTCATTTTATCTTTTGTTTCTCTTGCCTTTGGGGATGTGTCATGAAAAAGGTTGCTTTGGCCGATGTCGTAGAGGTTGCTGCCTATGTTCTCCTCTAGAATTTTGATGGATTCCTGTCTCACATCGAGGTCTTTCATCCATTTGGAGTTTATTTTTGTGTATGGTGTGAGAGAGTGGTCAAGTTTCATTCTTTTGCATGTAGCTGTCCAATTTTCCCAGCACCATTTATTGAAGAGACTGTCTTTTTCCCACCGGATGTTTTTTCCTGCTTTATCAAATATTAGTTGCCCAAAGAGCCGAGGGTCCATTTCTGGGCTCTCTATTCTGTTCCATTGGTCTATGTGTCTGTTTTTGTGCCAGTACCATGCTGTCTTTGTGATCACAGCTTTGTAGTACAGCTCGAAATCCGGCATTGTGATGCCCCCAGCTTTGTTTTTCCTTTTCAACAGTTCCTTGGAGATTCGGGGCCTTTTCTGTTTCCATACAAATTTAAGGACTGTTTGTTCCAGTTCTTTGAAAAATGTCCTTGGTATTTTGATCGGGATAGCATTGAAAGTGTAGATTGCTCTGGGTAGCATGGACATTTTAACTATGTTAATTCTTCCGATCCATGAGCATGGAATATCTTTCCATCTTTTTATGTCTTCCTCAATGTCTTTCAAGAGTGATTTATAGTTTCTAGAATATAGGTCCTTTACGTCTCTGGTTAAGTTAATTCCAAGGTAACGTATGGTTTTTGGTGCTATTGTAAATGGGATGGATTCCCTAATTTCTCTTTCTTCGGTCTCGTTATTCGTGTATAGAAATGCAACTGATTTCTGAGCATTGATTTTGTATCCCGCCACGTTACTGAATTGCTCTATAACTTCTAATAGTTTGGGAGTGGCTTCTTTTGGGTTTTCCATATAGAGTATCATGTCATCTGCAAAGAGAGACATTTTGACTTCTTCTTTGCCAATTTGAATACCTTTGATCCCTTTTTGTCGTCTGATTGCTGTTGCAAGGACTTCTAGTACTATGTTGAATAATAGTGGCGAGAGTGGGCATCCTTGTCGAGTTCCTGATCTTAAGGGAAAGGCTTCCAGCTTTTCCCCATTGAGAATAATATTTGCAGTAGGCTTTTCATAGATGGCTTTTATGAGATTGAGAAATGTACCTTCTATTCCTACACTCTGAAGGGTTTTAATCAGGAAAGGATGCTGTATTTTGTCAAATGCTTTTTCGGCATCAATTGAGAGGATCATATGGTTCCTGAGTCTTTTCTTGTTGATATGATGTATCACGCTGATTGATTTGCGAATATTGAACCACGCTTGCATCCCAGGTATGAATCCCACTTGATCGTGATGGATAATCCTTTTAATGTACTGTTGGATTCTATTAGCAAGTATCTTGTTGAGGATTTTGGCGTCCATATTCATTAGGGAAATCGGTCTGTAATTCTCCTTTTTGATGGGGTCTTTGCCTGGTTTGGGGATCAAGGTAATATTGGCCTCATAGAATGAGTTTGGTAGCTTTCCTTCTGTTTCTATTTTTTGAAATAGCTTTAGGAGAATAGGTATTATTTCTTCTTTGAATGTTTGGTAGAATTCCCCAGGAAAACCGTCCGGGCCTGGAGTTTTGTTATTTGGAAGGTTGTTTATCACTGACTCAATTTCTTCATAATTAATTGGCCTGTTTAAGGAATCAATTTCTTCCGGTTTCAATCTTGGTAGTTTATAGGTTTCCAGGAAGGATTCCATCTCTTCCAGATTGCTTAGTTTATTGGCATATAGCTGTTGATAAAAATTTCTAATAATCCTTCCAATTTCATTGGTGTTGGTCGTGACCTCTCCTTTTTCATTCATAATTTTATTAATTTGGGTCCTTTCTCTCTTCTTTTGGTTAAGTCTTGCCAGTGGTCTGTCAATTTTATTGATTCTCTCAAAGAACCGGCTTCTAGTCCTGTTGATCTGCTCTACTGTACTTCTGGTTTCTGCTTGATTGATTTCAGCTCTAATTTTGGTCAACTGCTTCCTCGTGCGTGGATTAGGCCTGTCCCTGTGTTGCTGTTCCAGCTTCTTGAGGTGAGAATATAAAAACTGCATTTTAGATTTTTCTATTCTTTTGAGTGAGGCTTGGATGGCTATGTATTTCCCCCTTAGGACTGCCTTTGCAGTATCCCATAGGTTTTGGACTGTTGTATTTTCATTCTCATTGGTCTCCATAAATTGTTTAATTTGATTTTTGATTTCCTGGTTTATCGAGTCATTCCTGAGCAGGATGGTTCTTAGTCTCCAAGTGTTTGAGTTTCTTCCAAATTTTTCCTTGTGGTTGAGTTCCAATTTCAAAGCATGTGGTCTGAGAATATGCAGGGAATAATTTCAGTCTTTTGTATCAGTTGAGACCTGTTTTGTGTCCCAGAACATGGTCTATTCTTAAGAATGTTCCATGGGCATTAGAATAGAATGAGTATTCTTTGGTTCTGGGGTGTAGTGTTCTCTATGTATCTATGAGGTCCAACTCGTCGAGTATGGAATTCACAGCCCTTGTTTCTTTGTCAATTTTTTGCATGGGTGTTCTGTTTCTGATAGTGGAGCGTTGAGGTCCCCTACTATTAACATATTTTTATCTATATGTCTCTTTATTCTGGTTAAGAGTTGGCTTGTGTATCTTGCTGCTCCCCTGTTGGGGGCATATATATTTATAATTGTCATATCCACTTGTTGGATACATCCCTTAAGAATAATATAGTGCCCTTCTGTATCTCTAACTATAGCTTTAGTTTAAAATCCAATCTATCTGATATGAGAATTGCTACTCCAGCTTTCTTTTGAGGTCCATTGGCACGAAAGATGGTATTCCATCCCTTTCGTTGAGACTGATTATTGAGAGATATGATTTTAATGATGCCATGTTGCCAGTAAAGTCTTTGTTTCTATAGATTGTGACTTTCTGTTCTGTATCACTCTTGGGGCCTTTTTACTTTTATAGAACCCCCCTTAATATCTCCTGTAGGGCTGGTTTCGTGGTTACAAAATTGGTCAATGACTGGCGATTCTGGAAGGTCTTTATCTCTCCATCAATTCTGAATGACAGCCTTGCTGGATAAAGGATCCTTGGCTGCATGTTTTTCTCTGAAAGAGCTTTAAAAATGCTCCCCCAACCCTTTCTCTCATTCCAGGTCTGTGTAGACAGGTCTGACGTAATTCTGATACCTTTGCCTTGGTACTTGAGAAATTTCTTTGCCCTGGCCACTTTCAATACTGTATCCTTGGATCTAATATTTGTGAATTGCACTATATGTGACGTGGCGTAGGTATGTCATGGTTGAGCTTGGGATGGGTCCTCTCTGCCTCTTGGACATGAATGTTTGTTTCCCTCGCTAGATTAGGGAAGTTTTCAGCTACAATTTGTTCAAATATCTCTTCTAGATCTCTGTTTTTCTCCACCCCCTCGGGGATGCTGATGATTCTGACATTGGAACGTTTCATTGAGTCAGTAATCTCCCGTAAACTACATTCCTGAGCGTGGATTTTTTGAGTCCACATTCTATTTTAGCTTTTTCTTCCTGTAACCCATCCTCCAATTCGCTGATATGTTCTTCTGCCTCATTCACCCTGGCCGTCAGAGCCTCTAGTTTTGACTGCATTTGGCTCATAGAATTTTTGATTTCTGCCAGATTCGCTCTCATTTCTGCCCTTAGAGATTCTATATTCTCATTAACATTTTCATTAATACTTTTTTCAAGTCTACACCTCATCTTGACCATTGTTACTCTGAATTCCATTTCTGATAATTTGGTTATATCCATATCCATTAGTTCTGTGGCAGAGGCCACAGACTCATTGTCTTTTCTTTGCTTGGGGGGACTTCTCCTTCTCGTCATTCTGATGAGGAGAGGTTGTGGGGTTGTCCAGAGCCCAAACTATTGACCGGGACCCAGGTGATGCGCCCTTGTTTTATAGGGATCTTAGGGATGTGGGCTTCTTGATTTTTCAGCCTGCCTTCTGGGGGAGGGGCCTGCCGTGCTGATACTTAGGCAACCCTGTTTGGGTAGAGTCTCTGTGTCCCCTGGGAGGGGTGATGGGGATGGGTACACTGTGAGCCGGTACTTCCAGGCTTTTGTTCTCTGGCAGCTTTCCCTGGCGGTTTGCTGTGCCTCTTCTGAGAGTCAGAGCAGCAGCGGCCGAATCTCAGCCTCTGTCTCAGAACAGAGGGATCGCGGACCGTTCTCCACTGATGTTCTGGCCACTTTAACTCTGTTTCTGTTGGTGCTGCTCAACCCTGCAGCGTCCCGGAATGTGCACCCCACACCCGGCGTCCCAGCCCTCACTTCCAGGGCCTGCCGTCTCTGTCCTTTGTGTTTCTAACACCGCCAGCCGCCCCCGTGCTCCCGGATCTCCCTGTCTCAGTCTGGATCCCGTGAGCACACCAGGATTCCGGAGTTCCGTGAGAAGTCTGGTGGCGCGCGCTCCCGGCTCACGGTCTCAGTCCGCTCTCTCGCGGGTGCCGTCCCCGAGTCCGCCTGCTCCCCCGTGCAGGTGGCTACCGCTTCCCGTTGCCCGAATGTGGCGGCTCCCTCCCCCTTCCGTTTATCTTCCGATATCTGTGCTTGGTTTCACGGCTCCCCGCTTCGTACCTCAATACTCAGCGCTGGAGATGTTCATTTGTAGAGATCCAGGTGTATCTTCCTGCATCTCAGGCTGATTCCGTGGATGTTCAGGATGGTCTGGTACCTATCCAACTCGACTCAGGGGACCGGCTGAAAAAGGGGTCCCCTACTCCTCCGCCATCTTAACTCCAAACCCATTATTATATTTCTGACATATATTTTAGAAGAATTTAATGATCAAAAGTGATTTATTGGAGAGGATAATCTTAATGCTAAAAAGTCTTTTTTTTTTAATATCCTCATCTCTAAAGAAAAAAAAAAACATAGCATTCATCTTTTCTCACACTTCTGGCACTGCTTGTCCTTGGGTTGATAAACAAACATGGCTCTGATCTCAATAAGTTCTAGTCAAGGTTGCAGGGAAAACTTCATAAGTGTTTTCATCAATGGCTGACCTGTCCCTATCTCTTAAGCCATGAGCCTGGGATAACTAGCCATATGTAGATACTATTACTGATAAGTTTCAGTTACTTAGTTTTTCCATGTTTCTGATGGTGCCTCCCTATTAGAGATCGTTATTGACTTTTCCATCTTGTGTTGCTTTAGCCAAGATTTGATGAGGTTACTGGCTTGATATTCTGAATTTTATCTCTTGTTAAGACAATTAGGTTTTAAATTTGTTGCAGTCTTTATTGCTAAAATTTTGTCTGAATTATCTATTCAAGTCTGACCATAAATTTTATGTTATGCCTATATAAAAACCACTTTCTGAAGTCAGTATTTATATATTTCCTGATCTTTAATAATACAGACATATAGAATGTTTTCCAGCATTTACAGTGCTTCCAAGGATGGTTTGTAAGTACTTAAAATAGAAACTAGTGATCTCTAGAAGTCAATTTGTGATCAATGATGATATCACACCATTGGGGGCAAGGGGCATGTACAATATTGCTGGATTTAGAAATCAGGAAATGTAATAGAAATTGTATATCTGATCTTCAGCACTCACTAAAAATGGCCCTTTATATCCTGTTTACAAATTGAAGAAATATGGACAGGTGGATTTATAACTGACTGAACAACCTTTTTCAGATGGCACTGTTAAAAGATGGAAAGCAAATTGCAGATACATTTTTGGTAATGCATCACATCACTGGCCCTGTCCTATGTAGATTATTTTTATCAACAACTTGGATAAAAATATGGTTGCCATTTTCATTAGATATGTAGATGTCATAAACCTTGGAAAAACTACAAATACATTGGATGATCAAAAGTTTACAACAATCGAGGCCTGGCTATCAAGTATCTTAGAAGATAAACTTTTATTATGGAAAAAGCATTAAGGTCCAAAATTACGGCTGCACAAGTATAGGATAATAAAGCCATGGTTAGAGGCATCTGAAAAGATTTGGGAATTGTCTTTTATAGTAAGCTCTGTATGTATCAACAGAGAATGTTGTTGGCCCCCAAATCTACTGCGTTGTTGAGCTATTTAAACAGACATGTGAGATCTACTCTATGCTGATTAAACAATTGTATATTATGTTCATTTTGGCGCTCCACATTGTGAAAGGGTGTAGACAAACAGAAATGTTCTGAATAGAAAATAATCAAGATGATGAAGGGCTTTGAAACCATATTTTTTGAGCAATCGCCAAAATATTTAAAGGCATTTCCACTAGAAAAGACTCTGGTGGCCATAATAACTGTTTTCAGGTATGTGGAGAGCTACTCTAGGAAAGCAGAATTAGGCTTCTTCTGTGTGGCTCAAAAATTTCTTTTAGCGATACAGACCACAAAGTTTTTATGTTTACCCATAAGTGAAAGCTATGGGAAGACTGTTTTCAGTTCGACATAAAGAATTTTCTGAGCACGGTGGTTGTCCAGATGCTGAATGGGTGCCTGTGGCTGCCCAGTGCCATTATGAGCATTGGCAGGACGCACATGCAAACCTCAAAAATCAAAGTTTCGCTTTCTAGTCAGCGTCAGCAATTATCCTTTAATAAATTAACCAAAAAAATTAAACACGAAAATCATCCCTTGGACTTTCTAGCTCATCTCTTGTGATGCTTCCAAAGTTTATAGGATTGCTTGGTTCTCAAATTTAGTACCAGGTTGACTCTTGGCTATGAAAGTCTTGTTTCATGGAATCTTTAAGTTTTCTGATAATATTCTGCCATTGTCTTTTGTGGGGTAGATGGAAGCAATAGAGCTTCTGCTAATTGTTTTGGGTATTTGGAATATCTCTAGCAAGAGTTATTTGGGCAACTTCAAACCTTCCACTTTAAAGTATCTAGTAAAATGGCTAAGGCTTCACCAAACACTGGATATGCATTTAACACATAGTTCTGCTCTTGTCACGTTGAACTACCCTTTAAAAATCAGGGGCCATTATAGAGGAAGGAGCAGGTATTAACTGAGGTTTTCCTATTTTAAAAAATGGATAATTGCAGAAAAATAACAGAAATGTAGGTTCTGTCTAACAATAGCCAAGGCAGAAGCCAGAAGGGTCATAAAACATCTTTCTAGACAGGCAGTATTTCCTTTTAATCTAGAAAAAGCTTGATCTGGTTTTGCATGCAATTTAAAGATTATTCAGCCATCAAAAAGAATGAAATCTTGCCATCTGCAGTGACGTGGATAGAACTAGAGTGTATTATGCTAAGTGAAATAAGCCAGTCAGAGAAAGACAAATACCATGTGATTTCACTCATATGTGGAATTTAAGAAACAAAACAGATGAACATAGGGGAAAGGAAGGAAAAATAAAATAAGAGGAAAACAGAGAGGGAGGCAAATCATAAGACTATAGGAAATAAACAGGGTTGCTGGAGGGGAGGTGGGAGGGGCGATGGGGTAACTAGGTGATGGGCATTAAGGAGGGCACTTGTTATGAGCACTGGATGTTGTATGCAACGGGGATGAATCACTAAATTCTGCCTTTCAAACTAATAATACAGTATATGTTAATTAAATTGAATTTAAATAAAAAACTTTTTTTAAAGAGAAAAGAGGAAAAAAAGATCAGGCTAGATATAACCTAATATGAATTTTCATGGAAGATTGAGATGGAGTAAATTATTTACATAATAGAAAATATGTCTGATTTTGACATTGAGTTTTCACCATCAAAGAATTGCTTTGGATTATGATAGTTCTACTGTTCAAAATAATTATGCAGCATTTCTGAAGGAAAGCAATGAAAAAGAAACACAAAGAGAACTTTTATGTATCAGTAAAAGCAAATGAGAATAAAATTTTATTTCCTCACAGGAAGTGGAAATAATAAATCTCTCATCCACACATTACAAAAATAGAGGAAAGACTTAATATATGAGTAGTTGCTATACTGACCTTGTATCCCACAAGAAGTCAGTAATAGAATCTTGGAACAATTCTATTCATGGTCACTTTCCCTGAGAGAGAATTCATGGTTGACAGTTTTTCCATCAGCACTTTGGTTACATTATCCACCTGCCTTCTGGCTTCCTTTGTTCTGATAAAAATTCAGCTTTTAATCCTATTGGGGTTCTCGTATATGTTGTTTTTCTCTTGCTGCTTTTGAGATTTTTCTTTTTGTTTTGGTCTTTCAACACTTTGAGTATGATATGTCTAGGTGAGTATTTTTCTACTTGGAGTTAAGCTTCTTGGATATGTTTTCCACAAATGTTTGGAGGTTTTGGTCATGTTTTTCTTCACATTTTTTCCTGTCCCTTTTTCTGGAGCTCTGTTCATTTTCTTCTTTCTTTTTTCTTTCTGTTCTACAGACAGAATAATCTCTATTGACCTATCTATCGAGCTGATAAATAAGAACGCCAGAAGGGCCTTACTGCATGAACTCATAGATTCATACTGTAGTAAATTTCTTTAATTAAGAAGATGCTTGGGGTGCCTGGGTGGCTCAGTCAGTTAAGCATCTGACTCTTGATTTTGGCTCAAGTCATGATCTCGGGGTCCTGAGATGGAGCCCCCCTGTGGGGCTCCCCACTCAGCAGGGAGCCTGCTTGGGATTCTGTCTCCTTCTCTCTCTCTGCCCCTCCCGCTTGTGCGCTCTCTCTCTCTCTCTAAAGTAAATAATATATTTTTTAAAAAGATGCTATAAGAGTTTCTTTTTATTTATTTTAATATACCAGAGAGTAACTTTATTTATAGTTACAATGCAGTTATATTTATTTACAGTTCTTTAAAAACACATAAAAGTAATAATTTACTTGATTTTTTTTCTTCCCTTTACAGTCCCATTATATTAGCCCTGGTCCAGAGTTTAACCGTGTGCTCTTCAATTTTGGAGGTCAGAGTCCACTGATTTTATATTACCTTAAGATGCATGAGTTAGCTGGTATTTCCAAAGCCCCTAGACAAACCAAGATCAAACTTACTGAAATATTGCGAGAACCATATCCTTTTTTAAGCTTTGCTTTAATGTGATCTATTTCTAAAATGTTCAAAACTTTTTACTAAATGTCACAATCAAGAAAAAAGTTTAATGCATTTTTTAACCAGTGTTTTTTTACTTAGCATTTACTTATATTCAAAACTTTCACAGCATGTTTAGCTAAAGTATTTTCTCTTTTAGGTCTAAGCGTGTGATTTTGCATGCAAGAGAAGTTAAAAAACATAAAACCCGGGAACTGGTATACGTAGCTCTTTAGTAAAAGACTTTTACTGTTCAGGGTTCAGTTTAAAGCACTTGTCAGACTGTGGAGCATGGGCTTCTAGGCTTCTCCAGAGGAAAGTTTCAAACATGTTTTAGCTGTGTAATTCTTTTTTCCGATGAAAATTTGTCAGAAAGGTTAATTATGTAAAATATAATAGAAATGAAATTGGAGCTCTTTCATTGCAGCAGGGGTGAGGGGCCCAGAGTTCTGTACGCTTCTACTCGTCTACCCCCTCCGCATAACCCATGCCAGCCCAGCCCCCACTGGGCCCTTGGATAAACCCCAAAGGGATCTAGGATCCTGGTCTCCAAACTGAAGTGGATACAGCTCTGGATAGAAAAATATATGTATATATCAAAACTCTTATTTATATCTATTTCTATCTTTAAAGACAAAAAAACTTAAACTTTACTAATATTTAGTAAGTGAGTACCTTCTTCACTCAGCTGAAGGATAATGATGGTATCTTTGCTCTTGTGTTGTTTTCTGGGTATCATGTGTTGCTGTTTTCCTTGGGTAAACAGATTTAGGTAACAGATTTTGGGTAAGCAGATTTATAGATTACATCATCTGGTTTAACTAAGGTAATACTCACAAGTGGACCAGTAGCTTTAAAAGGCTCTTGGAAAGAAACTTTAGATTGATGATAATATTTTTTTAAAAATAAGGAAAATGCCATAATGATTTTTCTCCTACTCCTTGAAGGAGATCCTTCTCGGCCCGCTAAGAAATGAAATTAATGGGGCACCTGGGTGGCTCAGTCAGTTAAGTGTCAGACTCTTGATTTTCAGCTCAAGTCATCTTGATTTCCCCTCAGGTTATGATCTCAGGGTCATGGGATTGAGCCCTGCGATAGGCTCTGCACTGGGTATGGGGCCTGCTTAAGATTCTTTCCCTCTCCCTCTGCCCCTATTTCCCCCACCCCTTTTTCTGTCTCAAGAAAAGGAAACGAAATGAAATAAATGACAAACCAATCAATTCTGCCAAGATGTAGGCTAAAAAAACAATAACTTTCAAAATGACTATTTGAAATGTGGATATACATAATTATTATAAACAATCAAGCACTAAGTATATGTTATGCTTTTCAGTATCAGCAAATGATTGTATAATGCCAGTTTAATTTGCAAGGCATTTATAAACCAACTATGTAGCTATCAATTCTCTACAATTGAGGATAAAAGACTTAGTATGCCATTAATAAATGTAATATTAAATTTTATTTTTTAAAATATTTTATCTCACTGTTTTCTATTTATAGACTGCATCTTTTATAATATGTATAATAGATTAATACAGATCGATATTACATAATTCATAAATTTAAAATTATACCTATATGGAAGTATGCTCACATAGCTTTTACTCATGGGATATATGATCAAAATCTGCTCTACCAGAGTCTCAGGACTCTTTCTAGGACACTTCCTCTCCCACATGTCAGTCAAGACAACCTCCAGTGCCTCACTAACCATATGTACATGGAATTAACTTGGATAGCTCTGAAACAAAAGGAGAAAGGCAAACTCCAGGGCTAAATCAGTCTGTTCAGGGACTTGTAAATTAAGTAATGATCCAAGGATTATCATCAACCTTGGGTTAGTCCAAAACAAAAATTTTAAATGTTTAGAAGTGAAATTTGAAAGGCTGTAGAACCATTCATAATAAATTGCTTTTAAGTAATTTTAATTATAATTATAAAAATGTTAGTCTTTGTGTTTACATTTCTGATAGGCATGGATTTGTCCAATGGCTATGCGAGGCTTTGTACCAGTCATTTACTGAGAATGTAGGGAGAGTGTGAGCATGTGTAGGGGTGGGGAGAGGAGGAAATGGATATCTAAAGCATGAAACCTATTAAGAGAGCATCTCATTCCATAACTATGTGAGAGAAATCACCCTTTGGAAAGTAAATGGAGCTTTCTGTGGTGCTTTTTGAGCTTGTAAAATGTAATGACCCCAATAAGAAAAAATATCCCTAGACCTAATGATGAACAAAATGAACATGATTCTTCGTTTCCATCAGCACATGGCAACTTCTCAAAGCAGGTATTGAACCCCCTGTGTATTATCACAGAAATGACCGCAGTCCTGCAGCAGTGGGCGTATCACAGCCACTTTACGCATAAGGAAACCAAAGCACAAAGAGTAATGATTTCCCAGGTGATTCATGCAGCAGAGAGAGCACCAGAATCTTCCACCATTTTCTGAGCTATGCCTGCTTTCCTGACATGGTGATCTAGGCTAGAATTCTGAGTGTGATACGAATGGCTGGTGGCCGAGCCCAGTAATGTTTTCTCCAAAATAATGATAGCTGCTCATGGAATTTCTGTCCAGACTTCCCATACTTATATGCAATGATTCTACAATCATTGAATTTTTCTCTCTCTCACTCAAATTTTACTTTGAAGCCATTCAGAATATAGAACATTTTTAATAGTTTTCCATGAGCTTATTGGAGTCCTGTAGCTTTCCTGAAGTGGAAAGATAATACTTTACAGTGAGTACATCTATGCAGAGTGAGGGAGTACAAAGAAAGTAGAGAAGGCAGAGAAGGAGATAAATAATAACAGAAAGATAAACATAACTCATTATTTTTGACGTAGGCAGACTCTAAGATGGGCCCCAATGATCCCCACCTTCTGGTGTCATAATTCAATTCCCTTCCATTGAGTGTGGGCTGAACCTATCACTTCCGTCTAACAAATGGGATATGGCTAACATAATGGTATATCACTTCTCAGATTCATTTGCAAAAAGACTGACCTCAGTCCTGCCTGAACTCTCTTGCTCACCCACTCAGAGCCCTGAGGCGGGGCGGGGCGAGGGGGGGGCCAGCTACCATGTTGTGAGCTGCTGTGTGGGGAAGCCCACATGGTGGGGAAATGAGGAACGCCTCCAGCCAACAGCCAGTAAGAAATTGAGACCTTTAGTCTAACAATCCACGAGGAAATAAATCTTGGTAATCAATAGGTAACTCAACAATGTTTGAGCAAAAGTCTGATGTAGATGAATCTCTTCAACAAATTCAAATATTTATCACATTGTAGTGTAAAGTTCACTTGTTTTTCTCACTCAGTAGAGAACAAAGAATCGTTTGCCTCTGTATCCCTGACATGGGAAAAAAGTATCTAGCATACAATACATGTTCAATAAATGTCTGATGGGTGAGTATAGTATGGTTTTATATGAAGATAAGGTCAAATTTCATTTTATTTTTCAAGAAAATTGACATTAAAGTTAAGAAAACTGAAGGACAGGGATAGGGATAGAAATTTGGGAGTTACTGGTACAAAGTTCATCTTTGTAGTCATATCAAAATGATGTTTTAACAAATTTAATGAACAGTTACTGTGTACCAAGCACTCTTTTAAGTACTTTACATTTATTAATTCATTCCATTCTCATGTCAACTTCCGAGATAGATACTATTATTGTCTCTATTTTAAGATAAATAAACTGAGGCACAGGAAGCATAACTTGCTAAGTGATGGCACTTGGAGTCTATCCTTGGTAGTCTGGTTTCATGGCCAATACACTCGCACTCTGGTACTTAATTGTCTAGCCGGGAGAACTGTGTAGTTCCGAAAGAAGATAAAAGTATATTCTAGTTTTCTAAGGATAATCACAGTTATGGTTTGGGGCAAGGATGGTAAGAGGCAGAGAAGTCAACAGAGGACAAAAAAGAAAGGATGCCATGGTGATGTTCCTAATATTTTAGAATAGTTATTTGAAACTTCTACAGTTGATTCTGTATTAAGTTACTTTATAAGTTTTTCCCCAGACCTGTAACATTGCATGACCATGCACAATATAGTTCAAAATCCTGTAAGTTATTTACTGAGAGATTTTTCTGATATACTTTCTTTCTTTTTTTTTTTTTTTTTTTTTTGGAGATTTGAATACTCTTCTTTTAATCATTGATAAAACAAGCAGACAGAAAATCAATAAGGCTACAGGAAATTCAAGTAGCGCTGTCAACCAGGTTGACTTGATTGACATTTATAAAAACATACTACCTAACAACAGAATCATATTCTTAATTTTCTTAATCTTAAAAAACATTCTTTTTTTACGTTCAGTTAGCCAACATATAGTACATCATGAGTTTCAGATGTAGTGTTCAGCGATTCATTAGTTGTGTATAACACCCAGTGCTCATCAAAGCACGTGCCCTCCTTAATAGCCATCACCCATTTACCCCATCCTGCCACCCCCCTCCCTTCTGTACCCCTCAGTTTGTTTTCTGGAGTCCAGAGTCTCTCATGGTTTGTCTCCCTTTCTGATTTCTTCTTATTCAGTTTTCCCTCCCTTCCCCTGTGGTCCTTTGAGCTGTTCCTTATGTTCCACATTATGAGTGAAACCATGATAATTGTCTTTCTCTGCTTGACTTACTTTCTCTTACTTCACTTAGCATAATTCCCTCCAGTTACATCCATGTTGATGCAAATGGTGGGTATTCAGCCATCAGAAAGGATGAATGCCCACCATTTGCATCTGATATACTTTCTTTTTTATTATTATTCTGATATGTTGTCACCATACAGTAGTACATCATTAGTTTTTGAGGTAGTGTTCCATGATTCATTGTTGCATATAACACCCAGTACTCCATGCAATATGTGCCCTCCTTAATACCCTTCACCGGGCTAGACCATCCCCGTACCCTCCTCCCCTCCAAAACCCTCAGTTTGTTTCCCTGGAGTCCATAGTCTCTCGTGGTTCATTTCCCCCTCTGTTTACCCCCTCTTCATTTTTCCCTTCCTTCTCCTAATGATCTCCCTGCTATTACTTATGTTCCACAAATGAATGAAGCCATATGATAATTGTCTTTCTCTGCTTGACTTATTTCACTTAGCATAATCTCCTCCAGTCCCATCCAAATAATTCCCTTAGCATAATTCCCTCCAGTTACATCCATGTTGATGCAAATGTTGGGTAATCGTTCTTTCTGATGGCTGAGTAATATTCCATTGTGTATATGGACCACATCTTATTTATCCATTCGTCTGTTGAAGGGCATCTCGGCTCCTTCCACCGTTTGGTTATTGTGGACAATGCTGCTATGAACATTGGGATGGATATGGCCCTTCTTTTCACTACATCTGTATCTTTAGGGTAAATACCCAGTAGTGCAATTGCTGGTTCATAGGGTAGCTCTATTTTTAACTTTTTGAGGGACCTCCAGACTGTTTTCCAAAGTGGCTGTACCAACTTGCATTCCCACCAACAGTATAAGAGGGATCCCCTTTTTCCACATCCTGTCCAACATTTGTTTTTTGCCTTGTCAATTTTTGCCATTCTAACTGGTGTAAGATAGTATTTCAATGTGGTTTTGATTTGAATTTCCTGGATGGCTAATGATGTTGAACATTTTTTCATGTGTCCATTAGCCATTCGTATGTCTTCATTGGAAAAGTGTCTGTTCATGTCTTCTGCCCGTATTTTGATTTGATTATTTGTTTCTTGGGTATTGAGTTTGAGAAGTTCTTTATATATCTTGGATACCAGCCTTTTATCTGTAGTGTCATTTGCAAATATCTTCTCCCATTCCATGGGCTGCCTCTTTGTTTTGTTGACTGTTTCCTTTGCTGTGCAGAAGATTTTTATCTTGATGAAGTCCCAAAAGTTCATTTTTGCTTTTGTTTCCCTTGCATTTGGAGACGTCTCATGAAAGAAGTTGCTGTGGCCAGTGTCAAAGAGGTTGCAGCCTATGTTCTCCTCTATGATTTTGTTGGATTCCTGTCTCACATCAAGGTCTTTCATCCATTTGGAGTTTATCTTTGTGTATGGTGTGAGAGAATGGTCAAGTTTCATTCTTCTGTATATAGCTGTCCAATTTTCCCAGCACAATTTATTGAAGAGACTGTCTTTTTTCCATTGGATGTTTTTTCCTGCTTTGTCAAAGATTAGTTGACCATAGAGTCGAGGGTCCATTTCTGGAATCTCTATTCTGTTCCATTGGTCTGTGTGTCTGTTTTTGTGCCAGTACCATGCTGTCTTGGTAATCACAGCTTTGTAGTACAGCTTGAAATCAGGCAACGTGATTTCCCCACCCTTGTTTTTCTTTTTCAACATTTCCTTGGTGATTCGGGGTCTTTTCTGGTTCCACACAAATTTTAGGATTGTTTGTTCCAGCGCTTTGAAAAATGTCATTGGTATTTTGATCAGGATGGCATTGAAAGTGTATATTGCTCTGGGTAGCATAGACATTTTAACTATGTTTATTCTTCCGATCCATGAGCATGAAATGTTTTTCCCTTTTTGTGTCTTCTTCAGAGTCTTTCATCGGTGTTCTGTAGTTGCTTTACCTCTCTCCGAGATATCTTATGGTTTTTGGTGCTATTGTAAATGGAATCAATTCCCTAATTTCTCTTTCTTCAGTCTCATTGTTAGTGTAGAGAAATGCAACTGATTTCTGTGCATTGATTTTGTATCCCGCCATGTTACTGAATTGTTGTATGAGTTCTAGTAATTTGGGGGTGGAGTCTTTTGGGTTTTCCACATAAAGTTCATCTGATATACTTTCTTAAGCTCAAATACAGAACAATATCAGATCACTATGCAATTTTTAAATCAGAGTTTTGTGAAACAGATACATTTAAAATAAATTTAACCTTATAGGTAATATTTCCTTTGATTTGGAGTGACTTGCCAAAGTCATAAGAGGAGAGGGAAGATTGCTTTTTTGTCAATGTTTTAGAATTCATATATAAATACTGAGAAGACTGGAGATGCTTGTGGAAAGGAGGAGGAAAGGGAACAAATGTAATTGTACTTCACGGGGTGCTCATGATTCTGACAGGATTTTTAATGTACATCCATAAGGAAAATAATAAACTTTTTTGCTAATGTATATTAAACAATTATTAGAAAATTTGAATATCTTTTATGAACTATCTTTGAATATTTTTTTAAACTTGATCACTTAGTATTAGAGTTAGGAGTAAAACAACAAAAAATTTTACTTCAAGGACTTCGGAACTGAATATGTAATGTGTCTTTAAATTGTATAGAATCACGTGCAACATATATTTGGAGCACTTACTTTTCCCTTCTCACATCATCTGTGTTTTTATACATCACCTCATCCTTTAATGTGCTGGAGTAGACTAACAAAAAAATACCTGAATGTCTGATATTTTTTTCCACGTGAAACACAAATTATTTTTTTACAAGATAAAGAAAACTCAGGAACACAGTGTTGGTGTAGTTGGTGTAGTCTGTGTCTCATTCCATTAAAAAGGAATGTCCAGAGGCTGTATCTATGTGTGGGTCCTGTTAAAAAGAAAGGTCAATAGACTGTAGTATCTGTATTTCTAACATGAATTTAGAAGGTTCACATTTTGTTGCAATTTAGAGAAAAAATCTGAACTCAGTGCAGTATCATAAAGAGTGCATTGTGTTACTACAACGACATGCTCCAACCTTCACATGTGACAAACTTATTAACATGTAAAAACTGTCCAGGGGCGGATCTACAATTGAAAATAATGTGGGATATAGCAAGACTTAAACCAACATAAAAATAAAAACCGTACAAAGAAATCATCTGTTGTGAATTATCTGTGATGTGGGAGAAGCAAGTAGTCAACAGTGGAAAAAAAAGGAAAGGGAGAAACGCTGAGATTCAAGAAAGGTCATCAGCTCTGTATAACACTTGATCTTCACACACTAAGAATCCAGTGGGAAACTCTTTAGAGCCATGTTCAACTTCTTTTCACTTTTATTTATAAAAACATTTCCAATAATCTTTGTCACATGTGCATACATAGATTTTTTCCTCTTTAATATGTAAATAACAACTTGCCAGTTGTTACTAAAATTATTATCAAATACATTTTTCATTTCAAGTCACTGGCATTTCAAGTAATTAACATATACTAAGGATTTGGTAATCACATTTTCAAAGGAATAAATTAGCTAAAAGACAAATGTTCGAAAAAACCTCTAATCCAGAACCTTCCCACCTAGTTATTTTTCTAGTAAAGATAAGATAAAATACTTTTTTCCCTCAGTCCTTCTAGAATTATCAGGGTGAAATGGATAGGAAGGCCTACACTGCTACAAAGTTTGTTCCATTATTTATGAGATTATACCCTAAAAATTTAACCCTCACTTCCCTTTAGCTTCAAAACTAGGGGTGTGGATATGACAATATTATCTTTTAATGAGACCTTTCAGATAATAGAAACCACATGTTAGCTTCCTGGAATGGGAAGTTTTTTAAAAATACATATTTGTTGAAAACACCCAGCCCTCAAACCCTGTGGCAACACAGACACACTCCACCAAAACATGATGGAGGACTGATCGTTCCTCTAGTTGTCTGTAAAGTGGAAGAACAGGGACAAGGTATTCCAAGGTTGGGGAAAGGAAGAGAACGAAGGAGGGAGACAAGGGAGTAGAGAGGAGTCCCAAAACCCTTGGTTGCACTGAAGGAATCTCTAAAATTTACTCTAATTTGAGCCCAGATTTGAGCTTCTTCTCCATCTGTACCAAGCAGATGGATTGGACTAGATAAATTTCAAGTCTTCTTGAATCCTGACATTTATGATTCTGTTGGAGGAATTTGACTTTCCATGCTGTCAGTGGCTAAACTAGTAAACAGCTCAGTTTTTTTTTCCTGAAATGACAACATTCTCATTTTGTCAACTCACTGTCGAAAGGGGTTCTTTGGAGTATGCATTCTCATTCTCAGCTGTCAGCTTCCCTAAAAGGACACCAGAATAACCAGTTGACCAAGTAAAGCTAAGACAGAATATCAACTTAAAAGAACTTTAGTAGTGGCTCATAATGGGTAAATTCATCGATGATATTTATAGGGTTTTAGGGCCTAAGTTGGATGACTTGGAGTCAGGCTATGCAAGGCAGGGAATTACTTGGGATTGGGCAGTGTTTAATTGGCTTGGTGGGCCCAGTGAAGCAAGGGTCTTGACGTGAGTTTTGATGAGCAAGTTACTGTAACTGGGGCTCAAAGTCTTTTCTTTCAGGAGAAAGCATTTCCTGGAGCAAGTAGCTAAGGTATTTTCATTCTGATTCTCAGCATTATTAAATATAGGGATGAAAAAAAGTATGCATAGTCCCCAAACTTTTTGTTTGGAACAGCTTAATAAGACATTCGTTAATCATTTTTCTACCACCTCTTAACAACAACAGTTAGACATCTGTCTGCAAATAAGAGTGCCTTTATGGGGAACTGTGGGAGCAGCACCACTCACCAAGAGAACTAAGGGGAGTCTTACCCAGCTGTGCATCAGGTAATAGGCATACAGACCTCAGTTCTGGCTGCAGGCCCCATAGTGGCCTCTGAACCAACTCTGGCCCCCTACAGTCTGGGGACCCTGGGAAGACATCTCACAGACAACCACCTGTGGACAAGAGGGCCTTTGTGGAAGTCCAGTTTTCCAGTAGAGAAGTTCCAGCATTACAGGAAAAAAAATTTTTTAATAAGTTTTTAATTTAGTTTTAATTACTTAATTTAGTTTTAATTACACACACACACACACACATATATGACACACTGGAGAGGGTAAGAACAGTTTGAGTTCACCCCTACCCCAAGGTGGCACAGCTTAAGGCCAAGAGAGATCCTCTCCGCCATGATATCTCACGTGGGAGAAAGTGAGAGCGTGTGAGTAAGCACTCAGCTTTCCTAATTGTGTGGGTTGCTGCCAGAAAGCCCATTTTTCTCTTACCCGATTTATCATTTATCACTGAATCATAAGCTACATGACTTGGGGAACAAGAAGAGACTGGAAGAGTGGCAGATTAGGACTCTCAGAGGGCGTTAAAGGGATACAGATTCTACTAACTGTCATAGACTCCCATCAAGAAGACTGCTGGGGACACATCACCCACAGATCTTCCCAACCAGCCCATGGGTAGACCACCCCTGCCCCCCCCACCCCCCAGTGCTCTTGTGCCTTACCCACACACACTCACACCCTGTGGACAGCTTCCTGTGCATGCTCCAAATGTCAGTGGTGAGAGCAAACTTTGGCAGATGCCTGGTGAGCACACACAGAAAACCTGTGCCAGCCCAAATCTGTGGTTCAGGGAGAGACCACAAACTCGAGCTTTAATCCACCTTTGGGAAAACAAAAGGAAGACTGTCAGCACTTGCCCTGGTATGCTACAGGATCAAGAGAAGGCATACAAGCTTAAGAATTCTGCCACAAGGGGGAGCAAGAAACATGGAGCGGCTGTATCCATAGAAGGTCTGAGAAAGCCTCAGAATCCCTAGCAGGGCTGATGGAAGGTATTTCTTTCCTGAAGGAAGTTAACAAAGACTAGAGGAGGTGACTGCTAATTGAAATGTGACGACAGCAACAAAAAATTTCAAGGTAGATGAAGAATCAGGGAAGCATGACATCATCATTAGCTCACAATAATCCTCCAATAACCAATCCCAAGGACATGGAGATCTTGATTTACCTGGTAAAGAATTCAAAATGCTGTTTTAAGGAAACTCAGTGAGCTACAAGAAAACACAGATAATTCAATGAAATCAAAAAAACAATACATGAATAAATGCAAAGTTTAACAAAGAGATAGAAATCATAAAAAAGAACTGAATAGAAATTCTAGAGCTGAAGATTATAATGATTGAAATGAAGAATGCAATACAGACCATCGATAACAGAATGCATCAGGCAAAGAAAGAATCTGTGAGGTAGAAGACAGGAATTTTAAAGTTATCCAGTCAGAGGAGAACAAAGAAGAAAGAAGAACAGTGAAGAAAGCCTGCTTGTTCTGTTTGATACTATCAAAAGAAATAATCTGAGAATTAATGGAGTTCCAGAAGAAGAGCAAGAGAAGGAAAAAGGGAGATTAATTAAAGAAAAAATGGCTGAGAACTTCCCAAATCTGGGGAGAGATTTGGATATCCAAGTTCATGAAGCTCATTGGTCACCAAACAAATTCAACTTAAAGAGATCTTCTCCGAGACACATCATTTTAAAACTGTCAAAAATCAAAAACAAAGAGAGAATCTTAAAAGCAGCAAGAGAAAGGAATCTAGTCACTTACAAGGGAACCTCCATAAGGCTGTCAGTGTATTTCTCAGCAGAAATTTTATAGGCCAGGAGAGAGTGGGGTAATATATCCAAGGTACTGAAAGAAAGAAAAAGCCAGCCAAGAATATCCAGCAAAGTTGTCCTTTAGAAATGAGAGACAGAGACTTTCCCAGACAAAGTTGAGGGAGTTCATCACTACTAGTCTTGCCTTATAAGAAATGCTAAAAGGAATTCCTCAAGATGAAATTAAAGAATGATAATTAGTAACATGAAAGCATATGAAAATATATAACACATTGGATGTATATTGTTTTTATACAGTGTTTTAATGGCATAAAAATAGACCCATAGGCCAATGGAATAGAATAGAGAGCCCAGAAATAAACCCTCACATATATGGTCAACTAATATTTGACAGGGGAGCCAAGAATATAGTCAGTGGGGGAAAGGTAAATGGTGTTGGGAAAAGTGGATAATCACATGCAGAAGAATGGAATTGGACCCTTATCTTACACCACTCACAAAAATTAACTCAAGATAGATTAAAGACTTAAACTTAAGATTTGAACTTGTAAAACTCCTGGAAGAAAACATAGGGAAAATGCTCCTTGATGTTGGTCTTGGTAACAATTTTTTGGATATGACACCAAAAGCACAAACTAAAAAGCATAAATTCTTACGTCAGACTATATTAAACTGAAAAGCTTCCGCACAGCAAAAGAAACCATCAACAAAATGAAAAGGCAACCTACAGAATAGGAGAAAATATTTTCATATCATATATATGGTAAGGGGTTAATATCAAAAATATATAAGAAACTCATATGACTCAATAGTAAAAAAAAAAAATCCAATTAAAAATGTGCATAGGAACTGAATAGACAGTTTTCCAAAGAAGACATACTGATGGCCAACAGGTACATGAAAAGGTGCTCAACATCACTCATCATCAGGGAAATACAAATCAAAACCACAGTGAGATATCACCTCACACCTGTCAGAATGGCTATTAACAAAATGACAAAATTTTACAATTAAGTGTTGGCTAGGATATGGAGAAAAGGAAACTCTCATGCACAGTTGGTGAAATATAAATTGTTGTAACCAATATGAAAAACAGTACGGAAGTTCCTTAAAAAGTTAAATATAGACAAATACCGTATGATTTCACTCATGTGGAATTTAAGAAACAAACAAATGAGCAAAGGGAAAAGAGAGAGGCAAACCAAGAAACAGACTCAACTAGTGAGAAGAAACTGATGGTTACCAGAAGGGAGGTGGGTGGGGGGATGGGTGAAATAGGTGATGGGGATGATGGAGGGCACTTGCGATGAGCACTGGGTGTTGTTTGGAAGTGTTGAATCACTATATTGTACACCTGAAACTAATATTACACTGTATGTTAACTGGAATTCAAATAAAAACTTTTTTAAAAAGTGAAGTATAGAGCTACCATATGACCCAGAAACCCTACTTCTAGGTATATAACCAAAAGAGACAAAAACAGGATCTCAAAGAGATATCTGTAGTCCTGTGTTCATTGCAGCCTTATTCACAATAGCCAAGATAAGGAAACAATCAAGTGTCCATCAGTGGATGAATGGATGAAGAAGATGGGTATATAGACAATGGATTATTCAGCCATAAGAAAGAAGGATATCTTACCATTTGCAATAACGTGAATGGACCTTGAGGACTTCATGCTAAGTGAAAGAAATCAGATAAAGACAAGTAGTGTATAATATTACTTATATATGAAATCTAAAAAAACCTGAACTCATAGAAACAGAAAGTAGAATAATGGTTGCAAGGGGCTGGAGGATGGGGGGGATAGGGAGATGCTGGTCAAAGGGTACAAACTTCCAGTTACAAGTTCTGGATATCTAATGTATAATGTGATTATAATTAACATATGGCATTATATACTTCAAAGTTGCTAAGAGAATAAATCTTAAACATCCTTACCACAAAAAAGAAATGGTAATCATGTGAGGTGATGGAGCTGTTAACTGATGGTACTATGGTAATTATTTCCCAGCACATAAGTGTATCAAATCAACATATTCATACACTTTAAACTTACACAATGTTACACGTTAACTACATCTCAATAAAGCCGGAAAAGGAAAAAGTTCTGGAACAGGAAAATATATATGGTGGATGCTCTGAATGCCCAGGTTTGCATCCAGAATAAGGGACTTATTTTTAGGCTGTGGGGGGTTACTATGGCAGAAAGCCCTCAGTTGCTAACACCTTACAAGGATTGCACCATTTAATGATAGCGGCCTCACTCAGTGTCCTGCCCTATGGCAGATTATATATATTTTTTTAAGTGGCCCCAACAGTATCTTCCTTCCTACACGCTGTTGTTACAATGTGACCTTGCCACTTGTCCCATCAAGAGGTAGCCCTTCTGTATTTGGGCAGACATTTATATCTTCCTCAACCAATGCAGTGTGACTTCTGAAGCTAGGTCATAAATGGCTTTACAGCTTCTGCTGTAATGCTCCGCCGTTACTCTTGGAATGCTCTCAGAAACATCTGCTCTGTGAGGAGGAAGTCAGACCACATGGAGAGGCCATGCTCCAGCTAGCAGCCAGAGCTGAGGCTGAGCCACAGTCATAATCAAACACCAGACATGTGAGGAAGCCTTTGAGATGGACTGCAACTACATGAGAGACCCCAACTAAAAGCCACTGAGCTGAGCCCAGTCAACACCCAAAACTATTGAGATAATAATAACAAATGGCAGTTATTGTTTTATGCCACTGAGTTTGGGGCTGTTTGTTATGCAGCAATACATAACTGTACCATGCCTCCTTTCAAAGGCAGCCCACATCCTTTGACTAATGTAATATATTAGTCGCTGAGGTTGGGGCCCCTTCTACCCCAACTCAGAATAATTCTGAGGGGTCATCCCAGCTTTGGAACTCCCTATAGGTCAGCTTAGACTTCCAGTGCGACTATTATCACAGTTCAAGCTCTCTCTCTGCTCAGTTTTACTTCCTTCCCTGGCAACCCAGAAATGTTAATCTCAAGAGCACTCCCTAATAAATCTTCTGCGCACTGATCTTCATTTCTTAGTCTGCTTCCAAAAGACCCACCTGGGATAGTATGTTTCTTCCCAGTATTACTTAACACAGGGGGAACAATATTGGCTTCAGTTCTCACCATTACAGCAAAAACAATCCATTGATTGTTCACTGTTTTTCTTCCAGATCCCCAGTAGTCCATGAAATTGAAGCAGAGAAAAAAAAAATGTATGGGAATTACATTTTTAAAAAATTCAGCGTTGTACCTTGGGTCTCATTTGGAACTCCTGCTGCAAGAGCTTGGGCAGAATTGACCAGATGTTTTCCCACTCTTCTAGATAGTTCTTTCTTCCTAAGGAAGGACTTTACCATGAGTGATTAAATGCTGAATTAGACTAACAGTCCCATATCTGGTAGTCATTTTTGCTTTGTCTAGAAGACATTTAAAACTCAAAATTTTGTGATCTATATAAGAATTGTGCAGCATGTGAGTGCCTACTGATACATAATGGCCTTGACAACGTGCTTTTAAGGGAAACGTGCAGTAGATTAGGACGTGTCTATCAGCAGTCTCTCCTTTTCACCTATTTATCTCTTGTCTTGCCCCTTGTCCGGCTTTCCTCTCCTGCCCCAATCCTGTTTTGGATTCTAGATGTGTGCCTGTTCTAATTATGATTTTCCAGATACTTCAGATCTTGCTTAAGTGTCTGATTCTGCCCCATTGCCTGAATATGCCTTCATTACCTGGTTCCAGACCCCAGACTGTTCCTTATGTCTTGTTTAACAAGAAAATCTATGTGCGAGGTGCTGTGCTAGGTGCTGAAGAGATGCCTGTCATCTCTGCTGTCAGGTAACTTATTGTCTACTGGATGACCTTGTCCACAAGCTTGTTGGCTTTACCCAAGATACAGCATTTTTCTAGCATTCCTCCCATGCTTACCTGAACAATTTCTGTTCTTCCCCATCCTCAATGTCTAAAAGCTACAGCACAGTGGCCTGTAAGAAAGATGACACCTTTAAATGTCCAAGAGAGCATACTTCCTTTGCCTGGAAAAGTATGCAGTCTTCAGTGAAATGGGTAATTTTTTGCTTATTGTGGAAGCAATCAGAGCAACATTTGAACGATAAATGACGTACTTAAGTATTGAACAAGGGTATGTTGAACAGAGACTTAGATGGAAGAAAATGGAAAGAAGGTTCACCAGGTAGCTCTTTTCCATGGAATGAGCACCGAAGGTGAGTCTGCTTCCTTTCTACAATTCCATTTATCTGTCTGCATAATCCAGTATTAAGACTTATGGAAATCCCACCGGAAGGGTGAAAAAGAAAGGGGGGAGTAGAATTGGGGAAAATGGAGTCAAAGAATGGAGCCAGAAGCATAGAAATGTGCTGAAGCAAAAGAGTCACCTATCAATGTCAATTTGACAGCCATCAAGGGTCACGGTAAGGGGCCAGTCAGCTCACTGTGTCTTTGGCTCCCATATCCTAGAGAGTACTGTTAGGGAAGGAAAAGACATACTCACCCTGAAGCAAATAAGAGAGAAGTTGCCCAAGTCTTGGGAATTATATAAGGCAGGGGCGCCTGGGTGGCTCAGTCTGTTGAGTGTCTGCCTTTGGCTCAGGTCATGATCCCAGGGTCCTGGGATTGAGCCCCGCATCAGGCTCCCTGCTCAGTGGGGAGCCTGTTTCTCCCTCTCTCCCTGCCCCTCTCCCTGCTCATGCTCTCTCTCTCAAATAAATACATAAAATCTTTTTAGAAAAACAAAGGAAAATAAGGAATTATATAAGGCAAAAGGTGCAAGAATTAATCAAGGTGAGAAAATGGACTCTGAAAAGGCAAAAGTCACAGCGCCCTCAGGGGCATTCTGAAGATAATTTATTTTCAAAGCTGGACCATTGGTTCTTACTCTGTATACTCAGTTTTGTGGAACTAGCCCATAAAGGATGGATTTCTTTTCCTCACTGTTCTTACGCCTTGATAACTTCTCCAAGTAAGAGTTAACAAACTGAGTAGTTTTGGCTAGATAAACATATAGTTAGAAAACCAAGAATAGATGCCCTTCAACAGATGACTGGATTAAGAAGCTGTGGTCCATATATACAATGGAATATTACTCAGCCATCAGAAAGAATGATTACACAACATTTGCAGCAACATGGACGGGACTGTAGGAGATCATGCTAAGCGAAATAAGTCAAGCAGAGAAAGACAATTATCATATGATTTCATCATTTATGGAACATAAGAAGTAGGAAGATCGGTAGGAGAAGAAAGGGAAGAAGGAAGGGGGGGTAAACAGAAGGGGGAATGAACCATGAGAGACTGTGGACTCTGGGAAACAAACTGAGGGCTTCAGAGGGGAGGGGGGTGGGGGACTGGGATAGGCTGGTGATGGGTAGTAAGGAGGGCACGTATTGCATGGTGCACTGGGTGTTATACGCAAATAATGAATCATGGAACACTACATCAAAAACTAGGGATGTGCTGTATGGTGACTAACATAACATAATAAAAAATTATTATTACAAAGAAAAGAAAACCAAGAATAGTATGTGATCTCTTCAATAGTATTTTACAATATTACATAAAGTGATAGTATATACTATTTAGAGCAAGATTGAAAGAAATAGATATATGTACATGAAGTTAGGTATTTATTCTGTTTTTCATAATTTTAGAACCGCACTGTCCAGTATGTTAGCCACTTGCCATGTGTGGCTATTTAAACCTATATTTAAATTAATAAAATTAATGGGGTACCTGGGGGCTCAGTTGGTTAAGCATCCGTCTCTTGGTTTTGGACCAGGTCATGATTCCATGGTTGTGAGATCGAGCCCCACGTCAGGCTCCATGCTCAGCAGGAAGTCTGCTCAAGGTTCTCTCTCAAGATTCTCCCTTTCTCTCTGACCCCCCCCCCGATAAATAAATATTTTTTAAAATTAATTAATAAAATTAAGTATAAATAAAACTACAGTTCTTCAGCTACACTCTCTCATTTCAGGTGCTCACTATCTGTGTGTGACTGTTAGATACCGCGATACTGAACGTTTCCCCCGTAACAAAAATGTTCTATGGCCAGCACTGTCTTGAGTAAGAAGGCAAGTTAAATCTCTTCACAGAACTTGAGATGTCACCTTGGGGTATCAGACAGCCAGCACGCACAGAACTTTCTTTTGCCTTGCCACTTGCAGCCTTCTAATTTTAGAAGTTCAGTGGCTTAAGATTACATATTATTTATTCATCCACTCATTACTCATCCATCCAACAAAATTACCAACAAAGTTAATTTCCCCTCATAGTTTTCTTTCTTTGGTTGGATTTTTTCCCCTTTTATCCTAGTTTTGTTTAATTTTTGGTTTTGCTCAGAGATAACTACTTTTAGCATCATGCAGAATTTTGCATCATTCCTCATGGCTTCAATCTGTAGAAGAAACCTTACCACTCTCTGTACAAGCCCCCAGAACAAGAACTTATAAACTTATTTCTAAAATAACCGAGATCTGTATAAAATTCTGTGATTGCCTTTTGGCGGTCAGGTATTTGATCCGTGGACCCCTTTTACTTAATTCCCATTGATGATAGTTTGTGTCAGTTACCAGAAGAAACTTGTAACTCCCCTGCTAGGCTCCCAAGGACTCCTTAAAGGACCAGGTTTTATATTTTAAAAAAATATATCTGACTCACTGAATAGAGCACTTTATAAGCAGAAAAGCATCAAAGAACATAGTAGGATAAACGATACCAGTATTTAAATTTTGCTCTCAGAAGAGAAAAGGAGGTTTTATTTTTATTTTTAGATGACTTTTAATTGAAGCTATTCTAAACTTTGTTGAGTAGGTTGCCAAGTTTCCTCCTTTCACAAACCCTGCCAGTTGAGAGTGTTGGCCAAGTTAAAAAAAAGGGGGGGGGTAGGGTAGAAAATGCACATCATACTTTTTTTTAAGAACTTGAGGAACAAAGGGGTTTTTGTTTTACATGAGTTAAGTATGTGTACGTGTATTGTAAGCATTTTGCAGCCACCTTGAGCCAAAGACAATTACAAAATTGCTTGTAAGATCCAGCAGTTTTTTTCTTTTTTTCTCATAGCCTCCATTTAAGTTCTCATTAGGGTTTTTCTTTTCCTTCCTTTTAATAAAATGCACAAGACACAAGCCACAATCCAGCAAACTTGTTATTAAACTAACTAATGAAATAAATAGAAGACTTTAGTGCCTTAGGTAATCAGGTTCTAGGGTGTGGGTTGTATCAATTTTTAGCCACAATTGGGATTTTAGATTATAAACATGGCTCAGTGGAAAATTAAGGGGAGGGGGTTGTGGAGCAGGAGGGATTTGCATCCTGGAGAGTTAGTACGAGTTAAGATTTTGGCTTTTTTTAACTTAGTATAAATGTGGTAAAGCTCAATTTATATTAAATAAGAGAAGAAAATTTCATTTTCAAACAGTTTTAAGTGATTTCAACCATTGAAAAAATGAATATTCTTGCTGTATATGTTACTGGTCAATTAAAAAAAAATCTGGTGGAAAAGCCATAGCTTTTTGAGTGCTTAGAATTTAAGACTAAAGGGGCGCCTGGGTGGCACAGCGGTTAAGCGTCTGCCTTCGGCTCAGGGCGTGATCCCGGCGTTATGGGATCGAGCCCCACATCAGGCTCCTCCGCTATGAGCCTGCTTCTTCCTCTCCCACTCCCCTGCTTGTGTTCCCTCTCTAGCTGGCTGTCTCTCTCTGTCAAATAAATAAATAAAATCTTTAAAAAAAAAAAAAAGAATTTAAGACTAAAAAGCAATATCTCAACAAATATAAAAATTGACTAGATTATAATTTTGTGTTCACCTAACCCACATCTCCTCCTAGAAGGTGGGCAGGCAAAGAGAGTGGACAAAACCCTCACTGTTACTTTGCATTCACCCCATAAAAATCACTGCCAGTTTATGGCTCCGAGTGATTCTGAGAAATGCTCCAGGATTTCCGAAAGTAGAAACCCTATCCTAGCTTAGAGCTGAAGTGCGCATATTTAAGAACAAACAAACTGGCTCCTTTGGTGGTTATCTCACATGCATTTGTTTCTGCTTTGTTACTAATAATCCAGTTTGGCCCATCGCAGGGGAATAGGGTCTCTAGAATTTCTATCTTTATAAGAGAGGTTTAGATATTCAATCCAGTTACAAGCAAGGCGCTGTATTTGCAAAGCAAATCCACAGTTTGTATGTTTATTTGCAATAGATTTGTGACTGGAGGAGGGGTTGATGGACATAATGGGGATGACTAAATTCCTTCCAAACAACCCTTGGAGCTGTCTCTGTTCAACGGCATAAATTATAAAAATCATGGAATCTCCATAAATCAAACAACTTGTTTATTCCGTCTTATCAGGGAGTGAACTGTTGCCATAACTGAATTTTCCAGATAACTAGAGCCGACCATCTAAACACCAAAATTTATGTTAACCACGTTAATGAAAATTTTCCTTGAAGTTACATCATACTCCCCCGATTTCTTAAACAATATAGCAAAAAAATAATTATGATGATGACAAGGCTTCTGTAGGTGAAGCCTATGATTCAGCTACACCAGGACACGGTAAGAAGGCTTGCTCAGGAGGCCAAGAACAATGAACACCTCCTGGATACCCCTTCCGTGCCAGCTGGTACCCGCACGAAGGTGCTGAGCAGCGGCAGACGGGAGATCGTGTCCTCCGCAGCAGAATCCTACCGAAGTTGCCGTAGCAGCACAGAGGCCCACCCTTGCCAATTCAGACCCTCTGCCCTAAAGTAGAACAGGATGCAAGACTTTCACAGTCTTTATGCCTATTTGTTATAGCCCTTCTGTCTTCTACTTGAAAACCTGCCTGTTGTTATTTCCCGTTCCTACTCGTTATTCCTGTAAGTCAAACACCATGTCTTACTCATCCCTGTGTCTCCGTGCCTAGTAAAAGCCCCAGCAGATTTGTCGAATGCTTTCCATTAAATCTGTGTATTTCTGGTAGCCTTATTCCCTCAATTTTCTCAACTATGGTACAATGTATTCTCATGATGTATTAAATAATGAAACTTACTGAAACCCCTATTTTCCACGTAGTACCAGGCCATATAGAATCTGGGTGGCATTCTAACAGTGGCACTGTCTCCCATTGGTAAGGCATAGTAATAACTTTTTTAAAAAATTTCTGGATACACGGCTGTGTTGTGGATGTTTGACACTCTTGCAAATCTGACAGTAAAATATTTGAAGTGTAAGCAAAGGTAAACGGTAAGCAGAAGATAACTGTTCTAAGATCAGTTTGGGCCCCATGCTGTTATTTTAAGAATTTAGTTTTTAGGATTAAGAATTAAATGAATTCTGGGGCATAAAGGAGGAGATTGTGGCCGCTGTTTGCTGCCTAGGTTCCTTTTATTTCTTATACAATAGCGTTAGGTGTGAAATGGATACTTAGGCCTTAAACCTGGTACTCTCACTAGCAATTCTAAACATCCTCCGAGGAGCGTATCTAAGGGATATGGGGTGGACAGCAAAGCCTCCTGCAGCTTCGTCCAGAACAGTACTTTTGGCAGACAGAAGCAAAATTTGCCCCTGGGACAATCTTTTTCGGAGTCTCACACATTCCCAGCTTCTCCAAGGCAAGGTACTTCCTTCCTAGAAGCCTCAGTTTCTTCAACTATATTATAATCAAATCGGACTCTGCAATTTCTAAGGTCCCTTGTTTCACTACTACTCTGTTTCTAAAGGGAGATCAAAGCCCCCCGGAGTCTAAATTGAGGCCTTTCGGATGTCTCCAGGTTTTAGTGTGTGGTATGCCAACCGCAGCTGTTGGGAAGTCTCAGAACAGGACTATTTTATTTGTACCCAAATGGCTCCTTCTCTGTTCAGCGGCTTGCCGTGTAAACTCCGTGTAGCGTTGCCTGAGAAAACGCAGTAGCGTGAGGTCAGTTCAGACAGCGGATTTGGAAAACATGTTGCCACAGACATCCCCAAGGAATAAAATATAGCCATTCTTCATAATTTGTAAGCTGTAAGTACTCTAATTTTCTACAGTTGGGGAAAATTGATGACTTTATGTATCTGATGAGAATAAAAATTAGGATATTCATTAACAGACATTAGCAGAAGTCTACCAAAAACCATCAGACTGAGCAGTGCAAGAAGATGCTGAGATCTTAGCAGCAACATCATACAGCCCAGATCTCATCACATAACACAAATATACCACTGTGACCCCCTTTTGTGGGCAATGAGAACGACTTTATAGAGAATGTTACCCGGTTCATTTTAATAATGACATATGTTCAAAATTACTAATTTATAAGAAATGAAACATAGTTCTTTGTCTTAATACCAGTAGTATGTAATGAATGTTCAAGGGAGAACATCCACTTAGTTCAGAGTGACAAGCACCATCTCACTCATAAATCCTTCATCGTGAGAACCATACTCAAGAGCACAGTGTAACTTTGTAGAAGGATAAAATCTTTGCAATTCTAGAAGGCACTCTGAGAGAGAAATTATATGTTACCAGGAAATAGCTGCATGCAAATTAAATTGCAGCGGCTCAAGACCGTGGACGCTTTAGGGGAAGCATGTAGTTAGTTGTGCTAATCATTTTAGAAGAAGAATGCTATTCAACTTTCTGTGATTTTTACTCCGGAGAAGATCTTAGAGTTTCAGTCACTAGATGTAGTGAGGAGAGCAAGACAGATGTTAAAAGTAGCCTGATCTCTTCAGGTGTTCTTTGTTTCAGGAAGATGGCAAAGCCTTCTCCTCTAAAGCTGCTGGATTTCATCACAGTCTGTGACAGGCAAAGGGGTAAAGGTGGAAATCTGGCATAACTGAAATTGCAGCTTCTTACTTATGTAACAAACAGGACCACAACCTCTTTTTTTTTTTTTTTTGGCCGTGAGCATCACACCAGTCCAAAGCCAAGCAAGAACCAGGCTATCTTTTCCCAGAACTCAGAGGGATTTGAATTTGGAGAGACAATAGGCCTCCCTTGCTAGACTTGAACGTGGGAAGGGCCGGAGGGGGATGTCACCCTGGAAAACACAATTGGGGAAGAGGGAGAAATTGATTATTTCATATAAGAAAACCCAATGAAATTTTTGCATCAGGGCAGTAGAGCCCTCTGGTACAAACACTCTGAAATCTTTTGCAAACATTAAAATAGTGACTATAAACCCTGGATGCATGGGAAAATTATGATAGTTGGGTAAAGAAAGTAACCATGCCATTATAACAAATAACATAAAATATATATTTTTATATGATAGATGGAAAGGCACATAGAAAAATGAAAATAGTTTTATTTTCTGGAAAGTAGAATTACGAAAGAATTTTTTTCTTTTGCTTACATTAATGCTGCTATAATAATCTTTGTACAGTAATATCTTTTTACTTTTATTAGATATAATTGACATATGGCATTGTGTAAGTTTCAGGTGTATAGCACAATGATTTAGACTTTTACGTATATTAAGAAATTATTACCACAGTAACATTTTTTAAATCTTGCTGAAATATTTGTCAAAATGAGTAGATTTTGTGAGGTTTCATTTTTCTCTGCTTTAAATATTTAAAGTGAGGCTTTCACCACTTCCCTTTTAGATTTGAGGACTGATCTGTCCCTAAAGTTGTCATTTACTGAATAGTCAAAAGTGTTACTTACACGGAATGAAATCTCAAAGCGAAAGTTTGAAAGTAACTTAGATCCAGCTTAATGAAGTTTTATTTTAGAATTTTACCATTCAGACTTGATTTATATCAAGAGAAAACTGTAGTTCATGTGGACACTTAATTCCAGTAATGTCAGTTAGAAGATCCCTGAAGACAAGGTAACTTGTACAGTGTGATCAGAACTCATGGATGTCTGTAATTCCTGAAGACAGTGCTGTGTTTCTGACCATAGGTTGGTTGCCAGAACAATCGGCTGAAAACAGGAAATTCCATTTGATACATTGGCTGTTCCATCACAGCTACTGTTTGGATATAACCTACGTTGCTATGGGATGTGTCTCCCAGAATAAGCCACACTGCCCTCAGAAGCACACTTAAAACTTGGGGCGCCTGGGTGGCTCAGTTGGTTCAGCGTCCGACTCTTGATGTCAGCTCAGGTCATGATCTCAGGGTGGTGAGACTGAGCCCCACATCAGGCTCCGTGCTCAGCGGGGAGTCTGCTTGGAATTCTCGCCCTCTGCCCCTCCCCCCACCCATGTGTGAGCGCATGCTCGCACTCTCTCTCTCAAATAAATAAATCTCAAAAAATAAAAAAAAGAACAAGAAGCACACTAAAAACAGAATTCCAGTGCAAAATGAGGCTCTGACGAGGAGGAGTACTCTTGGGATGTCCTCTGCCAGGCAACAAACAGGACTGTGTGGGGTAGAACTATTTCCACAGAAACAGAGACATGAGTCACAAGAGTCTCACGCAGAATTCCGGAGATACTCTAAAGATCCCGTCACAGTGTATGGCCTACACTGATATCCAACAAATGTTAATTTCTTTTTCCTCCACTCCATTTCCAATTATTGCCCTACCCCCTCACCAGTGCCTCAAATACAGTATCGTTGAGGTCTCTTAGTTAACCACAGTGTGTGATATACTAATCAAGAAGCAGGCTAACGTGGATATGCTGGTACAGCACTGTCCTGGGCCCGGGTGTTCAACTGTTAGAAGTGCACTGTCAGCCTTCTGCACAGGCATTGATTAGACCTGAGATAATTTGAGGGCTGGCCACCGGGCAGGACTCCCTGCCTCAAACTGTCACCCCTACTGCCAGGTTTGGTGCCCAAAATTGTTTTGTTAGAAATTCCAGTGTCTATTACATCTTTAGGATACCTATTTTAAAATATCCCTGAGTTCTAGCAGCTCTGCCTTTAAAACATATCTTGAAACTGTCCACCTCTCTCCGTTTCCACTGTTACGACCCTAGTCCAAGCAGCGGGACCCCTCTCGCCTCAGCTATGGAAGAGCCTCCAAAGAACGGCCCTTTTCTCCACTTTCCACAAGCCATTTGTCACATAGTCAAGACATAATTCAAGTAAGTCCCTCACTTAAAGGCTTCCAGCAGCTTCTTCCACACCATGTCGCCATGGACTACAAAAGCCCCTTAGAAGCTCCAGCCCCACCTAGCTCTCTGATTTCATCTCCTACCACTCTGCCCACGCTCACTCTGCTCCAGCTCCATTGCCCTTCCTCCTACTCAAATGTGATAGCCAGTTCCCATTTCTCCCTGATATTCAGGCCTTCTCGGGCTAATGTGCCCCCCATACACATTCCCAGCCACTCTCTTCTCATACACGACTTTACTGCCCTCACAGTATTTAAAAGAATCAGTTTCTTTGCTTCTTATGTCCCCCTTTAAGCAGGGGATTTATCTGAGTATAAATCCTTGACTTCTCTGCGGTGAATGGCTTCTGGAGGCTCTCGAATATGAGCCATATGAGAGTGGAAACCTGCTCAGTCTCCAGGGTCCAGACGAGTGCCCGGCACATAGCAGGTGCTCAGAAAGTAATTGTTGAATGAGTAATGGTATCACCCCATTAGGTGGCCCTTTATTGGTTTTCAGATTGACCTTTATGGCTTACTTGACCCTTCTTCTTAAATAGCTCCTCCTTTGGAATGTGACACTGTGTTATACCAGTTCCTGGCTCCTGCTCTCCTTCTACTACTAATCCCTAAAATCTTGTCTTCGGGTTCTTTCTTTTCTGTCTGCATTCTCCCTCAGAGTCTCATTCATTCTCGTTGTTTCAACCATCACCTCTGAAGAGAGTCCCTGTTTTCATATCTGCTCCCACCGATCGCTGTCTGCATTTAATGAGAGTTTATAATTGAACGTGGCCATTATTAAAATACCTTCTCATCCTCTGTAGTACATCCTTCGAATTGACAGACTTCCCCATCTCTGTAAAATGACTCCGCCATTATCCTAGCCACATTTGATCTCTCCTCCTCCCTATCTCTCATCCAGCCCCCATATTAGTAAACCAACTCTCCTTCATTCCTTTGCAAAATCTCAAATTCCACCCCACACTCTCTAAGCGTTTTGCCATTACCTTACTGATGAGTCTGAACTTCTGAACTTAAATAGGCTCATATTCTAGTTCATAGAAAATCAGAATAGGACAGGAGCCACATAACCGTCTAACTAAACCCCACACCTTACGGACAAGGAAAAGGAGGGAGGAGGCTACCATAGTACTAGATGGGGAGTGCTGAGCACAGTGCCAGAACCCAAGCTCAGTCTCCAGGATGGCATTCCTTCTATAATCTTTGGGAAATGGCCTCGGAGCGCCAGCCAAGAAGAGAGAAAGAGCTAAGAGAGTCCTGAAAGAAAAGCACCAAGAGAGAAGACGAGTAAAGGACATGAAGACACACACTCTGTTGACTTCCCAATTTTGCTTCATGCTGCCCTGAAGAAGGCTGTATCTTGAATGGGTCCTTAAAGTTAATAATGATTATTCATCCTGAACACATGCAGTTGTCACTACTGGTCTCTCTCCTAGAGGTGCCAGATGCTATCAAAGCACTGATTTGATTTTCACCTACACAGTACAAATCAACTTTTAAATCGTAAATTCAGGAACCATATGCCATTGTGACATTAAACAGTGAAGTCAGGCTCATCTCTTTCTTTAAGGAAAACCTTATTCTAAAACCCAGATATGATTAAGGGGAAAAAGAAATTTGGATTGTATCAATAAATAAGCTTCTCTAAAATTTATTTCAGAGAATTTTGATTCATTTTAGAGTAATATAGTCACCCAGATCCTCTCAAACTCCATGGTTGGTAGGATGGAGTGTGTTCTGTTGTCAACACGGCTTCCCTCCACAGTCAGTGATGCGTGTTAAAAGCCTGCTCAAACAGGTTCTGTGACCAGTGCAGAGAGCCTGTCTCTTCTGGCATTGCTGAGAAAGTGGTCTGGAGGGCACAGAAAATCAGGTGTTCTTTTCCTTGGTTCTAAGTCCTTGATGTTCAAGTTATACGTGATCGAAGATAATTCCTGAATGGTTTAGAGCTCCATAGGAAAGACATAAATTGTATTCAAGCTCATTGGAAGCATCTTTGTTCCGGAGCCGTTCATGTTTTTCGTTCTGGTTACCTCAGTGGGCATACTCAGGAAGTTCAGGTCATAAAGTTAAGTACCTATGTAGTCCCGCTCCAGGGACCAAATCCACTGGGCTGCTTCTTTCTTATGCCAAATAAATAAGATTAAAATGAGCATCGAGGACAGCCTTGAAATGGACCCTAAATTTGCATTCAGAGAAGGACAGAGGTAATACTGAAGTGTGCTTCAGGAGGGGAAGTGGGGCCGCACCAAGACAGTCTCATCTCATGATTGCAGAGGTGTAAGAGCTCCTAGTCTACCAGTGAGGGTCAGGTCTTCTTTTTAACACAAGCTGACGGCTGCCTCCTGGAGTCATTTGCCACTTGCTGTCTCAGAAGGGAAGTGTCTGCTTCGTCAGACACGAATGTGGGTGTAAGACCAGGGTTAGGAGCGCAACCACAGGCTGTACCAGAACCAGATGGGACAAGAGCTCCAGGCTCATTCACAGCACACTGACACCTACATATCATCTTTCTTCCCTGCAGTTAGAAGAGGCCACCGGCCTAAGGCAACCGGCATATACTGCTAGTCACCTCCAGAGCCTTTCAGAAGTCAAGAGACCTTGAGGTTCTCAGCATATGTAGAAATGAAGAAATGCCTAAACAGGGTTACAGAAATTTTGGTACAGTTTAAATATTTACAGTTAACAAACTGCTGCTTTTAATGTACACACACACGTACACATAAAGCACTTACACACACACACACACACAACACCACAAAAAAGGTAACTACAGACTTTATGAAACTATTAAGTCCTAGTGCACTGTGGGTGGGGTAGTCCAGTTAATGGGACACCAGTTTAACGTGGTCCAATGGGTACTGTCTTCTTTCAGTCCTCTCAGTGTAATTTGGATGTAATATTCATGTCCACAATTGAGACCCTTCATGACTGGGAAGCCCAGGCCAGACGGCCCTCTCAGTCCCCCTGTGTGGGTACTGTCCTCCTCTCCCAAATGTTCCTAATTAAAAATCTTTCCTTGACCATAAGCCAATCACACCACCTGCTCCGACTTACCGTGATATTATAAAAGAGGCAAAAAGACAATTCGCAAGGAACCAAAAGGAATTTCGGATGTAAGTTGATGCCATACTATTGTTAAATAGAAAATCACAAACTCTTTTCGAGCTGGAAGTAATCACAGAAATCGTCTACACTAGCTCCTTATTTTACCAATGAGGAGAGTCACTTCTGAGTGTCTAACAGACTCGGAGATTCTTTTCCGGTGAGTGTCAAGGATGTATGTGGGAGCCGTGGAGCCATGGCAAGCGTCAGGGATTGAAGGAAGGAAGAAAGCTTTGCTGCGCTGTGGTTGGGGGGATGCACCCCAGCATGGAGAGCCCAGAGGAGAGCTCCAGGGACTAGACACTAGAGTACAGTTTATTTACAAAGATGAGCCCTAGAAGAACAGCAAGGGTTGTTTGCTGCATGAGTTCCCTGGTGGCAGTAGGGGCGTATTGAGGAAAGCACAATCAAATACATCAGAGAGAGGTAAATGGGAGAGCAGCCAGGTGGGTCTTATCCAACAGGCAGGGCAAAGGTTTGAGCCTCTGCTTTCCAAGGGTCCCTGTTCCCCTCCCACCTCCTTCCAACCCCCCAACCCCCACCACACATGCACGTGCACACACAGCCCTTAGATTTCCTGTGCCCGGTGGGAAGAATGGGTACGGACACTTTGTGAGAGGGCCCCTGCGGAAGCAGCAAGGCAGAGTCCAAAGCATACTCAGGTGTCATGGGTGATGTCTTTGGTATACATTTATAGGAGGGGATGTTCTGGGGGGATTCCTCACACCAAGTAGTGCATGGGGGGGGTTGCTGAAGATTTAGTTTGTAAAGGACTTTTACTGATGTGGGGAAGTCAGTAAACTGTTAATTTATTCTTTCCCAATTAGAAATCCTGCTTTATTCTAAAATGTAACTCGAAATTTTGATTTTATAGAGAAAAGCACAGAATTAATGAAGAAATAAAACTCCTAAGACAGCGGCAGGAAAGAATTAACAAGGAGCTTGATAGGTTTGTTCCTTATTCAACTTCGTAGTGATTAAAAACATTTTAATTGAGGGGCACCTGGGTGACTCAGTCAGTTAAGCGTCCAACTCTTGGTTTTGGCTCAGGTCATGATCTCGCAATCGTGGGATCGAATCCCGTGTGGGGCTCTGAGCTTCCGCTTCAGATTCTCTCTCCCGCTCCCTCCCACTCATTCTCTCTTTCTCTCAAATAAATTAATGATCTAGGGGCACCTGGGTGGCTCAGTCGGCCTTCGGCTCAGGTCATGATCTTGGGGGTCCTAGGATTGAGCCCCACATTGGGCTCCCTGCTCAGTGGGGAGCCTGCTTCTCCCTCTCCCACTCCCCCTTCTTGTGCTCTCTCTCTCTCTGGCAAATAAAATCTAAAAAAATAAAAATAAATTTAAAAATCTATTAAAAAAACCTGTAAAACATTTTAATTGAACAAATGTGTTACATAAAACTACAATGGGCTTATTATGTAAACGTACATGAACTCAGATATCTGCAAAGAGATTTTCTACTTAACAGTCCCTCTGAAATAACTCTTTGACCTTCTTTGTCCACAGAACCAACGACTCTGCTAATTTAATTAATTGCTAAACATCATCATCTCCTTTACTCCTCCAGCTATAGGACTTAAGCTCAAGGCCTTTTTAAAAATAAACCCATAACCATGCCCTGCCCTAGGGAAGACGTACTAGAAAAACAACCTATTTAGCTGGTCTCCCTTGGGCTAGTTCTTTGTTCCCCTTCTGCCCCTACACACACAAACATTTTTTGGGGCACATTTAATTTGTTTATTTTACAAATTGGAGTGTAAAAAGGAAAACTATAAAGTATTGGGACTAAGCTACTTCTAGCATACCCACATGCACTAGAATGTGTCAAATGAGCACAGCCCTTCAGACGAGTGCCTTGCAGGACCACAGCTCTGCGCCATCTTCTAATTACTATTTTGGAACTTAAAAAGCTAGTTTCCTATAGAATTGTCAAATTGCTATGTTGTACACCTGAAACTAATGTAACATGATACGTATGCGATACTTCAGTTTGAAGGAAAAAAAAAAAAGGTAGTTTCTGGGCTCCTGGTTGGCTCAGTGGAACATGCAACTCTTGATCTTGGGGGTTGTGAGTTCAAATCCCATGTTGGTTGTAGAGATTACTTAAAAATAAAATCTTAAAAAATAAATAAAATAAAAATTAAAAAGCTAGTTTCCCAGTCACATGAGAAAATCCATTACTTTAGAATCTTATCTCACTTTTTACCAAATAGCTTATCACCCAAATTTCCCCTTCACAATAACCTAATTATAAGATCTGATTCCGGGGCGCCTGGGTGGCTCAGTCCATTAAGTGTCTGACTCTTGCTTTTTGGCTCAGGTCATGATCTCAGGGTCTTGAGATTAAGCCCCACATTGGGCCCCGTGCTGGGCATGGAGCCTGCTTGGGATTCTCTCTCTCCCCCTCCCTCTGCCCCTCTCTGCCCCCCATCCCCTGCACTCTCAGTCTCTCAAAAAAAAAAAAATCTGATTCCAGGTGGATTTTATAAGTTCCCCAAAATTAAATCTATATGGGACAGGATTTCTCATATCATATATCTGAGGATATAACAGAAGAATGTAGGACAGTAAGAGCAATGTGCAAGAAGCCCTCAAATATGTTTATGCAATTGGACATTGTTGGAGAAAATAAAGGGAAAATACTCGTACATATATAAATCTCAAGTGCCTGTTAAATCTATAGGCACGGCATGCACATTTCTGTCTGTAATCTTCAGAAAAGAGATGCTCTGGGAGAGGAAAGGAAAGATAAGCAGAACAATGAGGGTTAAGTAGCAGTGGTGGTTGCAAAACTGTGAATGTACTGAAAAACCACTGAATTGAACACCTTAAAACGGTGAATTTTATGGTATGAGATACATGTCAATAAAACTGTTATTTAAAAAAAAAGAGGCACTGTAAATTAAAAGGGTGAGCAGGAAGATGGTTTGATTTTAACAAAGTGAAATGAACCAGGGTCTGAATATGACTCGCATCTCAAGGAGATTCTAAGAGGGTGTTACTGAGAAAGGGCATGAGGGCTATTTTGGAGTGTGTTTAAATAGGACCATAAGAAAGAGACCCAAACTATGAGAGCCAGATTTGGGAAAAGCAGGAGAGACCCAGAAGGTAATCGTAAGTGAGGAGAAAAGCCAGTGGAGGTGAGAAAATGGGCAGAAATAAAGCAGAGAATGAGCGAGACCATCTGTCAGTGGCAGAGCACTAATGCGGGGAGCCCTGAAGAGCTAGCCCTCTTGTGCCCCCACGGGTGCCCAACACTAAATTCTAAAGATACCAAGAGGCCGCCTTGCAGGGGGCTAATCTAAACCTCATGCTTTAGCAAAGTATATTTGGAATTTTCAGAAATGTTTACTTCCTACAAATTCCATGGAGGAAAAATAATTTTAAAATGTCTCACTTGAAAATTGCCAGCGAAATGAACAGCCATATATCCTTTTTTCATTTTTGTTTCTCTTGCTAATGTTTCTCCCTCGTCCCCAGTTCTTACTGATCCTAGCCTTAGCCTAACACTGCCTCTTCCCTCATCCACAGATCTCTGGAAAGGTTTCTGCTGCCTCCTGAATTCAGCTATCCAACTCCTTCGTAATATTTCTTGAATGAGTACTTGATGACAAAAATCAGATAGGTTCCTGGATTCCTGCCTCCATGAGCTTCCAGACTTGTCTCTTTCCCCCTAGATCTTTCCCCTGCTGGTCCCTTGTACTCTTCTGTCCCGTGGACACTCCTTAAAGTCTGCGCCAGAGCCAGACAAGTGAAATCAGTTCAGCAAAAATTGTGCAAACCACCTCACTGAAGAGACTGCTTCACTCCAGTGGTTGAACTGAAGGCTTGAGTCACACTGCTTGGGTTCACATCCTAGATTACTTGCTAGCTCTGTGACTGTGGGCAGGTTAGTTAACCTTCCTGAGCCTTTTTCCTCATTTATAACACTGGATAATAGCAGTACCTACTTGATAAGATTGTTGTACGGGTAACTGAATGACTATCTGTAAAATGCTGGCAAATGGCCAGCATATTAAATTTTGTATAAATGTTAGCTCTTAGTTGGTGTCAGTATAAAAACAATTGGTTTGGCTACTGATTTTTTTTTATTATTATTTTTTTATTAGACTCCAGGCAAAGGCTACCAAAAAACCTTACGAAGTTAAGAATGACTTTGAGAAGTTTCTCCATAAACTGGTATGTTTCCTTTTTGAAGATAAATGAGAATGCTCTATGTAGCTTCTCTTATATGGACTGGACAATATTTAATAAGCAATATATGGTTTCACATCCAAGTTACAGAGGCAAGGTAGAATACACTATTCTCATTTAGTCATCCACATGCTCATTTAAGATAATCTCTGGTTCTCATACTAGTGACAACCTCATGCCCACTTATCTTCATCCCTGGCTTCCGACCACGGGCAGTTTATGCAACTGAAAACCTCTAAATGCGGTCAAAATTTCAAACTAATAGAAAATTATCTGTGTGAAGTCATATTTTATTTTCTGTTAATAATTCAACAAATATTGGATTCTAGTGACCATGTTAGATGAGTGGTCCCTGCAGAAACTGGAAGGTTCTAAACAGGACTCAAGTGAGAGAGAGGAAAAGAAGAAAGGAGCCTGCTCCATCTTTCCAGTTTTCTCTGTCCCCTCCTCTTACGCTCCTCCTTAACTTCTGGGCAGTTCTGTTAAATCTGAAGGTTCTTCTTCCCTTCCAGCAGGCAAGAACATGTAGAGAAAAAGGTGCAATAAATCTGGGGGTTGGGCAATCTGAGGTCAGGAACAGGAGAGAGCTTTTTATTTGTAGCATGTCATCTAGAATGATCCTCATTGGCTGCTGGTGTAATGTCAAAAACAGAGGTCAAATAATCTAATCAAATTCCTGTCTGAGCCAAAAGGTGAGAGAAGGGAGTAAAACACCAGTGTATTTAATATTAAACAAGTAGGACTATTCTTCACCTCCACACTAAAACATTCTTTCTCCCATTCTTCTTGGTCTCCCTTAACGACTACTACTAGAGACATGGGTTCAAGTATTTATGAAGTGTAAGAAACCACTGTGCCAGCGTGCTGGTGAAAGGCAAGGGACCTCAGCTGGTCCATGGTACATGCCTGAGTATCAGGGAAAGTGCGAGTTGTGAAACCTGTAGCACGCTGAACTGCCCATGCCTGTCTAAACAGAGCAGCTATACCGCAGCTCTAGTTCACGGCCATCCCCTAGCAGCAGAGGCCAGGGGAGAATCAGATCTCCTGCCATCAGTAATCCAGATTCTTCTGTAGAATTCCTGATTAGAACCCCAAAGTTTTCAATACTCTGGGGGCCAAACTAAATGTATCTGCAGACCAGATGTTTGCAACCCCTCCTCTAAATCCTAGACCTGGAGCTCTTCAAAAGCTACCTGTCTTCTCCTCCACTGTATCCCAGGGCAAACTCTTCACCCCCACTGGGCCTTCTGAACACTCCATGTTTGCTCATACTCATATATTCACCCATCTGCAGTGCCTACTCCCCAGCTTTCAACTTCTACTCATCCTTTAGAGCACTGCTCAAATTCCATCTTCTTCATGAAGCTTTTTCCAGTTGTCCTAACCCCATCCTTTCCAGAAAATTTTGGTATCTCTCATAATTTCTAGAATAACAGTGATGGTTTGAAAAATAGTTCTTTTCTTCAAGCCAGACATTGAGACAAATACACAGTAGATCCCTGGCTTAGAACAACTGTGTCCTCCAAAGCAGAGGGCACAATGGAAATTTTTACTCACCTGTTGCAAGAAGGAATCTCATGGTGGAAAATTTAAACAGAATAGCGAAGCAATGGAAAGTACCACATGTTTTGTTTTTGGGAGTTTGGGGTTTTTTGTTGTTTTTTTTTTTTTACAGTAATCCAGGTACCAACTGGATAGTTACGTACCAACCACAGATCTTCTGCGTAAAATGGAAAGGTATTTAAAAACAAATAAATATAATCTGGGGTACCTGGGTGGCTCAGTCGGTTACGAGCTGGCCTTTGACTCAGCCCAAAGTGGAAGTCAGGCTCGTCGCTCAGTGGGGAGCCTGCTTCTCCCTCTCCTTCTGCACTTCCCCACCCCCACCCTGACTTGTGCTCGCTGTCTCTCTCGCTCTCTCTCAAACGGATAACTTTTAAAATCTTAAGAAACAACAACAACAAAGAATTATTTAAAATCAATTCGGATTTTGGATTATCGGGTATTATAAAACTCAAAATTCAACAAATTTGACTTAAGCTTTCTCAAGTGTTTACCTTTCTTTTCCTAGTACTTTATAGGACTGCTGTCCTTTGAGAAATACTAGAACCAGCTTTGCCTTAGCCTCTCTGAAACTGAGATTCAAAATGATATGTCCAGTCTTTAAGTTGTACATAACGAGCAAAACAATCCTAGAATAATACAGAATTGTAATTTTCTGGATAATTCATACCATAAGACTGCTCCTGCTTCAGTTATCTGATAGTATCAGCAAAATGCTTTTTGGTCTAAATCTTCCTGTAATTCAGGAAGGCCCTCTTGCGAGAAAGCCATTTACTTACCATCGCCACATGGCCAAAAGTTTCTGACTACTTTGGATAACATATACAGGACTCCAACACCCCTACCCAATCCCAGAACCTACTCTTAGCCACAGGCCTGCACACCCGTCCCCCCCCCCCCCCCCACAAACGAGACCTGCTAGACGCCCAACCGAGAGTTGCAGGGCATGGGTGGGGTCGCCCAGAACAGTAAACATGCCTTTTGGATCAGAGCAGCATTTGAGAAAAGTTAGCATAGAGTGGGAAGTAAATTCAATGAACAAATGGAATTATCTGAATTATCATCCAGATAATTCTCTATTTCAATGGAATAGAGATAAAAATGGAAAGCATCTTTTATCTAAGTTTCTTTATTAAGTGATACAGAAAGCTCAAGGCCAAAAGAATTGAAAGTGATTATTTATGTGATATCACATAGTTTTTAAAAGTAAATGAGCCTAAATCCATCTTTGCTTTAAAAAAAAAAAAGTGATTCTTCTCATCTTGGTAATTGGTGTAACCTCACATCAGGTATCCAGGAAAATGTACGAATCTTTACTCATGTGTTACTTTAATAGCGCTCTGAAGCCCGAACCAAGACAGAGCTTCTGGCATCGCTCTCATCACCATCATCAACAGAAGACTACGACTATGAAGAAGAAGGTCAAGAGAAGCCAGAAGGGAACTGTGTTTAAGAATACTGCGTACAATGCAACTGTATCCGTTTAATTGTAGCAGTATGTTTAATTCAACTCCAATCCATGGGGTCAGTATTGAATGTCTTTTATCGTTCATCTTTAAAAATCTTGAAATCAATAAATCTCAGTAAATCATCCTTAAGAGATCTGTCCAAGCATAACTTTGGCTCTTATTGGTAGAAACATATTTTAAAATGGAAAAATAATCATTATGAAGCATAGAGAGCTTTCAACCGTTTCTTTGGAAATACATCTTGATAATAGCAACCGTTCATCATAATACAAAACAGAAAGAGGATTAATTTACTGTGGCATAAGAAGTTCTGCCAGTTCCTAAATGCCCTAAATAGTTTCTCTGAGATTTTTTACATTGTTTAGGCCTCAAGGAAAACCAAAGCCCCGCCTCCAGGTTTGGTAGCAAACAAACTCTGCTTCTCGAATGTTCCGTTCCGGCCGCTCCTCTGGTAATAGGCTTCATGCACGTGTGCTAGGAAGCTGGTCAGCTTGTCTGCAGGTACTATCGACACTGTGCAGCCTCCCCATCCTGCTCCAGTAAGTCGGGACCCCTGAGCCCCAAACTTCCTAAAACAATGAGAAAAAAACACATTAGAACCTGTAAATGAAAATGAGAGTGGTTTGCCTGGTGCTTATAGAGAACAGACAGCCGACCCACGTTCTAAGAAGCGAATGTGTGGGTTTCTTTGTTGGGTAGGGAGAGGGTAGTTTAGTGTGGCCAAACATTTTAGGACATTAGATATTTCAGAAGGTGATTTGAAACTTAATTGTATCTAAAACTGGGCCATGATGGTGGCTCTAAGCAGGGAAAGTTAGCAGGACTGTTTGGTGAGAGCTGGCAATAACCCCCCACATAGTCCTGATTCCATAAAGTCACCAATTTAGCACCTGTATACAGCAGGCTTACAGGTGATCAAGAAGAAGGAGTAAAAAGCAAACAGGCAACAGACATGATCGACAGGATCAACACTATGCTCCAAATGAGGTCCCATCAAACTCGGAAGTGCAAGGCTCCTGCAGGTGAGGGCTTCCGCCAGTGGCTGTTTGAGGCGTGTTCTTAAGGCCTGGCTCTTCCACATAAAAGAATCGTCCCCTAGAACAGATAGCCTCGATTTGTGCTGAATAAATTTATCCACAAAGAGCATGTTACTAACTCTAGATCAGTTTATCTGTTTAATCTCTAATGGGAAGTCATGCAGATCTTTCCACAAAAAGGACGGTGGCCTCTACAGGTCCATACGCATCTTCCCTGCACCTTTGCGAGCTGGTCCAACCACTGGACTCAGAATTTACCATTAGCCAAATTGTGTGATCGGGATGGAAACCCCTATTTCAACCAGCACACAAAAAGAGGTCATTTTAGTCACCATCAACAAGGCACAGTTTCAAACCTAAGATTTGTACCAAAATGAGAGGCCCTACGCAAAGCACAAGGGTCCCTCATCTTTAAAAGCTGTAATTTATTCTGATAATAAACGTTAACATGTACTTCCAATTCTTCCTAATAAAATTTACTCCAAATTCATAGCAGATTAAAAACTCCATAATTAGTTTAGCACAATTTTGTCCCCTTTTTTCCATCTAAATGAGCTACTTTACTTCCTGGAAAATATCAATAGAATATTAACCCTCCTCTAGGACATCAGATTTATGGCACATCAGTAATTCATTTTCCCCTCAATGATTTTCTCAATTGATTCCTTTTCATCGTCTGTTTTATTCATCAAAATATATTTTTCAAATGAAAATAGATGTTTAAGGAAGAAAACAAGATGCTTGCAAATAATAAAGACTACTCATCTCCTGCTGTCCCTCAGACATTCAGCTTATAGCCCAGTAACTCAACTAAGCCCAGACTCCTATCTTCCAGGCTGAAAAGTTTATCTGACTGTGGGATTCTAGGAGATTCTAGGATAATTCTGATTTCTCAGGCTGGCAAAGGGTCACTTTGCAACTTAGTGATTTGAAAGAAAAAGTTAAAAAATAAGTTGTGACAAGCAGTCACATCAGACTGTCTTTCCTGTGGAAGATGCTGGAAAAAAGGAGGTGTGGCCAAGGCATCTCTGGAAGACCCTAAAATCGGGGCATCAGAGCCAACCGGGGCATGGTCTAGAGAACAACAGGGTGCCCTCCTATGTGATTCTCTAAGATCCAAGCTCTGCCATTGTGTTGGACTCAAACCCACCAGGTCCTTTATGGTCTTCAGTGGACTTCCAGGGGTATTTTCTTACACTTTCTCATTTGAACAGTTTCTGAAAGCTGTGGTTTCAGAACTGAACCTAAAGCAAACTAAGCGTTGTTTCTAACTGGCTACAAAACCCATAGGAATTGTGCCAAAGGGCTTATTTTCCTCAGGATCCTGCCAGTTTCCAGAAAGCAGAAGCTAGAAGTCTTTCGAGGTAAATATATTCACTTTTGAGTCTCCAGAGGTGCTCTGTCACCACCCTGCCTGCTGCAGAAGAAAATGCACAAGGCTGCATGAGCCACATGATCTGAAATCATCCGGGCTCAAATGTCCCAAACAGAGAATGATAAAGGCTGTTATAAATAGCCTTCTGCCCCTGAGTCAGTGGCACTTGTGGTCACAAATCAGGGGGCTGCCCCAGTAGGTGGTCAGCAGCCTGCCCAGCTCTATACATTGACAAAGGCAGAAAGGTCCTGTCTGCAGTGTTCCAAACTGGTCCTTACTATGCTCTTTGGCATATGCCATAGAAATTCAGGGAGAAAGTCAAAAGTTAGGAGACCAGTACAAGCTTTATATTAAGAAAGAAAAGTTGGTGAGCCATGTTTTTCCCATGAGAACAGTAAGACATTAAAAATACAGATTCTTGGGGCGCCTGGGTGGCACAGCGGTTAAGCGTCTGCCTTCGGCTCAGGGCGTGATCCCGGCGTTCTGGGATCGAGCCCCACATCAGGCTCCTCCGCTATGAGCCTGCTTCTTCCTCTCCCACTCCCCCTGCTTGTGTTCCCTCTCTCGCTGGCTGTCTCTCTGTCAAATAAATAAATAAAATCTTAAAAAAAATAAAATAAAATAAAAATAAAAAAATAAAAATACAGATCCTTGAGGTATTGCACATCAGAGAAGCACTTCTTTGTGGTGACGGGAAATAACGCGGAAGGGTTAGTCAAAACAACACAAGCAGCCTCTGCCTTCTTATAACCATGATGTACAAAATAAAGGCTAGGGCAGATAAGAGATGCAGATTATTAAGAATGTTCCCTTTGATCCTTTTATCACTGAAAAGTACATTCATACAACTAATTTTCCGGGCATCTAATATAGCCCGACAAAAATGTCCTACTTTAAGTGAACTGATTGGACCATAAAACACTTACTAAGACACAGGCACAGAAAAAGGCAAGGGAGGGGGGAGGGAGCTCCAGTAAGACCCAACTTTGCTATAAACTACAAAGAGGGAAAGAAGCAAGGAATTGTACCTTGTGTTTCAATTCAATTTTATTTATTTCAAAATATTTATGTATCATACAAATGGGTATTAAGTTAATTATTTCAGCATATTTTGGATTTAGAGACGGGTTATATATATCTCTCTAACCCCAGCCCATCACAATTCCAGACATTTGGTAGCTTCTAATAAATGCTTGTTGGATTATTATATTTGTTTTAAAATATCAAAATATAAATCTAGGCTGTTTGTTATTAAATGTTAGAAAACTTCAATTATGTGAAACAAAGTATAATAAAGAGATGATGTCGAAACAATTATAAAATATCTCTTTTGAATGAACAAAATATGTATATTCTTAAAGATTTTATTTATTTATTTTTGCAAGAGAGAGAGAGAGAGAACACAAGCAGGGAGGGGCAAAAGGAGAGAGAGAAGCAGACGTCCTGCTGAGCAGGGAGCCCGATGTGGGACTCGATCCCAGGACCCTGGGATCATGACCCGAGCCAAAGGCAGACGCTTAACCATATGAGCCACCCAGGGGCCCCTGAACAAAATATATTTTTTAAGAAATAGCTAAATTTTAAAACAGAATTTTCCGAGGCACATAAAACAATTTTCAGTTATACGTGAGACAGCTCACATATGTATATTATATATAAGTATAAGCTGTTAGTAATATTTTCTATATGTGGAAAGACTTCTAGCTTCTGCTTTAAAGCCTAGACTCTTCTGGCTACAATCTCAGGAAAACAGACCTTCCAGAACAATTTCTATGATTTTTGTAGCCAAGTTAGAAACACTTTCAGATTGCTTTAGATTTAAGAAACCACAAACTTCAAATACTGTTCAAATGAGAAAGTATAAGAAAATATAACTACAAGTCTATTTGAGAAATGTAAGCCACTGAAGCCTATGAAAGACCAGCTGAGTGGGTTCCTACAATGGCACATATATATATATATATGGATGGTGGAGAGGACAGTGAGTGGAAGACAAGCCCAAAGAGAAGTGAGCCCCTAAGTGCAGCTGAAATGGACCTCTCCCTTTATTGGTCCGAGTGTGAAGATTAGCCTCACGTTCATGGGGGAAGGAACATACAAATATGGGTTTACACTTCATTCTTCCCTGACATGGTCAGGAGAATGGGCACAAGAGGCTGAGCAGCATAGCTGTGGAGTAAAGTTTGAAAAGACTTTAGGAAGACAGCAAATGAACTTCTGTAATCTTTGTTAGCCTATTAACATTGTCATTCATCTTCCTTAATAGTTTGGACAATGATGCAGCAATGAGGTCTCTAATTTCAGCAAGTGTCAAACAGAAATAAAAGGCATTAATTATTATTTCTTAAGTATAACAGGAGAACCGGTAACGAATGAGCTGTCTCACATATAACTGACTTGGTTTCAGAATTGCTCTGTGTTTTTCAATGAATCCTACTTTACAATTTAGCAGTGTCTTAAAATTTACATTTTGTTCATTTAGTAGAGTTATTTTATAATTGGACAAGCTTCATCTTTTTCTTTCATTATTATACTTTCACATAATTGAGGTTTTCTAACATTAATTTAATAAAAATAATAAACAGTCTAACTGCATAAATGTAGTTTCCTTCTCCCTCCCTGGTCCCTTCTTTGGATGCTAAACTGATTTTCTCCTAAAGAACAGTAAAAGGCTCAACTGAAAAAATGTCCTTTCTCTTTCCCCCTCTTCTCTCCACTTGGGTCACAGAGTAGCTTCTTACACATTGTCCTTATAGGCTAGCTACCTAGAAAGGCCTTTTGAATGTAGTCTAGCTCAGATCACATTAAGATTTCAGTTTGTATGACAGATGTTGGTGAGGATGCGGAGAAAGGAGAACACTCCTGCACTGCCGGTGGGAATGCAAGCTGGTGCAGCCACTCCGGGAAACAGTATGGAAGCCTTTCAAAAGGTTAAAAATAGAACTACAGTCCAGCAATCACACTACTAGGTATTCATCCAAAGGATACAGAAACACTAATTCAAAGGGATGCATGCACCCCAATATTTATAGCAGCATTATTTTACAATGGCCAAGTTATGGAAATAGCCCAAGTGACCACCGATTGATGAATGGATAAAGAAGATGTGGTATATATATCCAATGGGATATTATGCAGCCATCAAAAAAATGAAATCTTGCCATTTGCAACAACATGGATGGAACTAGAGGGTATTATGCTAAGCAAAATAAGTCAGTTGGAGAAAGACAATTACATATGATCTCACTGATATGTGGAATTTGAGAAACAAGGCAGAGGATCACAGGGGAAGAGAGGAAAAAAATAAAAAAAGATGAAACCAGAGAGGGAGACAAACCGTGAGAGACTCTTAATCTCAGGAAACAAACTGAGGGTTGCTGGAGCGGAGGGGTGTGGGAAGGATGGGGTGGCTGGATGATGGACATTGGGAGGGTATGTGCTATGGTGAGCACTGTAAATTGTGTAAGACGGATGAATCACAGACCTGTACCCCTGAAACAAATAATACATTATATGTTAATTAAAAAATAAAATAAAAAATAAATAAAAATTTTAAAAAAGAAAGGCGTTTCCAAAAACAAGTGAAATAATAAATAAAAGGTACACTTCTAAACCCTTTTAAGACATGGCCACTAAATCTTTCACTGGAATCACATTTTTAAAAATATATAGACCTGGAGTGCCTGGGTGGCTCAGTCAGTTAAGCATCTGCCTTCGGCTCAGATCACAATCCCTGGGTCCTGGGATCGAGCCCCGCATCTCAGGCCAAAAATCCAGGAGTCATCTCGATTCCTGTCTTTCACCTACACGGCGATGTTTTGAATCTTTCTTCAAAGTGCATCTGGCATCAGATACATTAGCACTTCACTGCCACCTTTCTCCACCCAAAGCCAGAGTCCTTCCGATGGCCCACGAGGCCCAGGTGGTATGCCTCCCCACTACCTCTCTTACTTCATCACTCCCCGCTACTCTCTCCTTCTTGACTGTCCTCCAACCTCACTGCTTTGCTCGCTGTTCCTCACATGTGGCAGCCACGTCCCCACCTCGGGGCCTATGCACTTGCTATTCTCCTTTCTTCACTTCCTTCAGGTTTCTGCTCAAACATCATCTCCTCAGAGAAGCCTTCTTCAACCAATTCCTAGAAAGAGTATCCGCCCAACCTTGGTGCTTTCTATCCCTTCTATGTTTTTTTTCATAACACTTATTACTACCACTCAATTTATTTTTAATTGTCATCTCCCTCTTTCCCCATGGGAATGTAGGCTCCAAAAGAGCAAGAGCTGACTGGCCATCCCAGGAAGAGAAAGTTCTTTAGGGAATTCTAGGAGGCTGGCAGATGGCCCTTCACTGACTTTCAGGTGGGATTCAAACTATCCCGCTACCATCCAGGCAAAGACACTTCTTCCTGATTTCTGCACAAATCATTCCACTTCCTCTCATTTCCAGAACTGAATGGTATTTGTCCCTTCCATTTACTGGGCCCTTGATACTTTTGGAAAAGAGCATTTCTAATGGAACAAGCTCTGGAAGGCTTTTTGGCAATTAGTGAGCAAACTCTGACGTCAGCAGAAGGATTCTCATCAATGCTATGTTCAAATTGCTCTGCAAGTTGGGTTATACACGCCATTTGTGATCACTGGAGCCAGCTGATTCAAACTTTTCAGGCTGGGAGTGTGGCAATGAGTGAGGCAAGCCATAGGCGCCAAGTGGTTAGTTATATTTTTATGACTAATTGCAGGCAATTCTGTATCATCTTCTCACAGTGGAAATAACATCTAGCCATCGGAGAGTTCTCCCAACTTCCCTTTCAGTTCTCCCAAGGTCAATGAAATCCCTTCTGGGTAAAGTGACCATTCTTCTCTATCCATTATCCCCATTCTCTAACAATTATAAGGAAGCTCTTCTCAGGCTTTGTGAAAGAGTTTTCCTCTTTACATTTCTGTTTCAACCAACCATTTATAAAATAGGCTTTCATCAGATCCTTATTTTTCCAAATTGCCTAACCTAAATCTGGAAGGCAGGAGATGCTGGCTTTCGGAGTAATTCCTTCAGCAACTTCCCCTGCCCCTGAATACACTTGATCGGGGTTGAGGCCCTCTCTCTGTTTTCTCCCTTCTTTTCAATAAAGCTACTAAACTCAGGACACCAAAGAGAAGATGCTGGCAGGGCCACCGTTGTAGTGGATACCACTGATGAAAATATGAGAGAGTCACAACAGGGTCCATGTCTCAGAAAAGCTCCCTGAAATACCAAGTCATCCCAAGATGTTAAGATGGGAAGAACAGATTTCCAACCTGGAGCTTCATCAATCTGTGGGGTCAGGGCTCCAATCTTTCTCCCTCAGAGATTTAAGAGGGAACAAGTTCAGCTCTGTACACAACCCCTCGGACAGGGAGCGGGGAAGGATCTCCTTTCACTTAGAAGGTTATGAAAATACTGCATTGTTTTCATCCATTTGGACAGTTTCTGAGCGAGCCATGCTGCTCTCTCAGCCTCACCGACAGATGTCCACCAGCTGGTCCAGCTCGGGGCAGCTGCACTCGTACAAGTCCCGGCAGCTCGCGTGGCTCTGGTTCATTAACTCCCCCAGCAGCTGGACCGTGTTGTCAGGTGCTTCCTCACATATCTTCTTAAACTGGAGCACCCGCGCGGCCTCGCTGTACACGTGCTTTGCCCGCTGGTAGAGTTTGAAGACTAGCACTTAGGAAGAAAGGGGACGGGGACCAAGGTTAGAAATATTTACTTGGGGGGCGCCTGGGGGGCGCAGTCGTTAAGCGTCTGCCTTCGGCTCAGGGCGTGATCCTGGCGTTCTGGGATCGAGCCCCACATCGGGCTCCTCTGCTGGGAGCCTGCTTCTTCCTCTCCCACTCCCCGTGCTTGTGTTCCCTCTCTCGCTGGCTGTCTCTATCTCTGTCAAATAAATAAATAAAATCTTAAAAAAAAAAAAATATTTACTGGGCAACCCAGTGCAAAGAAAAACAGTCATTGAGGACTTCCGTTTCTATCTTCATTATCAATACCTTAGACTTTAAATAGGTCTCTCTTTCACTGAAAGAAATCTTCATAGTCTACCTTTGTCCCTTTTCAAGTCAGTTTTACTTTTTTCTCCATACGGAGTACCGTCTCAGAAGTACACTTTGCACCCTTCATTCTACACACCCGGATGTGTGCGCGCACGCGCGTGCAAACTAACTCTCCCGCAGGGAGGGAGACGTAGCGTGTATCGGGCACCCCCTGCGCGTCGGGCCCTTTAGAGACACTGTCTCGTGTAGCTCTCCTCACAGCACTGGGGGGTGGCAGCACGAGCCCTGTGGAACAGAGAGCAGACTGAAATGACACGCCTACCGTCACACATCCAGAAACTGGAGAAGCAGAATATCAATCAGGATGTCTGATCTCAGGGCCACGTTCTTTCCACTGTGACCCACCTGAAAGGACCACTGAAAATGCTTACGCTGGCAATTCTATTTATAAAAATGTATCCTAGAGATAAGCATAAGTACCTACATATGTATACACACGTATGTACAGCAGCGTTATCTATCATAGCAGAGAATAGGGAACAACTTATATGTCTAATTAACAGGAAACATTTTAAAAATTAAGCTACATTCTGGGGCACCTGGGTGGCTCAGTCTTTAAGCGTCTGCCTTCGGCTCAGGGCGTGATCCCAGGATTCTGGGATCGAGCCCCGCATTGGGCTCCCTGCTCTGCTGGGAGCCTGCTTCTTCCTCTCCCACTCCCCCTGCTTGTGTTCCCTCTCTCGCTGGCTGTCTCTCTCTCTAATAAATAAATAAAATCTTTTTTAAAAAAAATTAAGCTACAGCCATTAAAAATCAAGTGAAAAGATACAAAACTGTATGTATAACTGATACTAATTTTGCATTCACATACATACATATTTATATAAATTTTAATTTCTAAAAATTCTAAGAAAGCACCAAAACATTAACAGTTATTATCTCTGTGGTACATTATGGGTGTTTTTATTTTCTCCTTAACACATTTCTATACTTTCTAGATTATCCACAATGACTCTAACTTCAGTTACAGAAACATGTCCTACGACAGTGGCTTTATCTAAAATGCTTACACACTCCCTTGAATAACAACTGGGACGTCCTTACCGTTTTCAGCCTTGCTGAAGTGGCTAGGCTGGTGCCGTGGGCCTGGGGAATTTGTGATTATATGGAAGCTACCTAGCCTACTGGAAAGAGCCAGAGCTGTGACTCACAAGTTCTGATTTCTTCTCAGCTCTGTGACAGTTAGCTGTACCCAGTTAACTGTACCCCTACATGGTTCTATTTCCCCATCTCTAAAACGAGGTTGAGAATTACTTCCAGGTCTAACATTTTATGATTCTATGAAAATCTCCTTCCAAGCCTCCTCCCCTCCCCCATGTTGTTAGGTGTTGTAAAGAGGATGCTGTGACTGTCACCTTCTGTCTGCACCTCCAGTTCTACTCTCTGCTCTTCTCTACACCGCTATCTGCCTCAGGAGGCTGACCCGTAGGATTACACCCTTGGGTTCCCTTGCCATCTAGATTAGGGAAAGGGAGATCACTGAGAAATGGGAGGGAAGAGAGCAGGTCAGATTTATTCCCCAGCTCCCTCTTTGCAGCTGGTTCCGCCACTCCACTGAAGGACAATGAGCGGCCATTCAAGGTAGCCTTTTCTACATGACTTGATCGTCCAGTGTCGGCCTCCGGGTTCCTCTCCCTAGACTTTTACTACTTTTTCAGAGGTGCTGTCACATTTCACTTACGAACCAATACATTTTATTAAAGTTTCAGGTCACATTTTTTTTTCCCTTCCACAGCACTGTCCAACTCTTGGAGACGGATAAAAGGGCAGCCATGGCTAAAGGAAGTGAAGCCATTCTTAGGATTTGTGTAAAGTTCAGTAATTACAAGGTGGGGCTACCTTTTGATAAATTAATAAAAAACTAAAGTTTTCTTTCAAACATTCTCAATTCAGTCATATTAGGGATACTAAACTTACAGTTAACTGCTTGCATCAGTGAAATGATGCAAAATTCATATGAATTTTCCTGTTCTCTTTCAAGGAGGACCAAATTCCGTCATCAAATCTAGTCAGTTCTTTTGCAACATGTCTTGTAATCATCCCTCCCTTATATTGCCACTGTCATCACCCAAATTTGCACTTTATTCCTTTTCCCACTTGAACTATTTTGCAGCCATTTCTAAATTGATATCGCTGTCTTAATCTCTCCTCCCTGCAACCTCCCTTGAGGACAACACTGCCAGACTGAGCTCCTGACACACAGCCATACTCCGTCCCAGCAGGAGGTCTTCCCTCCAGCCAAAGTCCCCTACTTAGAGTTACCCTAACACTCCTTGCTTGCTTCTCAAGATACTCGGTAGCCACACAAAAATAGTTCCCTGTCCTTTCTCTCCCTGTCAAAATTTCACCTGTTTCAGTTTAATTTTTTCATGCTCCAAGAAGCCATGATGGCCCCAGCTGGAAACACTCTCTTGACTCCATACCACTCTTGCAGTCCATCATCTCATATGCAGCCCATATTAAATTTTCCCAGTTGTCATTTAAATTTCAGTAGGTTGATACCAGGATCCGAACAAAGCCCACACATTATATTTCATTGTTCTATCTAATAAAGTCACTTTATTTTATTTTATTTTTTTTTTTAAGATTTTATTTATTTATTCGACAGAGATAGAGACAGCCAGCGAGAGAGGGAACACAAGCAGGGGGAGTGGGAGAGGAAGAAGCAGGCTCATAGCAGAGGAGCTTGATGTGGGGCTCGATCCCATAACGCCAGGATCACGCCCCAAGCCGAAGGCAGACGCTTAACTGCTGTGCCACCCAGGTGCCCCCTAATAAAGTCACTTTTAATCAAGAATTTACAGTGACTTTTGATAGTCCGGATTCCCAATGTCACGTATATAAAATACACACACATTTTAGGGCCATATCCTAGAATAAAACTCAATAGAGTCGATTAGGGACAGTACGTTTTAGTTTTTTTTTTTAGGATTACATAGTCCTTTAGGACGAAATATTCTCCACTAGGATTAAATATTCTAAAATAGAAACCGTCCAGAAAGGTGTTGTTTTTGTTTTTTTTTTTAAGATTTTATTTATTTATTTGAGAGAGAGAGAGAGAAAGAGAGAGAGAGAAAGACAGAGCACAAGCAGGGGAGGGGCAGAGGGAGAGGGAAAAGCAGACTCCCCGCTGAGCAGGGAGCAGACATGGGGCTCGATCCCAGGGTCCTGAGATCATGACCTGAGCTGAAGGCAGACACTTAACCGACTGAGCCACGCAGGTGCCCCCAGAAAGGTGTTTTATACTAAACCTTAAGACTAGTGTTTTGCTTTATGACAAGAAACATTCAGAATGTACCAAGCAGATGACCAGAACTTCACAAACCTGGCACCTTCTCGTATCTCTTCATTGCAGAGAGTTTCACACCGACTTCTGAATAGGAACATCTACTCCGAAGGTCTGCCATGCACCTTCAGAGCTCCACGGCTCACACCCCCCCAACGGTAGTAATTCCAACAACAAGGGAGAGGGCAGAAAGGGCATCTGGTTTCAATTGTGATATAAAACTCTTGCCAAAGGCTACAGCAGATTTGGAGACCACCCTTTGGGAGGAAAAGCAGTTCTGTGTTGGCTGGACATCACAGATGCTCTCTGGATCCAGGATTCTGGCTTGTTATGTGCTGGCAGCTCGTCAGGTCTCTTGTTACACAGATACCAAAAAATCCAAGAAAATCTGAAACTTTGTCCACAATAGCTTTCTTCCCTGTCCAGTTAACTTTAAAACCGGATGCTCCAACTGTCTATAAGCTCTTACAATCCTTGAGAGCAATTATGATATTAAAAGATGAAGGAAGTTGTCTCTTGCTATGTTCACCACATGCATGATTACTTCCAAGGCAAATTTAATTTAAGAATATAACCAGACACTATTAGTGTCCTATCCTATCATGGCAAATTCGAGGCTTCAAAGCAGGATATACCACATAGACTTTAAAAGATTGACTTTCTCCAGTGTGAATCTTAGATAATGACTGAGTCTAATCCTGAAATCATAACACAGATTCCAAGATCTAAAGGATCACGACCATAAACATTTAAACTGCAAAAGCCATTGAATAACTTCACTTGTATAATAATTCTGTTAGCTCTAAACTTCCCCTTCCCTCTGACTTCCTGGGTCAGTACACTGACCACACAGGCCCCGTGCGGGAGCTATTTTGTTGGCCTGGAATGCTCCTCCCCACGATCTTGACATGGCTGGCCCCATTTGTCATTCAAGTCTCAACTGTCACAGCTCAAGGAGACCTTCCCTCAACTCCAAGCTAGAGTAACTCCCTCACATACATATTCTCTCCATCCTATTTTATTCCGCCGACACTTAACTACCAGCTCAAGTATCTTGTGCATGTATTTGTTAGTTGGCTTGTGGTTATTTCTCACCACTAGGTCAGCCCTGGGAAAGCAAGGGCCTTCCTTATCTACAGAATTTCACTTCTATATCTTCAGCAGCTGAAATAGGGTCTGGCACACCATAGGGGCTCAATAAATGTTCACCGAAGGAATGGTCAGTTCCTTGTCTTTGTAGCAAAACCGCACTGAAACCTGGCAAGATAAACAATTATGGGACAAGTGCAATAGAGAAGACCTACTATTTTGGCAATTTATGCTTACTAGCACCTTCACCAAAAAAGTGGGAAAAGTTGACTAAAAGAAGGTTAAAAGAAAATTAGTAAGCTCCATGTCCAAAGTGTACCTAATACCCATTATCACAGATGGCAGAATTGTTTATATGGTGTTTTGCTTCACAGATGTAGAAAAAAGGAGATTTCTAAAACAAACAAGATGTGTTTCACATAAAAGGGACGGAAGAGAAATAGCTCATCATAACCAGTTAAAATAATTTTTTTCTCTTAGACAACCTTTGTAACAAAAACGGTGTCTGCTCACTTTTACCTTAAAAAGATGGCCACATAGCTTATGATCAGAACCCATCTATAATCGATGGATCTGAAAAGGGGAACAGATGAGTGGTTCTTTTGCGGTATCTTTAGTGAGAAAGGGTGAGAAAGAGCCTGTGACAGAAGTAACACACTAGGCACCATTTTCCTCATAAAAGCTCTAACAGCAGCAGGTCAATAGGAGATGGGCGACATGCCCATTCAATTTCTGAAAGAGCCCCCACTGATTCAATTTAATTTTATTTTTTTACTTAAGAGCCTTTTTATTACCTCATCTTCTACTACGGGTGATGACAAACACCCTGAGAAGATGGCCACCTCGCGTTCAATCAACCAATCGTTCTTATGGAGCACCCGCTATGTGCTCCGCACCAGGTCCACATGATGGTAAACACATGGGAAATAGAAGCCCTGGATGTGAGGAACTCAACAACTCAGGTAAACAAAGAAAACAAACTCTGAGCCCACTGGACAGTGATGAACTGCAGCAGATATCCAAGTGCTAGAAATGCTGAGGGTGCGCCACGATGACAGGGTTTGGTGGGGGAAGAACAGTACTGGGAAGGATCAAAGAAGAGCCCGAACAGCAGCGTTTCCTGGCTGCGAAGAAAGGATAGCCAAAGGCCTGAGCTGGGAACAGGCAGAGTGTGTTTATAGACCTGAAGAGAGCGAACGGACCAGAACCTGGGGCAGTCTCTTGAGGAGGCTGTCCTCACATCCAAAGTTTGAACATCCCTTGCTACACACGCTACACAAAGGTTGCAAACGAACAACGCACGTTCCACACCCAGCCACAGCGATGCGCTCTTGACCCATGTATTGTTTTCTAAACTGGGGATTTTTATGTAAGAATCTGGATGTCTGCTATTCCTTGAAAAACTGAAGTCTGGCAGCACTGAACCTATATTCTTGCACAAAGGTCGTTGACCTTTCCACACAGTTCCCTCCATTCCCAATTACCTGACACTCAGCTTGCCTCACAGTTTACATGCCTGCCTGGTCCCTGTAGGCAACTACATGAGGGACTCTTTTTCCACAAAACCCTCTATTACAGGAATTCTTGGCTAGAGAGGGAAGAGTGGGCAAACCAAGTGGGTCATCATGCCATAATGAGCCACTGTTACTAACAAGTACCACCTCTCCTCCTTTAGGTGCCTTGATAGCTCCATATTGAACGAAACTCTGTTCCAGTAACTTCTGTGTTTGGTCTTAGTTCTGCTCCCCAGAGATACATAAACACAGACGGCCCTTGAGAGATTTGAAGAAAGCTCTCATGTCTTATGTTTTTTCACACATTGATGAGGATACAGTTTTCTCTGTCAATACTGAGGGAACACTAATGAATAAGATGACCTCTTTACCCTCAAGAAGTAACAGTTCAACAGAAGACAAATGTTGGAGAGGATGTGGAGAAACTGGAACCCTTGCACACTGCTGGTGGGAATGCAAAATGTGCAGCCACCATAGAAAACAGTACAGAGGTTCCCCAAAAAATTCAAAATAGAACTACCGTTGATCCCATTTGCTCAGGGGCCTCTCCGAAGAACTATGTAGAAGGTACCTCAGAATAGGCCCATCAGCAGATGGGAAGCCTGAGGCATTTGTCCACAGATATGCCCACTGTTGCCCCCAAAGGGGGTTAACTTCTCCACAAAGATGTGCCCGGGCAGCGCACCTACTTCAGTGACTTTGGAGAATGCCCCAAGCTGACGAAGACACGCGCACACCAGCTGCTAATGTGACATGGCCTGCTGGCAAAGCTGGAATCAGATGACTTGGATGGAGCAGAGACTATGACCTTCACAGAAGAGGTGAGACCAGCTGAATTTAAACGATGAGTAGGTGTCCAGAAAACCAACTAAAAGGTGGGATAAAGAGCCAAGAAAAGCACTGGGAACTTAAAGCAGAAGGAACATCATGAGCAAAGACATGGATTAAAAAACATGAAGTGCTTTTAGAAAATCCACAGTACTTAGATGTGACCTGCACGGAACGAGGACCAAGAGCAGAAGCAACAGGAAATACAATGACGGAGAAAACTGAAGCAGTAGACAGAGGCCAGATCATCAAGGTTTGGTAAATTACCCTAAGTAAGGTATTTAAATTGTACCCTGTAGATAATGGTTCTTGGCCTTTTTAGAGTTACAGAAACTTTCAAGAATCGAATAAAAGCTAGAGACCCTCCCCCCATCTGAATGCACAAATATCCAAAATCCTACATGTAGCACAACAGACACGCAAGACCCCGTGAAGCTACCCTTGGTTCCAGGTTAGAAATTCCAGCTAGAAGTAAGAAATCATTACAGGCTTTTAGCAATTATGTCAGTCAGGATTCTTGTTTGTAAACAACGGAGACCAACATGGACTAACTTAATCGAAAAAGGAATTTATTTTGAGATATTAGAGAGCTCACAAAATCCATTAGAATGACAAGAAGTCCACATACTGCTTCTCTATTAGAACACAAGAAAACTAGGCACAAATGAGTCAGAAGCCAAGGGAAGAGGGCAGCAAACACTGTCACGGTCACGTCATAAGTCTCGATAGGACATGAGACTCGAGATACCTTATCAACAGACCCTGTGCCTGGTAGACTCAAAGCCCCAGACATAAGCACATGCCAGGACACCAGGAGGAACCGAAGGTGCTTGTCACCTGGTTGTGAGGTGTCCAGCCACCTGGGAGAGGTGTCAAGCCATCTGACCCTTTGGCTTCTACCATAGGAAGCAAGACCCACCCTCTCATCAACATGCACACAGATTTCCCTAAGAAAGGGGCCTGGATGCTACGAAGCTGAAACTATGGCACCCACCCCCAGCAGCAGGGAAATACCGTGACTCTATCAGCAGTGACATTTTCTCCTCTCCAGACCAACCACCCAGCTTCCCTCACATGATTGGACTTCAAGTCTCCTTCACTGGTCATTCCTTCTAAAAGGATGATGCCCCCAGTGTGCCCTAGGAGTCAGTCTGAGGAGTGCAGAGTACGGTTAGACCATGGTTTCCCTCACCCTCAATACAAAGAGGTTCTTCGTGTAGCCTCATATCACCAAACTGCATAAAGGCTGTGTGGATATGGATGAATGCAAAGCACTGGTCTTCGGCTAACAAGCTCAAACGTGATAAATATTTGGGGAATCAGGCCTGGGTAAAAACTTCATCTCAGGATCATTAATCAAAACAAAATAAATAAATACGCTGGTCCGGGAGAACTGGAAATCTTTCTCACGTTATGTATATAATTAATCTTTCTGAGACTCTCATACCCCAAAATACTTCCCCAGTGTTTGGGTGAGGGGCTGAAAGCAGTCGAGTCTTTAGTTGTCTTTGCACCCCCATGTAGCTGCACGCTACGGGCCAATTTCTCTTCAAAACAAAAGGCTCCACTGGGCTAACCCAAGAGTTGTTTTCCAAGAACAGCAATCCAGAGGTGGATGGGGAAACCACTTCAGAATCTACTCGGGAGACCTCTGTTTTCCTATGCAGCAAAGTTATAATAAGTCCCTGCTCTGAGGCATAGAAGCTTTGGACTATTTAAGCAGTAGAATGGAAAAACACTATATATTCCTCATTGAAGTTGGACTGTGGTTTCAAATTTATTTTCCTAATAATAATATTTTTCAGAAATGTGACGTTTCTGAAATGGTCAAACCCACAAAAAATGAACTGCTGTTTTCAGCCACATTAGCATCCCATTCCCATGCTGCAAACACTAAATTAAATTAGCATTTTATATTTAAGAGGAAAAAAAAATCTCTACCTGCTCTTAAAAGCAAAACCACAGATGAAAAAAAAATATATATATATATGCACTTTCAACACAAACCACATTAATCCATGGAAAACTAAATTCCAACAGTCATTTGTGACTATTTTCAAATCCACAGCATAATGCCATCGTGTCTGCGGAGAGTAAGGGCATCCCATGTGTTCATAACTTCCCTTGCTCAGACTTCCAAGAGCAGCAAGAGCCAGCATTGTGTGTGTCATACTAAACCCCGCCCCTCTGACCTTGAAACCTTCACCTCACTCTGCTGATGTCACCCTCACCTGCACTTTATACTGTGGCAACACACGAAGCCCTTGTTAACTCCAGGGCCAGTCAGATGACAAGACGGGGCCCATCGCTCCCTAATCAGTGTGTTCCCTTCTAATTACAGTTATCACATGCTGCTTTAGGAGGGCAAGGGCTGTGCTGTCTTCATCTTTATAGCCGTGAAGAACACTGTCACAGTCACGTCACAAGTCTAGATATGAAATCGGACTCGAGATACCTTATCAACAGACCCTGTGCCTGGTAGACTCAAAGTCCCAGACATAAGCACATGCCAGGACACCAGGAGGAACTATGGACTCTGGGAAACAAACTTGAGGGCTTCGGGGGGGGGGGGGGAATGGGATAGACTGGTGATGGGTAGTAAGGAGGGCATGTATTGCATGGTGCACTGGGTGTTATACGCAACTAATGAATCATCGAACTTTGAATCAGAAACCAGGGATGTACTGTATGGTGACTAACATAATAAAAAAACATTAAAAAAAAATAAAAGGACACCAGGAGGAACCGAAGGCGCTTGTCACCTGGTTGTGAGGTGTCAAGCCACCTGGTAGAGGCATATCTGACCCTTCGGCTTCTACCATAGGAAGCAAGACCCACCCTCTCATCAACATGCACACAGATTTCCCTAAGAAAGGGGCCAGGATGCTACGTAGCCGAAACTATGGCACCCACCCCCAGCAGCAGGGAAATACCGTGACTCTATCAGCAGTGACATTTTCTCCTCTCCAGACCCTAGAACCTAATAAAGAGTCTTGAATGTAACAATAAATTCTCAATAATTCTCAACTAATTCTCAATAAATGTCAACTTCTTGCTCCCATCCCATCAGCAAAGGAAAAATCTAAAGCTACTTCCCAGATGAGCCACATTTTTATGTTTCCCTCTCTTTCTTGAGGAAACTACTTTCCCATGAACTTCCCTAAAACTTTGTTCTTGGAAAAAGTGAAAGGACCAGGCAATTTCAAGTCATCTGACAAGGAGCCTAGAGAGTTGGAAAGGAGTCTTGGTCAATGCAGAACTGAGTGAAGGACTATGGAAAACAAGGGTCACACTTACCTAGAGCTGACCTGTCCTAATATTTTAGCATAAATGGGAATGAGCTCTTGTCTTTGTTTTCTTCTGTTAATTGAATTACCGAGGGGGGGGGGATGAAAAGGAGCAAAAAGGACGAGGAGAGGCAAAGGGAAACTCAGTGTTTATCTGAGAAATAAGTAGTATGTTTTCACCAGAACACTTCAGCATTTATTTTATTGCTGTCTTCCCACAAAACGCCGAGTAAAGGAGGCAAGGATTATGGCGGTCTTGCTGATACACAGCCCCTAGCTCAGGGCTTGGATAGTTGCCCTTCAGTCGAGTACTTATTGAATAAAGGAATAAACATTTACTCTTATTGACTTATATTACTCATTTATTTGCCATTATGATCAAAAGGTAGGAGTTGGCCAAATTACGACAATAGATGAAGTGAGAAGCTGTGTCATCCGCCAAGCAAGAGCCACTAGCTTGCACAGCTGCCGCCCAGCGTTCGCTTCTGGAAGGGATGCACAGCCCAGACCAGGAAGGTGGCCTGGGCCTGGCACAAGAGGGGAGAGTGAGGGAGCTCTGACGCGGGCTAAATGGGGCCCTCCCCTTAATTTCCTCGTGGCAAGTAGTGAAGACAGTAGACCCTCTCTACACCTGGACTTTCCAGAATGCGGTGTGATATTAGGGAAGAGAAAAGGGGCGCACTTTCACAAACATCTCACGAGATGTTCCTATTCTCGAGGGGCTTACAACATAACCGGTCATATCCTGCAGACAGATGAGGAGGCTGCTATTTCCCAGAAGCCCGCGATTCCACACGTGTTTATGGAGTGGAGCCCCCCGGGGACCAAGGTGGGAAGGGAATGCGCACGGGCATGAGTTGGTTTGTGGTCTGTGTTCATGTTTATGTGCTTGTCCATAAACCAGCTCTGTGTACATATCAGACTCTCTCCCGTTATCAGATTCTTTTTCCCTTTCTCTTTGTCTATCTGACGGCTCCCTTTGGATTACCATCCTCTCTGCCCCTTTTCCCCTGTTGGACTAAAATACAGAAATGAAATGTATACCTTGCTATTTGGTGTTGAGTAGAATTTTATATTCCTTGTTCTCAGAACATTTTATAGTTTCCCATTGAAACTATCACTGCTATTCCTAGCGAGCTGGTCTCTGGTCTTTTCTGCTGCATCAATAACCCAGCGGCACTAATGGACTGAAGGTGTTCATTCTTGTGCTCTCTCCTACCCCATTCCTGCCTAAAGACAATAGCTTTAAAACAAACAAACTATGCAGTGTCTCTGCCTTTGAATGTAAAGTGGTGCCATGTCACGTTTCTGTCAGGAAACCTGCAGCTTATATGAAGATCAATCAAGATCTCGTGAGACTAAAACTGTGAAGGTCTGGACAGATACAGTGGGTCATCATTTTGTTGTCATTACTATTAAAATTTGGCAATAACCCGCTCAAAGTCCCTACATCCATACCTAGTTACTTCTCCTGAGTCGTGGAAAAAAACTAGACACAAACTCATGTGGAGAGGAAGTGCACAGTTTCTAATTTAGAAATTCTTATGAGGAAATTTCCTACCACCTGAAGCTAGGTGCTCTGAAAAATAACAAGAGATGTTTCCCTGGACCATAACCTAAGATTATAGAATAACAGGCTCCTGAAAAGAGTCTGTGTGAACTCTATAAGACAAGGGAGAACCAAGAACTAGGAAGGATTTCACCAAAGTGCAGATAAAATGCCAGTATGAGAGAGATACGCAACATAAAAAGAGATCACAGTATGTCTAATTTTTAAGTGAAAATACTTGGAATTTGGTCAAGAACAATATTCATTGTCCCAGATGTCTGGAAAGAAATGCCAGCTTCATAATTTTACATGAGAAAGTAAATTAGTTCTCATCACTTAGATTTGACAGGATGAGACTCATAGCTACACAGCACAGGGAAGTGTGGTTGTCATTAGGGCTGTTTCCAAAATGTTCCCCGTGCTCTTTACACATGTTAAGACAGACGGCACTTCCCCACCCCCCCCCCCCCGAAGTTCTTCACGTTCACGTGACTTGCTTGAGCCAATGAAATGAGAGTAGTAGTGATGGTGTCGCTCGCTAGCGGATGTTAAAAGCCACTGAGTGATTAGCAATAGTCCCCTCCTGTGGCCACAGGAATTATGGACAGATTGAGATAGATGCCCCCCAAACCTAGGTGCCTGTATGTCTCAGATGAACAGACTCCTCTGCTGCTTTGTGTTGAATATGCAGAGTGGGCATGTTTTTCAGGGGTCAAGCCACTGAGACTTAGGACTTGTTACAGAAGCATAATCAGCCTGAATACACCAATATAGGAGATAATCACTTTGACCAAAATAAACAGATTTAACTATAAGGAAAGCAGCTTTGTATACAAAGAAAATATTTACCTTCATGGAAACCTAAAACTGTGAAAATGAAAGCAAAAATAGCCAAAAAGTAAAAGAAGAGTGGCAAGATGCTGTCCTCTTAGGTAGATGAAGACTATAGAAGGTGTTCTCTGAATCCAAACCAGCAGAGGGGCAAAACGGGACACAGTGAGACATCAGCTGTGGCTCCACGGTGGCTCAGGAGCCGTCATTAGCCTGGTGGGAATAAGGGGAGGTTCTGAGCTCTAGCCTACCTGTCAGTGGCATAGGCCCCGGCCCGTACACAACACGTATCACTGGCGTTGATTCCAACACACAGATACTGGGTTGTGCCTACAGAAGCTGAGAGTTTTAAGATGCCATGTCTTTAAAATCATACCTAATAAAGTATGTTCACATTCATGTTTAGTTCCTTAAATATCTGAAAAGGGAACGTAAACCAATGAATAGGGGGTATATAATATGCACACAGTTGAAAGAGGAAGAGGAAAACCCACAAAAGAAGCATTATCCCCAAGTGATCGGAGATAAAAGTTTTATTTCTAGGAAAAGAAAACCCTTTACTCCTGGCATGATCCTGCCCTCTGTGGCCAGATAGCTGAGAAGTCAACAGGAACTGAGCAACAAAACAGAGAGAGGGAAGAGAGGTATAGAGGGAAAGGAAAAAGGACTAAATGAAAGCTAATTTTCCTCACACTTGACTTCCAAAACAACTTAAAGCATATCTTTTGTGCATAACAAAAATAGCTACTTGATTTATCCTTCTAATACTGTGTTTCATAAGAATTTATTATAAAACTGAAAACAACAAACAAAACTGAAGGATTCATTTTATTTGGCATTATTAGAAGTCCATCACCAGATTGTACGGATTTCTGCTCAACCAGTATCTGTAAACCCTAGAAAGGTCTATATTATCCTTTGGAGTTTCTTCTAGACTCTTCATAGAAAACTTTTCTTCCAAAATTCTTACAAGAACAATTAAATGCATTGAGGTCATAGAATTTAGTGCCTTATATCTTATAAACTATTTTTAAATCCATTTCCTTAATATCTAAGAACACTTAATTAGAAAATGAAATTACTGACCAACTTTATATTTCCCCATCACATAAAAACAAACTACTTTTCTCCGGCCTAACTGAGATAATCTATGAGGACCGCACTTTTATCTACTAAGAAATTCCACAGCACTTCTCACAGTTCGTCTGTAACACAACAGCTCACGCACATGCTGGCTAAGTTGAGTTTGCTCCTTAAATTAAGCAAGCTACATGATTTTACACTTCTGAGGCCAAAGCACCGGAATCGGAAAGAGCCAAAAGGAAACTCTTTAACCACAAAGAAACCTATCTTCATCACCTCTCTTTAGTTTCAAGAAAAAAAATCAGAGCCAAGCAAAATAAAAATCCAATATTATCTGAGTTGGTGCAGGTCTGCTAAGGCCAGCTTATTAATATGCTGAGAAAAAAAAATCAATAGCCGGAAGAGAATTGGATTAAATCAGAAGACTAGGATTTGGGGTCTGCTTTCGTACTTACCACCTGTAAATCTTGACAAATCCTATAACTCTGTGACCTTACTTTCTTCACCTCTGAAATGAAGACAACCGTGTGACCCAGAGTTGTTGTGAGATTCAAACTATATGATGCAAGTGAAGAGAAATATGTGAACCATAAAGCAAATAAGTTTTTTGTTGCCTTTTTTACTGTAGGTGTCTTCTCTAAGAGCAATCCATGTCAGTGCCTTGTGGTTGCTCAAATGCCTGATTATTGCTCATGACTTAGGAAATCACAGGCTCCAAACAAATCAGTCAGCGACTGGCCAGCACTTTGTCAGCATATGGTCCCAGGCAGTTACTGAGCTCAGCACTGAGATTCGTGTCCACCCCAGCACAGTGCCTCTGAGCACAGGGGCCACCCCTGCACCAGCTGTATGCGCCCACCTCTCCTGGGTCTGACCACAGCTTCATCTTTTCCTCTTGGCCTTTTGGTTCACACCTTAGGAGACAAACCCCCCAAACCAGCCTGGCCCCTGAACTTCTAGAAACCCATATATCATATCACACCCTTAGACTCTTCCTACCTGTGGGCAAGGCCTGACAAATAATACTTAAATTACTCCTGGCCAGTTCCTAGTGATGGACTGTAGCCATTCTAAACAACGTCTAAAGGATTTGAGGATTTTCCTTTGTGTGTTTAATTTTAATGGCCTCTGAGCTTTCCAAATCTAATTATTAGAAATTTGGAAAGAGAAAACAACAATTGTACATGAGCCTTTGGAAGTCTGGCTGGCTTAGCAAAGGCTGCAAACCACAGTTTGATTATAAACATTTCTCCTTACACTGTCACCTCACAGTCCACATCTCCCAGCTCACACTCATATCCAGGTAAAGAAAGCAATTTTGGTTGAAAGAGAACATTGGATTCCATATCCCTTTGAGAAACGCATGGATCTCCCTGATGGGAAAAATTAGTTCTAGTCAAAACTAAGCATGTTAAAGTGTATGCACCTGGAATAAGGGGTGGAGGCACCCTCTAGAGTCCCCTGCTGGTGGCATATGTCACCTCTGCACCTACTCATACATTCTAAGTGCAGCACCACAATTAGTGAGACTCTCATCTTCTAAAGGGTTAAGAGAAACGTTTGCTTAAGGTCTTGGACCAACCAAAGCACAAACTCAGAAGGAACAAGGCAAAGATACAATAGGATCTTGATCCCCAAAGTGAAAGCTGAGTGCCAAGAGAATTCAGCTGGAAATTTGGCTGAAGTTAGATGGCTAGATTCAGAAAGTAAATCAAGTGACACGAATCTAGGAGATCCTAGAAACCCACAGACTGATTTATGTTCATAGGTTTGGTTTTGTTTTGTTTAACTTACTAATTCCAATGGCAAAAGAGGAAGAAACCCTTTAAGGATGGCAGAATTACAAAATGGATTCATTCATTCAACATAGATATATTGAGTACAAACAAAACATAAGTAAATTATAGCATTGCAAGTGGGCTAGCAGGGTAGTTATTTTAGATGAAGGGGTAAGATTAAGCATGCATCATTTTTATAAAAACAATGAAATCATTATTCTTTGGGGGAAAAACCTTAAATATGTACGTAAACAGCAATGCATGTACTATGATAAGAAAAGTATCTTTTGTGTTTTCCAGGGTTTTTTTGGAAATTAACTTGTTGGGGTTTTTTAATGCTAAAAAAAAAAAGAGAGGTTGGAAAGATGGGCAGATGCAGAGAAAAAGGAATGTGGATACAGAGAAAGAGAACAGCTGTGGATTGAGAAGGATATGGAAAAGGTAAGCATGACACTGAGCTTTTAAGAGAGATAGGAACCGCATTTCAGAAAAGAGGACAGGTCCCATCAGAAAAGGGCAGTGATGTTTAGGATGAAAAGTCCAGAGGCAAGACCAAGATGCAATCTGTAAGTGGAATGGTTCAGCCAAGACAATACAGTCCGAGTGGGCATGTATGGACTCAAAAGGGAGCCGGGAGCTGACAGGCTTAGGCCAAACTGAGGACAAAGTACACATCCCCGTTAAGCAGCTTGGGCAATGCACTGAACTGAAACAGGGCCCTGAGGCTGGCCTTCACAAGCTCCTACCCCAACTCTCCCTCCGTAGACAACTGGCTCTTAGGTAGATGTCCCTGCTCCCCAGTGCTGACTGCCCACACACAGATAGACAACCTTTACTTCTGAGAAGCCGCCTTCACCTCCAACCTTTCCCTTCATCTCAGGGAGCTGATGTTAACCAGTGTGAAAACAACATCGCTTGAAAGCGGCAGGCAAACAGAAAAAGCTTTCACACTAATGTGGGCAATAAGTTTCAAGCTAAGCAGTGACCTTTCTGGTGTTCCAGGGGGTGTCTGAGCAGTTACAAGCATGGCTCAAACCTAGACCTTTTTGTGTACATAGTATAATAATCAGAAAAATGCACAGAGGAAAAAAAGAGAAACATCCTGAAATAGGAACTTCTCGAGGGCAGGAACCATGTTTCATCCACCTTTGCCTCGCCAGAATACCTGGCATATAGCAGATCAGGAAATGTTTGTTGATGAATGAATCAATGAATTTAATGCAGCCCAGAATCTAGATAATTAAGTTTGCCAAAACACACACATTCTCCAAATACCCTCAAGTATGCTTCAAAATCAGTAAAATCCATGGGGAAAATGGAATCTTTCCAGCTGTGAGTAGAACAACCCAAGGTCTTCACGATCTTCTGCGGACTCACCATCTTGAGTGTTTGGACTCAGAATTTGGGTTCGAAGCTCCTGCAGGCTAATTCCCAGACAGCTGCAGACCTCCTCAGGGCTATAGGGTTCGGGGTGAAGGGCGTGCTCTGTGATCCGCAGCATTTCTTGCAGACTGACCCCGAGTGTGGCCTGCACCTCCTCTAGCCGCAGCACTTTATCCCACTGCAAGCCTCTGTACTTAGCCAGGAGCTGCAATTCGAACCAAGATAATGCTTAGCTTCCATTTCAGAAATCGACATGTACACTTTTAATTAGCCAAATTCAACTGTTTTCTTTTTTTCCATTCAACCTATCCACATTTCCCATCATTGCTTGAAAATGCGCACTGGTTCAGATGTTTGGAATTAAAACATGCTTGTGTGACACTCACAGACTAAACATTTTGCCTTAAAAAACCTAATATCCCGCTGATTTTTTTTTTCTTTTTTTTTTTTTTTTTTTTTTTTTGCCTGTCACCACTTTCCCTCAGGGCTATTGCTTTGAATGATTTTGTTCTTTTATCCCTATTTAGTTCATCCCTAATCCACCACTCTCTATAAAGTCTACAGAAAACTACTCAACTCTCATGTGATCTGGGTCCTGAGGTGGACACTGTATGCCCGATTTCATTAGGGCACTTCCTGTTTACCACATGCCTCTTTGAAAATGGCTAATGAATTTAAGTATCTGGGCATTTGGAGTAAAGTCCCAGATTTTAAATGAAAACCTCATTGGTGACCTTATGAAAAACCACTTCATTAGGTCGCTGGTAGAACTAGAGCTGTATGTTTCTCCACCCTCAAGAAAAGAGTTTGGCCTCCAACCGTATCCTGAGGCATCCCTCAGTCTGACGGAGAGGGTTAAGGACAAACAAAACTTTTGTGACCAGGTCCACTCATGGCAACCTCAATCCGGAATACGTTCCCGTCATTCTCCCCAAACCACTGACTGAGCCCTTTAGAGCAGGTGACCATCAAAACGTGAAGATATCTCTCATCCTGAGGTCTATAAAATTCATTCCCTGGGTGTGAGGCAGGTGCAGACAATACAAACAGCAAAAAGAAACAAGCAAAAGAAGGGAAAACTTGTCTCCCTCTTCGAGGAAATGTGCATCTGATTTACTCTCCTATTATGCTGATGATTTCATTTGCCTTTCTTTTAGACAGGAAGCAGGCTGTACCAAAGACCAGTGAACTTTGGTTAGGGCCACTCACTTCTGAAGAATGTTAATAACAGAAGTTCTTATATTCATTAATCCTCTTTTTAAAACTCTGGCTCATACATTTGAAAGGAGTTAATGATTTTAAGGCAGAACAGGGAAAAAGAGAAGAGCTGTATTTTTCTGTTCAATTATTTCCCAGAACATGGTACCATTCTTAAGGCAAGGACTAAAGCTCAGATCTTTCTTCTGACTTTGTTTGCTTAGCCCCCTTAGTGTTCACAAGCAGTACTAGACTGAGACCTCCACAGATCCGCTCGTTCGTTTAATTCATTCACTCATTCATGGTCTCTATTCTAATGTAGTCCAAAACTAATTTGAGAAAACTCATGAAGACATACATAAAGCAATATATTTATTTTATACAGAAAAAGAGCTGCAGTTGATAATTTCCTGGAATGATACTTTCTTGAAACACAGATCCAAACCAGATGAAATAAGCAATTGAAGCAGACGGAAGTAATCAATAGCTGTATAGTGCTGTATGGTTTAAAATGCGCTTTTTATTTCTTTTAATCTTCACCAGCCTTGTGAGGTGGGTATTATTACTCTACTTAAGAGGTGAGAGTAGATGACTTGCCCAAGGTCTAGTAAGAAACAGAGCTGGAAATCGAACCCCGGTCCTCTAACTCCTTCTGTCTTCCTCAAGGTCCCAGTGTCAGTGAGTTATGGCTAATACTTCTACGGTGCCGCTCACACTAGTTCAAATTGCCATTTAAGGCCTACAAATGGATTTCTAAGCACAAACTAAGATTTGTGTTAGAAATGAACATTCTAGTGATTTAAAAACAAACATTTTGATGGATAGGTTCCCTCTAAAAAAAAAAAAAAAAAAAGAAGGAAAAAAAAAAAAAAAAAAAAAAGAAGGAAAAGAAAAAAACATCAAAGAATGGCCCCCAAGTGATGACAGTGGGCTCTTCCTAAGAACCTTTTAGTCAACATCAGTCTTCAAGTTTCCATCCCCAGGCTCACTTGAACAAGTCACACTGCCTCAGGCATTTGATCCAAGGAAACTGGGCCAAGGATGTGTGAGGAGAAACTCTGGGAGGAATGCCTGCTGCCTACAAGGTTGTTTTTCAAAGGCAGCCTCCCTGTGTGCTTTCCTTCCACAGACAGAGGCACTAACATACAGAAGCTCACGTTCACTCCACCAATATCCCAGTTCGCTGTCAGGTCCACTTAGCCCCAGCTGGAGGGTCCACATAAGCCATTTGGTCTGTATTTCAATGGAGGCTGAAATGTACCACATGCCGTCAGTGACAGCTGCACTGCCAGGAGCCACTGAATAACAGCACACTGCACTGTGCAAGTAAAATAGGAAAGCTGCTTAAGCCCTTTGAAATCTGGCTCAGGAAACAGAAGGATGACTTGCAGATGAGGGAAGTGGGTGGGTAAGATCAGTGTCGCTCCAACACAGAACTTCATGAAGGAATTTGCCACTTGAGGCCTTGGTGATTGGCCTATTTCACTTTTGTGAAGCAGGGCTATGAGTCAGGGCGATGGGTCATTTCATCACAAGTTCCTCACTTGTAGCAGGGTGGGGAAATAAGAGAAAGCAGTTCTTTGTCAACATTCACCACTTCCTTTTTGCCACTGGATATATTAAGTATTCACATCAGATACCACTTCTGGGAGGTTCCTGAACCTGTTCCATGCTCTGTAGGCAAGAAGGCAGGCAACAAATGTTTTGTCCACAGACATGGAAAGAAGCAGATAAATAGTGCTAGGATCCTGCCTCAGGTTGGTGTCTCTCAGAAGCAGGCTCTGAGGCAAGGATTTAGGGGCAAGGACAATTCCAAGATGCTGGTACAGGAGTGGAAAGTGAGACAGGAACAGAAGCCAATGCAAGGAACAGTGACATGGACAGGTGAGGCCGGGCCTGCTGGGCCCTCTGGAACCTGTGTGCAAAAACTTCCGATGTGTCCTGCCTATGGGCAAGAAAGCTGGATTACTGACCCACGAACTCTCATCCATCGTCCACTGAGGGCTACTTCCAAGGATATTACCTCCCTAGCACGTCCAGGTTGTCTCAGGTGCAAACTCAGAGCTTGGCTGCTGCCAGAAAAAGCCCTCAGCCTGGGAGAGTTGCTGGAGCTCCCAGGAAGAGGACATGCTAGGAGAGCGCTCAGAAATGGACCCTAACTCAGGAGCCTGACTGTCAGAATCCACATCTCTTTGACTTTCCCATTGCATTTAGCAGTATTAACAAAGCAATGGGAAAAGGACCAAGTCTTGTCTTCCCCTGGCCAGCAAAGGCTAAAATTTCTAATCCCTTCTCTGAGTTACCTCTAAAAACAACAATTCATTCAACAAGCTGTTTTCCACACAATAAAAGTGGCTATGTTGTTTTTGTTTCTGGTTATATAAGTCACACATGCTTATTTTTAAAATTTCAAAAAGCACAAACCAGCTCAAAGCACAAAAAAATACAAAGTAAAATAAATCATCTGTTATCACTCCAACTCCAAGATAACCACCAACCACTATTTTCATAACTATACTATTATATATTTATGCAAACTTTCTGCAAACCTACAGACATATAGTTTGAGATAGATGTGATCATACGTAGTTGTTTTTATCGTGAAGACTTTACTTTTTGCTTATGTCCCCCATACCGTTCTCCAGTATTTCATAGTGGCTGGTGACTCCCATGTGCACGTTCTACTCATAACCATTATGAAAACACTACGATGTTGACCTTCCCTGATGGTCAACTGTCTGCGCTCAGTGTGCAGGCTACAGGATAAATCTGAAGAAACCTGCACAACTGTGCAGAACGGATCGACTACAGTTCTCACTGCTCCCTCAGCACATCCTGGCGTCCCCAAGCATGGTGTCTGGATCTCATCCACGCCTAACTCCCACGGGCACAATGGAAAGAGCAGGGGTGAAGGCACACGTGAACTCGTGCACTTACTTAAAACAGGTCACCACCTACCCCGGCCTGACACTCCCAGTGTGTAAAATGGCATACTTAAACCTACTTCACAAGCTACTGTGAAGATTCAATGAGATAACAATAAAAATATCTAGCACCTTGCCTGGCCCAGAAGAGGCACTTTTGTGAAGGGCAAGTTTCCTTCCCTCCCCATATTCCCCTGCCTCTCTAGCTAGTTCTCACCCACCTGACCCCTTTTTCCGTGCTTTCAAACATATACAGATGTCTGCTGTCTTAAAATCCTTAATGCTAAAGCTACTGGTCTTCATCTCTCCCACCTTTCACTAACTACCAGTGGCCCATAGTCTAGGCCTTCGGTAGCCACTCTCACTATTGAGTGTGACCACCCAGAGGTCTTTCCTTACCTCCCAAACCACTTCTGAAGCCACTGGAGTTTTCTCAGTCCTTTTAGCACTGAACAAGGCAGTGGCTTCTGGTACTCTTCAGTACTGACCTTCTTCCAATTCCCTGTTTTATTGCTTCTGTAGTCTTGAATTTTCCTGGTTTCTCTCTCACCTCTCTGGTCCTTCCACCATTTCCTTCCATGACTCGTTTTTCCTCTTTCATTACCTACTTCCTAATTAAAGTCACCTTCCAAGTTTAACCCCTGGCCTTCTGGTCTTTTCCTGACACATTCTTTCCCTCAGCAAACTGAACTTTAGCTCTTGGTTTCGACTATTGCCTCCAAATGAATACATCTGAAGGCTGTCCCCCAAGTGCACAGATACATGTGAGGGCCAGGGGGACAGCCTTCAGATGTATTCCTAACCACGGAGGAGAAAACTCCGTGGGGAAACGTCACCGCCTCTCACTTTCCTGTCACCTTCCATCCAACCTTCTCTAAACCTACCAGTGACAGCACTATGCTTTCTACCCCATCATTTCAGCTTGAAACTACAGCTTACCAACTCAACATTTCTCCTTCATTGATGCATGCCTGCATGCAATGAGTGTTTGCTGAGTGCCCACCACTCTCCAGGCCCTCGGCACACAACAGTGGATAAGCACACGTGGCTCCTGACCACAGTGAGCTCACAGCTTACCAGAGGAGACAGGTGTTCCATAAAAATTACACAGTAAAGAACTTAATCTAATTGTGGTAAACTGCTATAATGGAAAAATAAAGGAGGTGGTAAGATTACATAAAAGGACATTTAACATAACGGGAGTGGGGAGGGTAGTCAGGGAAAGCTTCATGGAGAAAGGAGGACGGATACCCAATCATGGAGAGCTTTATACCGACCCTTTACTAGGTTCAGTCATAGCTTCTCTCGTATCCCTCCCTTTTTATCCCATCCTCACTTCTCTTCCACCAAGGCAAAAATTCCCGCTGCCAGGTTAACACGTCTAATACCTTGTTAACAACATCAGCAGCTGCCCACTGCTTCCGGAACCGAGCCTGGTGGATCCTTAGTGCAGCACTGGAGGCCCTGCCACAACCTGGTTCCACTAAACCCATGGACACTATCCCCCACATGCGCTTTCTCTACACTGCAGCTCGGACCCACCACTCTGGGACTACTCCACACTGGAGTCTTGGCAAAGTGTGCTCTACTGAACCAACAGTGCTGAGCGAAACTGGCCGCATTCTTTGGTTTTCCTCCACTTAAACTCAACGGAACTGCCAAAGCCTTGACATTATGCCCACTTCTCACGTTCTATCACTAGACAGAGAATAAGTTCCATGTTGACCATTAAGTGGGAGGAGCTAAAAAAACTGGGTGAGTGATGGCCCCTGACTAGACAGGCTCTGTAAAGAATCACATTATAAAATTTCCTTGAAGTTCCAAAGGACCGCATGAAACTCTCTCCTTCATTGCTTCACTTGTTGCCACAAGGAGCTCAGGGTATGCAAAAGCAATGGAATAATTCCTCTTCCCTTTTTGACTTCCCATAATACTCATTATCGGCATCACACATTTTATCCCCCAATAGAATTAAGGGATACTCTCTTTCAAAGACATAAAACATTTCTGGAAAAGTTTAAGCCACTGAATGTGTGTAAAGTATGAAAAATTTGTGCTCATTAAAGATTTCTGGCCACTTTGTTAAATTAAGAACATAAAAATGTGCTTCACTTAAAAGTATCACTTACGTAAGTAACAATTATAAATCTCTACTGAGTTTGCTTTGAAATGTTCTTAATTTTAGTTCAAATGGCTCTATAAGGCTCTGACTTTCAATGAATCTGCATCAATTAGTTTTTGGAAGCTACTAGAAAGAGAGGAGGAGGGAGAATGAAAGACAGAAAGGAGACTTGAGGATATAGGTGAAACTATCAACATTAAAGTAAAACAAAAAAAAAACCGTATTTGTTGGTTCAGTGTACTTCCCTGTGTTAAGTAGATACAAAAGGTACTCATTTTCGTAAGAGGAGCTTGGAGAGCTAGGAGGAGTGGGAAAATAAGTGTCATTCGTTACAGTTTTGCTGTGTAGACCTCCATCTGATCCCTGAACTCTCCTGATCAGTCATGTCTGCCCTGACACTTCATTTTTACTGTCTGAAAACAGAAAGTTTGTCCAGATCAAGACAATGTTCCTTACCTTTTTACTTTTTACATGGGAGGTTTATTTCCCAATTTAATGAGACCATTTCCAAACAAATATTATATTCATTCACATATAAATAAAAGAATGGAACCATATTGGAAGGAAAATATGCTTAGCAGAATTCCAACCTATGTTCTTAGGCAAAAGTGTATTCTTTTTTTCTTTTTTTAATCTTTCATTCTCTTTCCTTCTTTCTTTCGTTCTCCACACCCAGCATGGAGCCCTATGTGGGGCTTGAATTCACGACCCTGAGATCAAGATCTGAGCTGAGACCAAGAGTCAGACGCTTCACTGACTAAGCCACCCAGGTGCCCCCCTAGGCAAAAGTGTAGTCTTAACATCAAGGTCATATTAGCAGTTTTATCTTGATTTATTATACAGAAGCTTGGATTCTAGTGGTTTGCAGCAACATGATTTAAAAAACATTTTCCATCTTGATCAAGTCTTTCACTTTCCTTTCTTCCCTATTTTTAAAGACAGCCAAATTCAGAGCATGCACCAACCGGGAGGAGTGTGCAGCAGAAAGCAAAATTCAGATGCCAACTTCACTGAGCAGAGTACCTCTAAGACTCATATGGAGCTGTCTACTCCTGTTCTTGAGAAGGTTCTGCAGGGGATTAGGGTTTCCAGATACTACTGCTCCCAAAAGAGATGCCTTTTTTCCAGTTAACTCTCAGACCATTTCCCCATCCTGATAATTTTCTCTAGAGATTCAGCACCACCACCACCGCATTCCTCTCTCCTTGCCTCGCAGGAAGACAGTAGTCACAGGGTGAACCCATTTCCCATGGCCTACTTGTTTGAGCCCACCCATAGATCTCGTAGAGGCTATCTCATTTCGTGATAAGACTCTGAAAACAATGTTGTGTATGCTTGAAGTCTCCTCAGGAAGGCAACACTTACTCATTAATCTCAAAAGTAAAGTCGGCACGAATAAGCCCTCAAACAAATAAGACACTAATTTCTTCCATCTCCTGAAAGAGGAAGGTTGTCCTAAAGGAAAAAACAGTTCACTGAAGCCTTGATGTTGAAAAAAGTTTACTGCACTACTTCTCATATATGCACTGATCAGACACTGCCAAGAGCTTAATATTAAAACATTTCTTTTACATAATTTTTAGAAATTATTTGAATGAGTAAATTCCAATTTTAAACACTTAAATCATGATTTTTAAAAAACGTTAATGCCAAAATTTCCAGAAAAAAAAAAAAAAACTTTTGTTTTTCTGGCTCATCATATCTCTACTCTCCCTAACTTCACAACTTCAGGGGGTGGGAGTAGGGTGAAGTGGCAAGTCAGTCACAATGGATGACACCACACCTTACATATGTCCAGAGAATTTAGTCCAATATACACTTTTACAATATTGTGAAAGTGAGCAAAATAAATACGACAGGGCAGGCAACACAGGGAATAGTCATTCATTTATTCAACAAATGTTTATCCTGTGCCTATTTCGGCCTAAGCACTATGCCAGGCATTAGAGTTATGAAAGTTAGCAAGATGGGCACAGATAAAACTGGCTCTCAGATAAGACTGAATCAAAAGGAGGAAACAGACATTAAACAATTGTGATAAATTCTGTAACTGAGAAGTTCAAGAGCTATGAAATATGAAGGGAGACTTACCTTAGTCTGGAAGTAAGGAGGTCAATGAAGGCTTCCTGGGGGACATTTAGGCTGAGACTTCAAAGAAGGCTAGGGGAAGAGCATTCTGGGCATGTGCAAAGTCCCTGGGGTGGGAATGAGCATTACGGCTGGAGTGCAATGGGGGTGGGGGATGCTAAGACAGGAAGAGTATGAGCTGCACAGGCATCAGATCTTGCAAGGCTCTCTAGGCAGTGATAAGGACTTTTACTTTATTGCAATGCAATCAAAAAGTTTTGAAAGGTGTAAAGCAGAGGAATTATCTGATCAGATTTAAATTTCTAAAGCATCATTCTAGCTAGGAGAAAGCACGGTGTAGCTCCTAAGCCAGAGCCCCCCGGCTCCCTGCCTTAGTTATCTCTAACTTTCTGGTCATACCATGTACCCTTCTGGATCCTCCACAACATTTCATTTCTGTGTCACTTTGGGAACACCTGCTTACATACCACCTGATCACATACTAACCATTTCCTATTTCACATCCTCTAATTTTAACTCTCCTCTCTACTCTCTCTATTCTTATATCTTACATCCTTTTGTATATCTTCATGCTCCTAGTCATACAACAGATATTCGAAGAATAGTTCCTAAGTAGCTTTAAGGCTTGACTGGCAAGGGTCTTCTAAACTGTGGAACAGAGAGCTGTCAAGACTCCCTTCTGGTTTCTGTTTCCTTTGCACACATGTAAAAGTCTTTTAGGCACAAGGGCATTACATCAAGCCTGTATTCTTAGAGTGACCAGTGATGGCCCACTACAAAAATGGTGCATCTGAGAGGACAAGCTGTTGAGGCTACCATCACATTTGTCAAAGAAACAGGATCAGTTATGGTCACTTCCCATCAATCTCCTCCAACTAGCTTTCTCCACCCTTACCTAACCCATTGCCTATGCTTCACAGACATAAACTATCCTCTTCTCCCCAGTGCCATCCTAGAAGACTCAACTGTGAAGTTCGTATAACTTCCAAATACCTTGAGGTTGCAGGGCACACCTATAGGTTTATTTATCTCCTGAGTTTGGAATCAAATTGCTCTCTATCCAAAGGCCTTCGTTTAGAATATTGCCGCAGTCAGAATGGTGCCCTAAGCTTCAGGGAAAGAGACAAAGTAGCAGAGAAAAAGGACAAGAGAAAGCCTACTCCAAGTTTCACTCCAAGTTTGCCAAGTTCATACCTTTGCAGCCAGCCGACACTCCATCACCCTGACATTGAAATGAGAAGTTGCTGCCTTATTCATTTCCACACAACTGTTGGCAATCACAAATACTGCTCCACTTGGGAGTTTCACATCAGTTGCCCTCAGAGGACTAAATTCTATCAACTTGGCCTGTTGGAAGAAAAATGACAGGTGAGATATAGTGTATTAGAATTCAGAAAATGTTTAATCATTTATCTATTTATTTACCTTAGCAAATATTCTTCGTAAAAATTCACTCATTCAATTCAAATATTATTTATTGACTTTCAGGCACTGTACTAGGCACTGGAGGTGCAACAGTGAACAAAACAGACACTATCCCTGCCCTCATAGAGCTTACTATCTAGCAGTAAAGACAATCAAGTGCATAAATACATTTCTAGGTTGTGTTACAATGGTAGCAAAGTACAGGGTATTTTATAGACACATAGTTGAAACATCTGATCACCTAGTGCAGGCTCCTTTGAAAAAAGGGAAATCTACACTGAGTTTTAAAGAATGAGCAGGAGTTGTGTAAACAGAGGATTTCTTGACCCAAATAGGATATCAAAAAGAGGGAAGAGCATACACAAGTTCAGAGGGGGGAAAAAAATGAGGTGTTAATAAAGCTTTGGGTATTGGGGCGCCTGGGTGGCACAGCGGTTAAGCGTCTGTCTTCGGCTCAGGGCGTGATCCTGGCGTTAAGGGATCGAGCCCCACATCAGGCTCCTCCGCTGGGAGCCTGCTTCTTCCTCTCCCACTCCCCCTGCTTGTGTTCCCTCTCTCGCTGGCTGTCTCTATCTCCGTCGAATAAATAAATAAAAAATCTTTAAAAAAAAAATTTAAAAAAATAAAGCTTTGGGTATTGAAATCTGTCTGGAGCTCAGAGTTTGAGGGTTGAGGGTTGGTGAGAGGGTAGAATGCAGAGGTAAAGCAGGAGCCAGATCATGAAATGCTTTGCAAGCTCAAAGAATTTGGACTTCGTTCAGACTCTATAGCTAACTTACATTAACATTGGCACTCTTGCCACCATGTTTGCTTGTCAGGTCTCATCCAAAACACCCAGAGTATTTTCTTAACATTAAACCACATTTCCTCATGGTTGATGTCTTTGGCTTAGAGGAATCAACAATAAAGATTCTTAGTAAGAATCTATCCAGGTGTGCTCAGAAAATAGCCAAGCTTGTAGGAATCTGATGAAAAACTAAGAAAAGATTTTAGAGAAATGTCTGCTTCTATTATGGAAATGGGCAGTTTATGGGCAACAACCAAAACCTCTACTCTGCCTAAGTGAGTTGATAGCCAAGGGGAAGTGGTATCCAGCTAAAGAATTCATCCCTGGCTTATTGTCAACATTCTTTTGCCCACCACTGAAGCCCCAAAAATGTTGACAGAGAAAAGTGATACCAAAGAGTAAATTATAAAAAGAGGGATTGTGAATATATGTAGTAAGAGAAGTTAACATTTGGGTTTAAAACCAACAAGAGATTATGAAAATGCCATGAGATGAAGTGATTTGGGACAAGACCGGGAAAGGTGGTCCCAATAACTAGGGAGTTGAGAAATCTCATCTTAACAATGAAGAGAAATAGAAGGGGGAAAAAACTAGGCACAAGAGAAAAAGAGATCTGAGGTAGGATTCTGGAAGCCTAAGGAAGAGGTGATCAACATGAAACAGGATGGGTGAACTGGCAGCAGCCTTGAATTATAAAGCAGATGATAAATACCATTTACAATAGAACCGAATAGAATTGACTGCCCAGAACCTCTCCAAATGAACTTTCCCTACTTGATATTTCCAAATAGCTCAGTGTCACATACAGTTCCTTCTTCTGCAAGAAATGATATGGACTGGTCCATCCCTCCTCCTTCAGTGCCAATATAACGCTCGCTCTTGGCACAGATTTCCGCAAGTTCCACCTGAAAAAGTAAAAATTGATTTGCACTGTGAGTACAGTCATCATTTACTTCTCATTCATTTCTTACTCCAGGTGTGACAGATAGGTTTGAATTCCAGTGCCAACTCTGATCAATTGACAAAAGTTGCCTGAAGCACTGTGTTAACGAGGACTCTAAGACTACCACTGAGTTCAGTAGGAAAACAAACCATGATGAATTAATGTTTGCAGTGGGATGGAATGAAATACTGGCTGTGCGTGCCACACAGCTGCTCTCCATAAAAGACTCCACAGGGCAAGCGGTTTCTTCCGTCTTTCTATTTGCTCCATCCCTCTCTAGACTACTATCCCCAAAAATCTCATATCCCCAAAAATCTCATATGGGTACTCACTCATTTCTTCCTTCCTTGGTCTTCCTTTGTTTCCCCACAGTGGACTTTTCTAGTCTCCACACAGCCAAAGTGGGGTCATGCAACTTTACCCACCAGTCCAAAAGTAATGCTGTCTGTGTGGCATTTCCATTAAATGTAAGAATCATCATGAAATTCTTGTCATTTCACATCCCTTTCATCAAGAAAGATCATGAACTAGCATCATCTCCCCAGACGCATCTTCCTCCAACCATGATGAAGAGACCCAACACACAAACACAGTTCTAATCCAAACTGAATATGTCAAAATATGTGTTTAAGAATCTTTAATGGCCTCCTACTGATTAATGAAATAAATTTAAGCTCCTCAATCTGGCATTTTAAAGCCTTCTAATCTGCATATGAAATCATATTATCTACCACCCTTTTCCAATTAGATTTGTTTCCTTGACCATCTCACACATTTGTGCAACCTGGTATTTCCCTATCGTCTTTCATACTAATCCTACAGCCAGTCAATACCCAGCTTACCAACTACCTACTATGGACAAGTCACTGGGCTGACCACTCAAATCTTTTCCCATCATAAAGTCTTCCTCAAATATTGTTCCTACTATGGCATCCCCTTTCTCTGAACTTCTACAACATTAACTTACAGTTAATATCATCCATTTACTCGCTCTACTATTCATCCATCCATTCATTCATTTTAGTTTCTTCTAAGACTTGATTCAGGCCCTTATTATTTCTTACCTGTTTTTGCTGGAAAATCCTCCTAGAGTGATCATTCTGCAACACTGATCATCATCTCTGGCCTGCCTGGTTGCCAACACCTTGATGCTCATACTTCTCAACATGTCTTTAGTCCATAAAGACACAATTTCTTTAACGACATCTCTCACTCACTTCTCCGGCCTGCTCTCCTACCACTAACCCCAGAAACCCTAAGTTTGGACTATCAGGAATACTGAACAAATACTATTCTTTATCACCCTTAAGCTCTTTCAAAGTGTGATTTTTGGTCCTCACTCAATACTCCTCTCTCCGGCATCCCCCACTAATCTTCAGAATCAACTCAAGCATTGCCTCTCCCTGGAGCCCACACCACCACCTAAATGCACACACACCACATAACACCTCCTCTACCTCCTTGTATATTAATTATTCTATTTTCACTTATCAAATCATGCTTTAATTGTGGGTTTACTTGTCTTTTTACCCACCAGTCTATGACAGCCCACTTAACTAATGTGACTGAATCACGTAGTGTTTATTACTGTTCTTTAATTGTGTCAGGTTTCAATCACATTTGTTTTCCCTGGAAAACTGTCAGTCTTATAAGAGACAGACAAATTCTGGTGTTTCTATTATGTCCCCAACTTCACACAAGGCTGAGCAACATAGTAAACAATAAATACCTGCTGCTTTCACTTTCTGAAATAGCTGCCCCAATACCATCTGAGAGATTCTGTGTCATAGTCCTTGTTGGTCATATGGATTCACTAACATTAACTTCGCCTTGTGACACGAGGTAAACTTTGGACTTTGATGTAATGGGCGTTGCGCATGGCCTTGCTAAACACACAGCCAGTGACTTGCCCATAATAGGCACATTAAAAAAGAAAGTAACAAAAGGGTCAAAACACCTAGATTTTAAAGTGTAAAGAAACAATATACCCAGGTGAAGATGTCCACATAGCATTTGGATAAGAATGATGAGACCTGAGTCCCTCTGTCACCCTCAGCCAGTGTGAAAAGTTACCCCCCCAACACCATCAATAACAGCCACATTTACATGCTAAGTACCTGGCATGATCTCTTCTGTGAGCAGTAACTCCTCTGGTTATCCTCCTTACACAGATGAGGAAAATGGGACTTGGAGACATATAACAGAATATGGAAAAGCCCTTTGAACCTCATCTGCCTGACTCCATAGCCTATACTCTTTTCACACTGGCGTTCATTAGTCCTCTCCTGGCCCCACCCCCCTGGAGATAATAGAACCTATTTTTTCACTATCTCAAAGGGATGTGAAATGACAAATGAGATCACCAAAAGTTAAGTATCCTCCCTTTTAAGAGGAAAGAAACTAAAGCACTGAGAAATATATGCTTATTGATTATTTTTAAAAATGTCTTCCAGGGACACCTGGGTGGCTCAGATGTTTAAGCATCTGCCTTCAGCTCAGGTCAATCCCAGGGTCCTGGGGTTGAGCCCCACATCGGGCTCCATGCCCAGTGGGGAGCCTGCTTCTCCCTCTGCCTCTGCCATTCCCTCTGCTTGTATTCTCTGGCTCTCTCTATCTCTCTGCCAAATAAATAAATAAAATCTTTAAAAAAATAAAAAGTAAAAAAATGTCTTCCATGTGGCAATAATAGGATAATATTACTTTAAACAGGATGTAAATTTTTCCAGACTATCTATCTGGACAGAACTCAGAGGGACCCCGAAAGCCCCCAGCAGCTCTGTGTCAAGGAGAGTCCACCTGCAGGGAAGTGGACATCCCTACGCTTTGCTGAATTTTGACAGATGGATCCCATGACTGGACAGACAATACCCAAGAGTTCTAAATGTGAGGAAACAAAAGAAAATGAAGATAAGGAAGCCAAAAAATGAAAGAAAGGGTGATTCATTTTACAGTCCCCCCAAAGCTCATAAGGAAATCAGTAGTAAACATGGAGGAAAAAAAACCAGTACCTCCAAACCTTGGTTAAAGCCCCAAAGCTCGCCAACTAGCTGTTGTAGATTTCTTAATTTTTCCAAGTTCCCATTTCTTCATATACTATTAATAATAATAATAATAATAATAATAGTTTTAGCAGTTAAGATTTATTGAGCACTTACTATATGCCAGGCACTGTTCTAACTACTTTGTATGAGTTATTTACTTCTTATAATGACCCTATAAGATAGGTAGTATATACTCATTTTACAGATGAGGAGACTGAGCGGGTTAATTAGCTGAGACTAAGATAGCAATTACAAAAGGTGAAATTCAAACAAATCGCCTAACTCCAGAGCCTATACTCTTAATCACCATGCTATATAACTTCCCATCTATAACACAGAGAAAAAGACCCACCTCCCTAGCTACAGGATTACTGTGCTAATCCAATGAATTAAATAAAAATACTTCATAAGCTCTAAATTTTATTTAAGCTAATAAATTTTATTATTTGTACATAATGAATAAAGAACCATTTGATTTACACAAGTAGCTAAGTCCCAAGCCAAAAGTAAAGACAGGTATCATTATTCTGGAAAACAGAACCATTTTTTAAAGTGTTTAGGAAAAGACAGAATGTAGAAGATTCCAGATGCCCCCAGGAGAACTAATTCAACAACAGGTAGTAATAGAGCCTGAGACAAACAGGAGAGTGTGTGCTCCATTTGAAGCAGTTCAGTCTAACTAGGGTTGGGGTGGGGGTCCCTGCCTGCCAAACAAAACATGTTTGTAGTAGGAACTTCAACCGCAGGCCTGCATGTTTTCCAGTGGCCCTAGCCCTTCACCCCCATACCAAAAGCAAAAAGGTCAAATCCAAAATGGTTATGACAGGTGAAGAAATCTTTTTAAATCTCAAATCCTGATTGGGGGGGGGAAATTGCATTCTTCTGTAAGTCCATAGCCTTAGCCAGAGACGTCATGACCCAAACTCAGAAACCCATTAATAGAGGGACCTTAACAGCAGGGGGTATAAATGGGAGCAGAGAATACCTGTCATTTTGGGTAATGTGAGGGATACATATGAGCCAGCCATGCCTATTCTGTCTTTGGGGACCCTGGAAATAGAACTATAAAAAAGTCCTCCAAAAGTTATAATCCTTGCAAAGAACTAAATCAATACTCCACTCAGATTTGAAGTATGATATCAGGAGAATAAAAAGGATCTGTCAAAAACACATTAACAAAGTGTATGCAAAGAAACCTATCAGAATGTCAAAGAAATGGGGCGCCTGGGTGGCACAGCGGTTAAGCGTCTGCCTTCGGCTCAGGGCGTGATCCCAGCGTTATGGGATCGAGCCCCACATCAGGCTCTTCCGCTATGAGCCTGCTTCTTCCTCTCCCACTCCCCCTGCTTGTGTTCCCCCTCTCGCTGGCTGTCTCTATCTCTGTCGAATAAATAAATAAAATCTTTAAAAAAAAAAAAAAAGAATGTCAAAGAAATATCAAATAGGATTTGAGGACACAATTCAATTTAACAAAGGATAAAGTTATCTTTTTCCTAGATGTTTTGTTTAAGGGATTCTGAGGCTCCCCCACTTCTATCTCCCCACACATCAAACACACAGACACACACACACAAGCCCTGAGAACCCTCAGGCAAGAATAGCAAAGCTCTAAGTGGAAAGGGACTCATTCCCCTCCCCACCAATGTATTTTCTCCTGCCCTTACACGTCAGTACTGCAAGAACCCCAGGTGCCTCCCAACTATTCACTTGTAGCATTTAGCTCCATCCCTTCCTGCAAAATACTAATGTCTGAGAATCATTAGGGATGACAATTTGATTGCCTGATGAACTTTTCCAAAATGTATAGCTAATAAACTCATTTGTATTTTGCCTCCTGCTCTCTGGACAGTTAAGAGAAACCTGGCATTATTCATAGACCCTCTTTTAAAGCTACTGAAGAAGGTTAAGCTAATTTAGCCCTTTGTGTGTTCTTCTCTTGAAGCAGCCTGGGAAAGAATCAAAAGTCACACAGGTTCCCAAATTAAACAGCTTACCCATCTGCTGGCCAGTGGGGCACTGCTAAGACAAGAAATAACAGGGTTAGTTAATAGTCACTGAGAAAGGGGGAGCACTTGGGTGGCTCAGTCAGTTCAGCGTCTGACTCTTGATTTTGGTTCAGGTCATGATTTCAGGGTCCCAGGATGGAGCCCTGCGCTGGGCTCCCTGCTCAGCAGGGAGTTTGCTTGTCTCCCCCTTCCCTTGATCCTCCCCCCACATTCTCACTCGCTCTCTCTCTCTCTCTCCCTCTTTCTAGAATACATAAATAAATCTTTTTTAAAAAGTCACTGAGAAGGGCTAAAGATTCATGAATGTCTAGCTAAATCTGGATATTTACAAAAACAACAATAAAACAAAGACTCAAGATATTAATACAGTAAATTCTATCTTTGTTTAGCACTGTTATTAATATGATTGTTAAAAGTAGAGTAATTCCACAAGCAGGAAGTGCTAATCTCTATGAGTCAGTTAGCCATGACTATGAGAAGCCTTGCGATTGAGAACACAAGACCTTAACCAAGACAGTAGCATCCAGCTATTGTTGGCCACCCCAAGTGCAACTCAAGATAAAGGAAGGAAATGAACAGTCCCATTCATTTACTCAACAATCCTTTAAATAGTGTCCCACATATAAGAGGGAAGGCCAGTGTCCCTCAAGGAGTTCACAATATTGATATTGTCTTCAGGTGAAGAAGTCCTTCAAAAGAAAGTGTAAAACTAGTGTGCTAGTCAGCTCTGTTTGCCCCTCTCGGTCTTCTGTGCAAACCACCTTCCTCCTGCTATCAGCCGCAGGAGGCTGCCCAGCATGAACTGTATCAAGAGGTTCCTATGAGGGGCGCCTGGGTGGCAGAGCGGTTAAGCGTCTGCCTTCGGCTCAGGGCGTAATCCCGGCGCTATGGGATCGAGCCCCACATCAGGCTCCTCCGCTATGAGCCTGCTTCTTCCTCTCCCATTCCCCCTGCTTGTGTTCTCTCTCTTGCTGGCTTTCTCTCTCTCTGTCGAATAAATAAAAAAAAAAATCTTAAAAAAAAAAAAAGAGGTTCCTATGCACTCTGCTTCCCATCGGGTTCTTCCAACAGAGAGCTCTGGCAGGAAATGGGAAACTGAAAGTGTGGGGGAAGAATAGTGAGGTCAGGTCCCTCCCAGCCAAGGTCACTTTCAGGCCCTAGGGCAATAACAACTCAGCTACAAGTAGTCCTGATTTCCACAGACCTGCCTTTGTAAATTGTCCTTTATTATTGAGTGTGCATCGAGATAAGGTGAAAATATTAATGGCTCCTCTGATTTTTCTTTATATCAGATATTTTCCCTGTTTTTCTCCCCCTGCAATTCTTTTCCATCTTAACTTTCAAAATACCTGAGTTCTTATGTGGGACTATTTTCAAATTATTCCCCAAACTGGCAAACCTATTAGGTAGAGCCCTGCCTGGTAGGAGAAACCCTTCATGAAATAGGACCAAGGAAACCCTAAAAGAGACTGATGTAGACTTGCTTTGTTTTGTAACATGGCTGAGGACCAAGCTCTAACTTGTAGACACTTTGGAGTGTTCTAAAAAAAAAAAAAAAAAAGTTTGCTTTAATTAAAAAAAGAAGAAAAAGGAGGAGGAGGAGGAGGTGGTGGCATTATTTCTTCTCCACATCTCTAACTCAAAGGGATGTAACCCAAAGAGATTAGTCACCTTCGCATTTTTTACTTCAAGAAAAGTTGCCTGGGGACAATGAAGGTCAGTTCCTAAAATGCACACAGCAGATGCATCTGACCCTGATGATGGTTCAGGTTAAAATAAGTTCCACTAAGTAATGCAGGGAAGAAAAAAGAAGGAGTTAAAATATTTAAAAGATCCAAGGTGGGGTGCCTGGATGGCTCAGACCTGGATCAACTCAGGTCATGATCTCAGGGTCCGGGGATTGAGCCCCACACTGGGCTCCCTGCTCAGAGGGGAGCCTGCTTCTCCCTCTCCCTCCTGCTCGAGCTCTCTCACTATCTCTCTCTCTCTCTCAAATAAATAAATAAATAAAATCTTTAAAAAAAGAAAAAAAGATCCAATGCTACAGAGAAACAACAGTGAGGAGGGTTCTCAAAAGTAAATCTGAAACCCTGATAAAATCTAGAACCAATGAAAGAATATGCCATAAGCACTCACAAGTGTGTATAACCAAAAAAAAAAAAAAAGTAGACTCCTCCATCTGTGTGCATTGGAGAGAACATAATCTAATAAACCTGGAGAAGGCTAGTAGTTGGAACACATAGCTCTAAAAATATCTAAGGTGCTTAGTGAGGGCAAAAGCATAGTCTTCAAGTCAACTCCCTCCAAACTCTAAAGAGACAGACAGAAAACTTCCCCAACCTAACTGACCTGCAATCTGCATCATGAAGGGACCCAGATTCAGAAAGGAGGCCATCAACAGACAGAAGCACAGTATTTTATGGAACACAGTTTGGGATCCCAGATTCACGGTGATTCTAACAAAATGCCTAAGATTGGTTTCTCCTAGACCTCCACCATCGCTGCCTATGCTGGAGGAGGGAGAATGCTCTAAGGGGAGTGATAACATATAGTCTTTGCTATTTCTCCAAATGATGATCCTAGAAGTGCATGTGTGTGGTAAGACTATTAAAAGACTAACAGGACTCTAAAAGGCGATAATGAGATTCGAAGGGAGGAAATACAGAGCTGTGCTACTGTGAGGGTCTCAGACACAGCATTGGTGTCACCTGGGGACTGATAAGAAGCACAGACTCAGACCCCACCCCAGACCCACTGAATCAGAATCTGTAGCTTAACAAGTCCCCCCCCCCCACATTAAATTTGAAAGCACTCCTCTAAATTATTTCCTACATTGAGGTTTTCTTAATAAATTTAACAGACAGAGAAGAATCAGAAGAAAGGGAAGGAAGCTAACACAGCAAATGTCTTCTAAGGTCAGACACTATGTGGGGTATTTTACATATGCCTTATGATTTAGTCTCCAAAACATCCCTGAAATATCAGAATTATAATTGCTATTTTACAGAGAAAGTAATTGAGACTCAAAGAGGACAACAATCTAACCTAAGATTCAGAGCCAGATAGATAGGTCTGGATTAAAGTCCACGAGGCGGGGCGCCTGGGTGGCTCAGTCGTTAAGCGTCTGCCTTCGGCTCAGGGCGTGATCCGGAAGTCCTGGGATCGAGCCCCACATCGGGCTCCTCCGCTAGGAGCCTGCTTCTTCTCTCCCACTCCCCCTGCTGTGTTCCCTCTCTCACTGGCTCGCTCTCTCTCTGTCAAATAAATAAATTAAAAATCTTAAAAAAAAAAAGTGCACGAGGCTACCTTGTTCCCCTGCCTCAGGCAGCAGAGGCAATGCCTGGATACTGGGCTCTCATAAGCAGATGGAGCAAAATTTATGCATACCCAAATTGAACATCCCTTCCGTTAGAATGAACAATGAAGTTGGCCATGAGCCCTAGGATGCAGACACTTCTGTGTTATCATAATTTCACTCCACTTTATCCCCAGAGGAAAAAAAAATCCATCTCATTGGATGGTCTAGAGAGTGGGGTGCGGGGGGGGGCGGGGCTTCCCATTATCCACCTCCAAATAAAATCCCAAGCTCCTCCTTCCCAAACAGCCTCAACCCAGAGTGATCTCAATATAAAGGCTGACATCTTGGTATGATTTCTGCAGCCTAATAATAATAGCAGCTAACGCACTGAGACAGACACTGTTCCAAGCACTTTTCATGTACTATCAAATTTCAAATTCGTGAGGGAGGTTTTTATCACTAAATCTATTTCATAATGAAGAAACTGAAGCACAGAGAGGCTAAGTAAATTGCCCAAGATTATTCAGCTACTAAGTGACAGAGTCAAGATTTGAACTCGGAGTTTTAGCTCTATGCTTTTGACCACAATACTATTCTTTATCCCCAAGGGGAGCAGAATTTCAGAGGTGGGACCAGAGCCCAAAATTCAGCAGCCCCCAAAAAGCCTCCCCGAGTACTTTTATTACTCACTAGCACAATTAATTCACCCCCTTTCATTGTTTAAATTCTAAAAAAAGAAAGAAAGCAGCAAACACATACCAAGTAACTATTATGGGCGGGGGGGGGGGCAGTGAGAGCACTGACAAAAAAAAAAAAAAAAAAATGTGGCAAGATAGCAGAAAGCAGAAGCCCAGCCAGATTGATGGAATCAGACAAGAATATGACCCAAGTCATTGCTACTAAATACCAAAAGGGCCTCCAATGCCTGTGGTAAAGACTGGTGTCACTCACTTGGCTGACAGACCATTTATTTTGGCTCTGACCTTTGAAAGACGTTAAATGATGATGATGATAATGGATGGGCAGTAGGCCGGCAATCTCTGTGGTTTGGCAAGTGTTTCCTGGAACTGCACGTCCCTTCCCGTGGTCAAAAGGACGCTCCCATTCCCCAAGGGAGGGTTCTTCCTACAGAGTTTGGAGCAGCACAGGCCTGTCCCAACCTCAAGGTCCCAACTGCAGTAACTCTTACTCTAAACCAATCTGCACTCTCTGGGAGAAGGTAAAGAAGAAGCCCGGGCATTAAGTATGATTTACACCTCCCTCCCAACATAATCATAATTGTTAAAATTAACACGTGTTAGTTTTCCTAGTATGACTCCAACTATACAGAAATGGGCCCAAACCGAAGATGAAAAAATAAGTGCCATGGATCATCACCAAAATCAACCAAACCCATAACTGGGTACACACATCTGCCTTGAAGAAAGGGCTCTATGCGTACAATATTCAATTCACAAAGACTATGATATGAAGTGGGAAGAATCTTTAGCGTCAGGAAATGGTGGAGAGTGTTAAAAGAGTTGTTATGGGAAAGTAAATTGATTTTACTGAATTGTGCTCAAATGTTATGCCAAGAGCATCTACTAAAGGTCAGTATAAGAAATAGTCATGTGAACATCACTGTTGCATTTTTTCAGAATGATGGAGAGGTCATTCTCATTATGTTTTGGGTGCTATAAAGAATCCATGTAAGAAACACGTTTTAGAATTTAATACCCCCAGAGAAAACATAGCCTTTTCTGAAGACCTGCAATGATTTCTGTATTCTGGTCACAAGACCTACATAACTTACCATGTTTCCTTGTTGATTTGGCTTCCAGGAATCTCAGTAAACTATTAAACAAAACCCAATTACATTAAGTAACTAACAGTTTTTACAATTATATTAAGTAATTAGCAGTCATTAACAGGTGTGTTTTCATTTCTTTCCTTTGCCCTAGTTTTCTGTACCTAATTTATCAACCTTATTGAATATATATTCTTGGTCATATAATTCTTAAGATTTTCTTCAAAATAAATAGGCACTTGGAGCAAATAAAAGAAAAAATTGAGACGTAACACGCATCAGGTGGAATAGTCATGTTAAGAGGGGCAATGAAAGACAATAGGACATACTAAGAAGGGAAAGTAAAAATAGCAATGAGGTCCAGTAAGAAGGAACAGTTGAAAAAATACTGGATATGTGACCTAAAGAAAGAGTAAGAGGAACCAGAAGAACTTCCTTCAAACATTGAAAGACTCTAACAGCAGAAGGAGAAATAGACCCATAAATACAGAGAACAAACTGGTGGTTGGCAGAGGGGAGGGGAGTGGGAGGAAGGGAAAAGTGGGTGAAGGAGAGTGGAAGATCCAGGCTTCCAGTTATGAAATGAATAAGTGAGGAGAATAAAAGGTACAGCATAGGGAATATAGTCAATAGTACTGTAATAATGTTGTATGGTGACAATGGTAGCTACACTTGTGAGCACAGCGTAACACATAGAGTTGTTGATCACTGTGTTGTACACCTGCAACTGATGTGACATTGTGTGTCAACTATACATCAATTAAAAAAAGAAAGAAAGAAAAAAGAAGATACTTGTCTTCTGCCAGTCCACTGAAAAAGAAGGAAAAAAGAAAAAGAAGGATAAAATTGGGGATTCAGATAGAAAGGGTAACTTGTGATTAAATATAAGAAAAATCTTTCCAATGACTAAAGTGGTCCAAGAATAAAAAGGGCTAATTCGTGAAGCAATTAGATCACTGGGGATATTCAACCAGAGGCTAGAAAATTGTCTCCTATGAATGCTGAAGAGCAAAATTTTGCTCCGGTTGGCAGGTGATTAGAATAACTATGCACATAGGACAAAACCTTAAATGACTGGGTTTAGAGAGCTTTGGGTTGGTAAACACATCAAGGTGCTGGCAGGGTGCACACCCAAAGAAAGCACAGGAGCTCTTGCCACCCCCACATCCCATATTTCTTCTATGCATCTCTTCCATTTGACTGTTTCTGAGTTGTATGATTTATAATAAACTAGTAATAATAAGAAAAGGGCTTTCCTGAGTTCTGTGAGTCATTCTAGCAAATTATTGAAACTGAGGAGAGGGTTGGTGGAACCCCTGAATTTAGAGCTGGTTAGTCAGAAGTACAGGTACAATTGGGAGTTGCAACTGGCATCCGAAGGGCGGGGCAGTCTTGTAAAACTGAGTCCTTAATTTATGTAATCTGATGCTAACTCCAGGTAGATTGGAGTGAATTGAATTGAATTGAATTGAATTGAATTGAATTGAATTGAATAGCACCCAGTTGGTGTCTACAGAGTTGGAGAATTGGTTAGTGTTAGAAAAAACCCATACATTTGATGTCAAAAGTGATGTAAATAAAAATAGTTCTTACACTCTTCCTCCAAGGTCTTAGCCACTATTCTTAGTCCCCTGAATTTTCTATACTATTTCTAAAACTCAGTGTAATGGACCCCTATGAGATGTCTAGCCACCTACTTCCAGTATCTACTGTTTTTCTGAGGGCACCATCCCCTTTCTTCTCCCTCTCATTCCCCCAACCCAACTTACCACAAGGTTATAGTAATATAACTCTTGAATGCTAGATTCACACACTGTAATCCCCCATCTCCCACCTCCATACAAACATCCAACCCCCCCACCACCACCACCACAGTTCACAGATCCAGTTTACTGAAGGAAAACTAACCAGATTCCCTTCTAGATTCTAGATTCCCTTCTCCAAGGGAATCTTCCCAATGGAGAAAGGGACAGTCCGTTCAGGGATATCTGGATCTGTTCTATATGATCTTAGGGGCTGTCAGCAATTTTTTTTTTTTTTTTTTTTTTTTACCCATAGGGACCAGAGAAGTACAAGAAGCTGGTCCGAAGATACAGAATAATGACAGACAGGCAACAAGAAAGCAAGGCAGTGACAGAGGCAAATCTAACAACATTCAGATTTCTGTCCATTCCTGAATCCCAGCTATAATCCATTATTGTAGACAAAATGGCCACAAATCCTTCTTCTCCCTATTTCCAATCCCTTGCAATGTGACTTTGCAGCTCCTCCCATAAAAAGGTAGAATCTATTTCTCCACTTTTTGAATCTAGGATGTAACTTGTTTTGGCCAATGGGATATGTGGCAATGTGACACAAACAGCTCTGAAAAGCTTTCATAAATGGAGCTTGCCCTCTTGCCGTCCTTGGAAGCCTGAGATCTTCATTTGAACAAGCCTGGGCTAGCCTGGTGGATGATGAGAGACATGTGGCCCAGTTGCCCCCATCATCCCAGTTGAAAACCAGCCAACCCAGAAGCAGCACTGCTTGCCTAGCTGTCCAGCAGCTGAGAGCAGATGTGTGAATGAGCCCAGCCAAGACAAGCATAAGCACTGTCAAGCTGAACCCAGCTCAAATGGTTGTTGTTTTAAACCACTAAGTTTGCAGAGGGTTACACAGCAAAGGCTAAGTGATAAACCCACCTTTGCATTCCAGCACACATCCCTTGAATGCGCTTTTTATCTCGCAAGCAAGAGTTTTAATATCTACATTTGCATTTGAAAATATTTTATCATCACAAAAGCCCAAAGAATATTCAACCATTCAAACAGTTTTAAACATTTTGTTTAAATTAAGCAATTAAACATAAAACAATCGCATTTTATCCTTTCCTGGCTCCAAATCATCTCCTTTTTAGCTTATCGATTTTTATTACATATGTGCTACCAAAATAAGTACCCTATTGTATTTTCATAACAATAAATTCATGATCTGACCCCTGCTTATTTCTTCTACCATAAGCTCTTGCTACTTTTATCACATAGTCTGTGCTTCTGTCCAAGTAAACTAATTTCAATTTCCTGAATATACTCTCTATGCATCTATGTCTTTGAAAATGCTGATCCACCTACATTCATTCAATAAATATTTATTGAGTGCCAGCTGTGGGAAAGGCACTGTTATAGGTTCTAGAAATAAAGCAGGTGAAGAAATGACACTGGAATTCTATGGTCTTCTTGTCTTCATAACTATGGCGAATTGCTCTTTCACTGAGACTAAATTCAAGCAGCAACTCCTCAGGGAAATTTTCATGGCCTCCTAGAATTGAGTTACATACTCTAACTCTCCACTCTATCATAGTACTTACTCAGTATAACACAGTGACTAAAGCATATAAGTTTCCTCATCTACAAAATGGGAGTTATAATAATTACCCACTTGATTGGATTGTTGCAAGGATTTTAAAAGCCTAGTACAGGGGCGCCTGGGTGGCACAGCGGTTAAGCGTCTGCCTTCGGCTCAGGGCGTGATCCCGGCGTTATCGGATTGAGCCCCACGTCAGGCTCCTCCGCTATGAGCCTGCTTCTTCCTCTCCCACTCCCCCTGCTTGTGTTCCCTCTCTCGCTGACTGTCTCTATCTCTGTCGAATAAATGAATAGAATCTTTAAAAAAAATAAAAATAAAAAAATAAAAAATAAAAGCCTAGTACATAGTTAATGCACAATAAATATTGCTTAATTTTTTTAAATTCCCCGTTGTTCTATAATGAGAATACATTGTTTTATAATAAGAAAAATAACTTTCAAGGAATCTATAATCATTTCTGATGAAATCAGGAAAAACCTGGAGTTATTAAAAATATCTTTGTACCCATTTAAGATGGTATGCTGTGTTTCCCATGTCTATTCATGATTCTAGGAACCTGCAGCTCATGAACAGGCCTCAAAACTAAAACTCACACTTGAAAACTATTTGTATTCCTACTGCCATTACTTTCAGTCAATATGTACAAATTTTAACTATAACACTTCAATTAGAAAATATTTTATTGATCTTAAATTCCTGGCCAACGAGCAAAAACTCTTACTTTACCACTTTACAACAGCTTCCTTTCTCCAGTGGAAAGAAAATTAGGAAGCAGAAAATAAAAAAAACAAAGAGCATGAGATTTACACAAGTACAAAGATTACAATTAGAGATAAAAAAGATATTTTCACATTCTTCAAGGGAGATTTGCACCTTTAGAAACACCACCATTTTGGGTAGCCAATTATGTATTATAGGAGTATGTCAGTTTCATTGCCTCTTTTGTTCCTTGAACAACTCCCTGTGTAATAACTCCTTTGCCTGAAAATGTAAGAAAAATGAAAACTCAGAGAATTCTTGTTGGAGCTCAAGAGGGACAGTGTTTACGTCCCATTAGTGTGACAACTCTATGAATATGTAGGCTTGGATTTATGGGACATGCTTTCACATATGTATATGACAGACAAAGCCTATTGGCACGTAGGAGGAATCCAGCACCTGGTGCAAATGCCTGAAACTAGGGATTATATTTACATTTTTAACAACAGTATATTGCACAGACTCCAACTACTCAAAATGCACATTAGCTATAGGAAAGGAAAGAGAAACGGTGGATCAGTACTACCTAGGTATAATAACTCTTAAATAAATGTGGATAAATGAATAAATCCCCTGGATTAAGCCTAATTGTCAAATTAATAGAATCTCAGGTGTTGATCCTAAATAAAAGCCTAAGTAATTATTTACATTATTGCCAGCAAATTATCATGTTGCAAATGAGAGCATGTTTTTTTTTCTTAATTCAGTTAGGCACCAGACTATACACTGGGAATCCAGAGATTTAAAAAAGCAATAGTCTGTCTCTGCACTTGAAGACCTCAAGACAGTCTAAGGGAAACATCTTTGCAATACAAAGTGAGAAGCACTATAGTGAAGTCAGAGGTTCTATTGTGGTCACATTGACAAGGGAGCTTTAATCAAGAGGGGGATCCACTAAATGGTTTTACAGATTTAACCCACAGTTCCAGTTGGTCATCTCACAAAAGCAAAAGCATTCCACTGACAGGGATGGCACTAAATGGGCAAACACATGTGAATGATTCTGCAGCCAACAATACAACTACCCATCTACCCAACTACCAAACTCACAAGCCAGGGACATCACTGTTTATCTTTTCTTTCCTGTAATGTACCAATTAGATGACTAGAAAAACCTAAAAGATTAAATGATCTTCTATCAACATTACCCACCTGGAAAGAAAAAAAAAAACAAAAAACAAAAAACCCAGAAATGGACCCTCAACTCTATGGCCAACTCAACCTTATGGCCAACTAATCTTCAACAAAGCAGGAAAGAATATCCAATGGAAAAAAGACAGTCTCTTCAATAAACAGTGTTGGGAAAATTGGACAGCCCCATGTAGAAGAATGAAATTGGACCGTTTTCTTACACTATACACAAAGATAAACTCAAAATGGATGAAAGACCTAAATGTGAGACAGGAATCCATCAAAATCCTAGAGGAGAACACAGATAGCAACCTCTTTGACCTTGGCCACAGCAACTTCTTGCTAGACACAGCTCCCAAGGCAAGGGAAACAAAAGCAAAATGAACCATTGGGACTTCTTCAAGATAAAAAGCTTTTGCATAGCAAAGAAAATAGTCTACAAAACCAAAAAAAACAAAAAAACAAAACCCTACAGAATGGGAGAAGGTATTTGCAAATGTCGTATCAGATAAAGGGCTAGCTAGTATCCAAGATCTATAAAGAACTTATCAAACTCAACACCCAAAAAACAAGTAATCCAGTCAAGAAATGGGCAGAAGACATGAACAGACATTTCTCCAAAGAAGACGTCCAGATGGCCAACAGACACATGAAAAAATGCTCAACATCACTCATCATCAGGAATATACAAATCAAAACCACAACAAGATACCACCTCACACCGGCCAGAGTGGCTAAAATTAACAAGTCAAGAAACAACAAATGTTGGCAAGGATGAGGAGAAAGGGGAACCCCCTTACACTATTGGTAGGAATGCAAGCTGGTACACCACTCTGGAGAGCAGTATGGAGGTTCTTCAAGAAGTTAAAGGTAGAGCTACCCTATGACCCAGCAATTGCACTACCAGATATTTACCCAAAGGACACAAACATTGTGATCCGAAGGGGCACCTGCACCCCAATGTTTATAGCAGCAATGTCCACAATAGCCAAGCTATGGAAAGAGCCCAGATGTCCATCGACAGATGAATGGATAAAGAAGATGTCGTATCTATATACAACAGAATATTTCAGGCATCAGAAAGGATGAAATCTTACCATTACATTGACATGGATGGAATTGGAGGGTATCATGCTAAGCAAAATAAGTCAATCAGAGAAAGACCATTATCATATGATTTCACTCATATGTGGAACTTAAGAAACAAAACAGAGGATCACAGAGGAATGGAGGAAAAAACAAAATAAGATGAAATCAGAGAAGGAGATAAACCACAAGAGACTCTTACCTACAGGAAACAAACAGAGTTGCTGGAGGGGAGGGAGGTGAGGGGATGGGGTAACTGAGTGATAGGCATTAAGGAGGGCATGTGATATAATGAGCACTGGGTGTTGTATGCAACTGATGAATCACTGAACTCCACATCTGAAACTAATGATATACTATATGTTAACTAATTTAATTTAAATAAAATCAGTTTAAAAAAAAGAAAAAAACCAGTTAATACATGTAAGAAAGCAAGCACATGACAGACAGTTGTCGGCTTGTGTCAGGCCACTCTTAAGTCCACCTGTTCTCTGCAGAAGCTCTGGCTTAACTCCAACATTTATCTAGACAGGCTGCAGTATCATTTTTACAGTTAGATATACTACTGATCAACCTCTTTTAATCTAACAGAAAGCTTTAAAGAATTAAGCCTGTGTAGCATAAACCTTTTAAAAGACTACAATAATTAGAGATACAGAGACATATAAATATTTGTTAGTCAAACCAAATTCGTGTTGCCTGGTATTTTCTTTGGAGCCGGCCCATGTCATTACACTGAAATGTGATATATACAAACCCTGAGTGACTGCAAGTGAAATAATGTGACCCTATATACACCGTGACAGTTTAAAATTACATTTGCTTGGGTTATTTTTATGTTAGATATTTCAAACCGTTTATTCCAAGCTGAGTACATTTTGTTTCCTAAACAAAACAATGAAGGAAAACATAAAAATAGTTAAATAGCAGTGGAACAGTAGAGGATTTTAGTTCCTTGACGAAGCTGAGGATCTGTGATTTTTTAAGTCATCAGTATGTTCTTTCATTCAACAAATATGCAATTAGCGTTGTGTTTATTAAAACACAGAATAGACAGCTAGATAGTTTATAGTATATTTTTCCACTCTTAAAGGATTTTTTAAACTATGTTTAAACTATTATTAACCATAAGCATGCCTTTATAAAAACGGATTTATATTACATACCTAAACTAAGGCATTCTTTTGGATAGGCAGCAGAACTCTCTACCTACACCTATGTATTAAAAAATTAAGTATAATGGAATAGACAGAAATCATATGCTGTGATTCACTGAGAAGGATATCACCCATGTAGTATTGCTGGGGGAAAAAGGTTCATCTCAATTTAATAATAAGACAAACATCTTGACAAATCCAAATCAAGGAAATTTGACCAAAAAAAAAAAAAAATCAGTCTGGACTCTTCAAAAATGCTTATGTCATGAAAGACAAAAAAGCTGGGGAACAGTTCTAGAATAAAAGAAACTAAAGAAACGTGACAATTAAATGTAATGATCAGGTCAGTAAAAATTTTAAAAGAAAGAAAAAGAAGAGAAAAGCTGTAAAGGACGTTATTATTGGGACAATTGGGAAATTTGAATATGGGCTGCATATTAGATAATTATATTGTATCAATGTGATAATTTATTCGGTTATGTTGAACAATGCTTTGTTCTTAGGAGACGAATGCTTAAGTATTTAAGAGTGATGTCTGCAATTAACTCTCAATGCTTCAGAAAAAAAGTAGAAAGAGCAAATGTGGCAAAATGTTTACAAGGATCTAGATAAAACACATATGCGTATTTATTGCCTATTCCTGCACTTTTTCTATACCTTTGAAACTTCTCCACAATAAAAACTTGAGAAAAAAGCTTTAAGCGCTACATTAACAATCAATCTAATTCAATATGTGATATTTAACACTGTTTCAACAAGTAACAGTGTATCATACTTTACAATTGTATTATTCAAAAACACTGAAGCAAATCAATGAAAACTTCTAAATATTAAGGCATCCTGCATCAAAACAAACTTCTGTGAATTATTCCTAAAGGAATATACATTTTTTAATTTTTTCTGACAAATTATTTGCTTTTTCAGTAAACTTATCACCAATTTGAAGGATTAAAATATCTACAAAATCTGACAGCTGGAATATTTTGTCATGAAAATAAACATAAATACAACTTAAATTATAATAATAAAAAGAAGTACTTTCACCTCTTTACTGGGTAGAGGTCTTTACAGCATGTAAAATAAATTCACATTTAAATTTTTTTTAATTTTGAATTTTACTGATTGCTTGAACTTTTGCATATACTTCACAAAAACACCCAAAATTTTATCAAAAGAAGAAATATTAATCACATATTTTCTGGATGCTCTTGTAACCACAGAAGCCATGACCAATTTTACCTTGCCTGAGCTTACTTAAATTATAGGTGATTATGAGCTTTGATGACCACACATAAAGTTCCCCAGAGCCCTGCTTCCACTTGATTTAAATAAACACAGTCAAAATTAACAAGTGTTTAATAGCCTAGAATGTCTTCTTATGTGGGATGTTACCCAAGATCTTTGAAACAATTATATTTTATTTCCATGCTTAAAATAATTAAATCAGCATATTAGTCAAAGAGTAACCTGGGTGGCACTCATTAAAATCCACCATTTGATACCCAAAAAAAACAACCCCCTCTTATATTGTCCTTAGTAAAAGCCTACCGGTGTTGATAGAAAGCAGGCACCCGAGTGTTAACAGCACACAACCTGGGTTTCTAGAAGATGAATTTAAAGAACTTCCTCAGTTCATTATAAGAAACAAAATGAAATGGGATTCACCACTCCTGCTCTCACTATTGCTCCAAAGAAATTATGATATTCCATGGGAAATAATTTAATTATGAGATATGTTACTTTAAAATGTCAAACTGCCAACCTGCCAGTTGAATAGTCTGCATACGTGAAATGAAACTTGAGCAAATGTTACCTTTGCCGTGGAGACACCCAGAAAGAAAACCCTTCCTTCTTTGAAAGGTTTTAATTCCTTAAAATACTTATTTTTGAAGAAATGTATACAGCAAAACAACAGGAACTCTGGCTTACATGATTCATTTTAGTAATTTATCGTGGGATCTCTTCACATAGTAAAATGATAACAACAGGAATACAATGACATCGTGAAATAAGGCTTAAAAAGCATAAATTATACCAGTCTAGACAACAGAATAGGATTTGATATAAAAATTACGTAACTTGAGGCACCTGGCAGTATTAACGATACCTAGTTCTACCGAGTGTCAAAGGTCTGAGACTTTCTCCAGCCAGCTCCAGAAGAGTAGCTTCACAATCCAGTATATTATAGAAAGGTAGGATCTTCAAAATACCAAGCAATAACTTGATTAGAAAATTCAATAGAGAGTTTTTCCTCTTTAATTGTTTTTTCCCTGAATGTTAAGTCTAATATTGACCATCTATGATTCCCTAGACCAAGTGAGACAAATGATACTCAATTGCTCCCCGTGTTCAGCTCCAACTGGAACGCCCATGAAAAACGGGTAAGGAGACATACAAAGCAAAGTCTGGAAACCCAGTAGAAGACCCTGATGCAGAAACAAAGAAGGTTGCCCTTGAGGGGTGCCTACTGACTCTACTTTACCTAATCTTAGACATCCCACAGAAAGGAAAGAAGCCCAACCTGCCAGGGCCCTGGAGTATCCCACTCTACCATGACTCTCTGCACCTACAAATGGCTCCTTATGGCAGAATCAGCAGATTGCGTCCAATCCCCTTAAGAGGAAAATTTTGCAAACCAGCAAGGTGAACTTTACCCAGAGAAGAAAGGTTCAGAATAGCTAACAGTTAAATGTTTAATATACTTCAGCTTAAATGTCAATCCCTACGTCCTCATGTTATTGCTGCCCACAATAATACTCAACTTTACCAACAATTGGTATTTGTTTTAATTAGTAATTTTTTCTCTTCCTCCCCTCTCTTACTTTCATTCTTTGTACTAATCACATAAGCTAAAGGAGCCTTTCTCCAAGTCATTCTCCATCTTTGCCAGACTTCATTCTCCTTATAGAAGTTAACCTTATGTGAAAGTACCTTGCCCATTTACTTATTTCTTCTGTCTGTCTCTCCCTTCTAGAATATAAGCTCCTTGTCTACTTTACTTTTCCAGCCCCAATTCTGGAAGAGTGCCTTGTTGAATAAACACTGTTAAATAAAGGAATGAAAAGTAAGGTTCCTTTTACTACCCTAACCCATTTGGGGTTCATGGTGTCCCTGAACCTCAGAGTTACAAGGAAAATAAAAATGCTTCCGATAAAACTAGCCTAATCATTTTCCAGAGATTCTCCCCTGTAGAGAAAAATCTACATTTTGTTAATTTAAATGAGAATTATAGATTCTTACTACCATCATCATCATCATCATTATCATTATTATAAAGTGAGGATGACAGTAATGATCCTTACCACTTACTATGAGTTAGGTGTCGTACTTTATATAATTACTCTAATCTTCACAACAACTTTACTGGGTAGATATTATGATCCTAATTTTACAGACAAAGAATCAGAGAGGTTAAGTAATGTGCCAAGTCACACAGCTCTTAAGAGTATAAACTAAGAGTCCAAGGTCTTGTTGAATTGAAAGGACATGATCTTTGTACCGTAACATCCTGTAGAAGGCTGAACTAAAATCATCTTTTAATTCCATCCTTCAGTATTTATGATCAGGCCAAATTAACTTTCTATCGTCTGTTCCCTTACAAATTAAGATACTACTAAAATTAAGGAATTACACCCATTCATCTAAATTCTGAATAATCTCCAATAGTACTCAAGTGTCTGGTAGGAGTGCCTGGGTGCCTCATTTGCCTGGATGTCTGACTCTTGGTTTCTGCTCAGGTCATGATCTCAGGGTCTGATCTTAAGGTCTTGGAATCAAGTCCTGCCCTGAGCTGGGCTCTGTGCTCAGTGGGAATCTGCTTCCCCTTTCCTACTCCCTCTGTTCCTCTCCCCACTCTGCACTCTCTCTCTCTTTCTCTAAAATGAATAAATAAATCTTGAAGAAAAAATAAAGTATCTGGTATACTCAGTAACCAAGGAAAACTTAATTTGTAAATTACTCTTTGTCTTGATCATTCATTTCGCGCATACCTGGATAAATATCATTAAATTATTTTTATATGCCTATCTTTTTCACTGCCTACCAGCTTCACTAAAATGTTCCAAAAATATATTCATTTTATAGCCTGACTCCTAGCATTTTCACCTAGGATTTGACCCCAGCCTCTTGCTTTTATAATCATCAAAGGCCTTAGAATAATTGCGTTAGAACAAGTCACAATATACTTACTAAAATGCATCCCAACTCTGAAAAAGTATTACTTATAAATTGCTCAATATGCTTTTAAGAGTGAGCTACTAAAAATTTAGTAGGAAAAAAATACTCAAAAGAGAAAAATAAAAATTATGTCTATAAATACTAAATCTAGAAATTAAATTTGAGAAACAGGAAAACTTGATAAATGAAACTTTCTTACGAGTTTTTATTAGATTTTTCAAAGATAGTAAATTAAACACAATCATTTCAAGGGGTGTGGGTATTTGCAAATTAGATCAATGCACTCAGTTTTAATGGCAGGAAATATGCAGTACAGCTTTGAAATTCTTCACAGTGATTTATGGTGTATCTGAATCCTTCCTTGGAGCCATGGAAAGCTGAATTTCACTCTCAGTTCTCACCCTCACTTTTTTTGTTCTTTTCTTTTTCTTTTCCTTTTTTACTATCTCATTTATTTTAATTAAAACTAAGCGCAAACTACCCAAAGTAAAAATATATGCTGTCAGTTTGAGACCTTGGTTACCTCAGTATCTCCATCTAGTGGACATTGAGATTACAAAAGTTTATTTTATTCAATAAATTCCTGAATGCCAGTTATTAAACAAAGTAATTATGAGAAAGATAACTTTAAAAAAAGGTAAGAAAAAAGGCAACAATCCCCCCTCCCCAGCCCAAGGGATGGAACTGTCAATCATCAATACAACCAGAGTCATATTACATTATTATATTATAACAAGTACCAAAACGGCAGTATTCCAAAGTTTGGATATAGCTTTCCCAAGGTTTGGGTTTTATTCCCAGTAATAATTTTCTTGTCACTAGGATCTAGAATCTTGAAAAATCCATTAGAAGATTTAGATATAGTATAAGCAATAATATAATTTTGATTATTATTAAGCAACTCCTCAAAAACTGACGATCTTAAGAATTGCTTTACCTCTTAGATTACATAATCTTTTTTTTTTAAAGATTTTTATTTATTTATTCGACAGAGATAGAGACAGCCAGTGAGAGAGGGAACACAAGCGGGGGAGTGGGAGAGGAAGAAGCAGGCTCCTAGCGGAGGAGCCTGATGTGGGGCTCGATCCCAGAACGCCGGGATCACGCCCTGAGCCAAAGGCAGACACTTAACCGCTGTGCCACCCAGGCGCCCCTAGATCACATAATCTTAGCACTAGAAGGGGCCTCAAAGATTTAGTGGTCTAAATTCACTTATTTTACTAGTGAGGAAGCTGAGACCCAGAGACAGACTTCCCCTCAGCTATAATAGAGAGTAGGAGTACCAGAATTCAGACCCAGGTCTGTTTTTCAGTCCCATACTCTCAGAATAAAAATAAATGTATTCTCCTGGGGCGCCTGGGTGGCACAGTGGTTAAACGTCTGCCTTCGGCTCAGGGTGTGATCCTGGCGTTATGGGATCGAGCCCCACATCAGGCTCCTCCGCTAGGAGCCTGCTTCTTCCTCTCCCACTCCCCCTGCTTGTGTTCCCTCTCTCGCTGGCTGTCTCTATCTCTGTCGAATAAATAAATAAAATCTTTAAAAAAAATAAAAATTAAAAAAAAAATGTATTCTCCTAGAAGAAGATACCACTGTCTTTGGAACAAGTCATTCATTTTATGTTTTCCTTTAACTCATCCAAATACAATACTAAAAACAGGGGAAACGGCTATTATGCAGATGATGGTAGTGGTGATAACTCACTAATTTAATCCAACCCAATTAATTGTCTCCTTTATGCCAGGCAGTATAAAGTTGCTCATAAGAAAATGATACAATCATCTCTTTCTTTAGAGCGAGAGAAAAGTTTTAAGGTTATTTACCATTTGCCAGACTGGCTGCCCTTCTTTTATTCTCAATGGATTTATATGTCCTTCAGAATTAAAAAAGCATCTCCATTGTCAATTACCAGTGCCTCACCCAAGCTCCAAAAGGGCTAAATGAACCTGGGCCCATCCACATAATGACTGTGCCCTCCAAACAGTTTTGTTGTGTTGTGCTGTAGTTGTTGTTGTTGTTGTTGTGGAATGTTTTCAGAGCTTAAGGGGGAGTAGAAGTAACATTAACATGTTCTAAAAGTAAAACCTGCCATATCCCTTTGACATAACATAAAGTACAAGTACATAATCCTGGACCTAGGCTCTGAGAAGTCTGAGAGGCAAGACTGTCCCATGAAGCTGGCAGTTGCACCTTACTTTACAGAGTTAAGTGGCCTGGCAAAAGGAAGAGTGTAAAGTTCTTTGCATTTCTCCAAGTACTAAACAGATGTTAATTGCATTATTCATAATTCAAAAGTATATATATTTTTTAAAGATTTTTTATTTATTTATTTGACATAGAGACAGCCAGGATGAGAGGGAACACAAGCAGGGGGAGTGGGAGAGGAAGAAGCAGCCTCCCATCGGAGGAGCCCGATGTGGGGCTCGATCCCAGAACACCGGGATCACGCCCTGAGCCGAAGGCAGACGCTTAACGACTGAGCCACCCAGGCGCCCCTCAAAAGTATATATTTTACTGCACAGATGCTATTCGGAAAATATTCCTGCTTACAATACAAATCAGTTACAATTTTAGTTCCTCTGAGTAAGCTTCTAAAGATACTATGTCAAACATGTGGTAAATCAGCCCTGGGATCCATTTAATGAAGCAGGTAGCTCATTCCTGAGAAAGTCTAATTAAAAAAAAAAAAATCCCTGAGTCTGTCAGGCTATTTTGATTCCAAGTACTTTACTTCAAAATGAAATGAAAGGGTATACAGTACTTTCATCCGAAGGAAGATAAAAGTAAATGTATACACAATGATACCACCCTATGTGTTTGCTTAAATATGACTAAAGAGGCTTTTGCTTCAAAATTATTAGTTTAGGGTACCTGGGTGGCTCATTCAGTTAAGTGTCTGCCTTTGGCTCACTTCGGTCCTGGGATCAAGTCCTACATGGGGCTCCCTGCCCAGTGGGGAGTCTGCTTGTCCCTCTCTGTCTGCCCCTCCCCTGGCTCATTCTTTCTCTCTCTCTCTAATAAATGAATAAAATATTTTTTTTAAAAAAAGCAAATATAAAATTATTAGTTTAGAGGCACCTGGTTGGCTCAATCAGTGGAGCATGCAACTCTTGATCTTAGGGTCATGAGTTCAAGCTCCCCACTGGGCATAGAGCTTACTTAAAACAAACAAACAAAAATTCAAAACAGAATTATTAGTTTAACAGAAGTCAAACAGGAAATTGGTTAGTAAAGGGGTGGATGTTTGCAACATATAATATATGAATACTTAATATATAGAGTTCTTATGGAGTAATATGAACTGAGTAGATCTATAACAAAGTCCAAAAGATGCAAATGACCAATAAAAAACACGGAAAAGATACTTAAACTGTCTAATCATCAAAGATATGCCCAAGAAAGAATCTGTCAGTTTGGAAATGATTTTAAAGATTGATAAAGTGTTAGTAAGGCTGTGGGGAAATGGACTCTCATGTAATGTTGCTGCATATTATTGATAAAATCTTTCTAGATGACAACTTGACAATGAATTTCAAAAGGTAAAATGATCAGGAACAAGTCAAGAATGTCCCCCCATCACCACTGCTTTTCAACATCATTGTGGAAGTCCTAGTTGGTTCAATAAAACAAGAGAAGGAGATAAAAGATACACAGATTGGGAAAGAAGAAATAAAACTGTCTTTGTTCACAGATGACATAATTATCTATGGAGAAAATCTAAAGGAATTAACAACAACAACAACAACAAAAAAAAAATTCCCGGAAGCAATTATAACAAGGTTGTAACATACTAGATTAATATACAAAGTCAATCACCTTCCTATATACTAGCAATAGACAAGTGGAATTTGAAACTTAAAATACAAGACCATTTACATTAGCACCTAAAAAAATGAAATACTTAAGTATAAATCAAATAAAACATGTACAAGATTTATACAAGGAAAACTATAAAACTCAAATCAGGGGGCGCCTGGGTGGCACAGAGGTTAAGCGTCTGCCTTCGGCTCAGGGCGTGATCCCGGCATTATGGGATCGAGCCCCACATCAGGCTCTTCTGCTAGGAGCCTGCTTCTTCCTCTCCCACTCCCCCGCTTGTGTTCCCTCTCTCGCTGGCTGTCTCTCTCTCTGTCGAATAAATAAATAAAATCTTTAAAAAAAAAAACTCAAATCAAATCAAAGAACTAAATGGAGAAATATCCTATGTTCACGGATAGGAAGACTCAATATTGTTAAGATGTTAATTTTTCCCAACTCGATCTATAGATTCAATGCAATCCCAACCAAAATCCCAGCAAGTTATTTTGTGGTTATCAATGGATTCTAAAGTTTATATGGAGAGGCAAAACACCCAGAATAGCAACACAATATGAAAGGACAAGAATAAAGCTGGAGGACTGACAGTTTCCAACTTCAAGACTTACTATAAGGCTACAGAAATCAGGACAGTTTGGTATTCACAAATGAACAGGTAATTAGATCAATGGGACAGAATAGAGAGCCCAGAAATCCACATAAATAAAGCCTGATCTTTGACAAAAGAGCAAAAGCAATAAAGTGGAGCAAAGATAGTCTTTTCAAGAAATAGTACAACTAGGCATTCATATGCAAAAAAAATGCATCTAAACACAGACCTTACACCTTTACAAAAATTAAACCAAAATGGATCACAGACCTAAATGTAAAACAAAACTATAAAACTCCTAGAAGATGACATAGAAAAAAACCTAGATGACCTAGGGTTTGGCAATGACTTCTTAGATACAGCACAATCCACAGAAGAAAGAATTAATAATCTGGATTTCATTAAAGTTAAATATGTCTGCTCTGCAAAAGATGATATCAAGAGAATAAAAAGAGAAGCCACCGTCTGGAAGAAAATATTTACAAAAGACATATTTGATAAAGGACTGTTATCCGAAATATACAAAGAACTCTTAAAACTCAACAATATGAAATAACCTGTTTAAAAAATGGGCCAAAGACCTTAAGAGACATCTCACCAAAGAAGATATACAAGTGGCAAATAAGCATATGAAAAGATGCTCCACATCATATGTCATTGGGAAAATGCAAATTAAAACAACAATGAGATCTTAGGACACACCTACTAAAATGGCCAACATCCAGAACACCAAATGCTGGTGATAGTGTGGAGCAACAGGAACTCTCATTCATTGCTAGTGGGAATGCAAAATGATACAGCCACTTTCAAAGACAGTTTGACAGTTTCTTTCAAAATTTAACATATTCTTTTCATACATTTCAGCAATCACACGCCTTGTAATTTACCCAAAGGAGTTGACACTTATGTCCACACAAAAACCTGCACACAGATGTTTATAGCTGCTTCATTCATAACTGGCAAAATTTGAAAGCAACCAAGATGTCCTTCGGTAGGTGAATGGATAAACTATGTAATATCCACACAATGAAATATTATCCAGTGTTAAAAAGAAATGAGCTTTTATGTTCATCTTTTAGTTATTTTCTCTGCATACAGTAAATGTGGTAGGTAAGGACTACGTACATATGTGGTATACTTGATATGATGGGGATTGTCCCAGTTGATTCTTTAAATACTAGATAACATTTAACTTATTCCCGGGTACAAGTCAAAGTTTGGAGGCCTTGAAACACAGTGACCTAATAATGATAAGGATCTAAAGATCACAGCAAAAGTTCAAACACAACCAAGGTATACGCATGAATTTTCAGCAATAATGGTTTCATTTGAAGCCACTTGGAAACAGTGAACCATATTCCTCCAATCTGTTGCTCCTTAATTTGTCTTGTTTGCCTTAGTTTATGCTAAAGGTAAACATGTATTTAGCCTAGTAAAGGAAATGGAAAAAAAGAAAAACCAGAGGTGACCTAAACAACCTCTGCAAAGCAAGGCTTCTAATCTGCAAATAGCTTAGTCACGGCATCGAAGTGAATCCAAATTACTCACAAATCCTACTCCTAAAAAAGAATATAACGAGCGATACAAACACAATGCTACATAATTGAAAGAAACTTGGGTTTTTTTGATAAAATGATGTGAATGGTTTTATATTTACATATTAACAATATTAACTCAAAATTTCAAACATTTTTAAACACAGGCCACCCAGTGCTAACGCTCAGCCCTCCTGGTTTTTGTACCAGTGAGCACATGGCTTTAGTCCATGTCCAACACTTAATTAAGAGATTCTTTTCCAAGACTGTATTCTGGATTTACCATCTTCTTAGAGGCCATGCTGCTGCAGTTCATTAGCAGTCCACATCTGGCTGGAATGTTTTAAACTACTATTTTCCTTAACCATTATATGGATGAGGTTTTCTTTATTCTATACAAACTGAAGCAACGTCCTTCTATGGACTTCAGTCTGGCTCAGAGAACTGCTATAATACACTTCAGGGTTCACCCTGCCCCAGGCCCCTCCCAGTATTTTGTGTCAAGACACAGCCTTCCCTTGGTTTTTTAGACCTTACCACTTATTTGAAAACTTCCCAATTTGATGACACCAAGTAGCCATTCTAATAACCTGTTCTCTATTTACACATAAAATACTTCATACCTTGTATGAGCTAGATGCCCAACTAATAAGTCTTCTGTTAGTACCCCACTATGTGCATTTAAGTTCCAAAACGTCACTGGCAATTCCTTTTCTTTTCTTTTTTTGTCTTTTAGATTATTTTCTCCTTGGTCAGTATAGGGTACAGTATACTACTTCCAACTGCAAGAAACTCAAAGCAATGTGAATCATTCTTGACACCTCAGCTCACAGCCCTCCAAAGGCTTTCTATTATACTTGGAATGAAATCCAAAGAAGACTCTATACAATGTGGTAATGTGGCCTCTGATCCCCACTCTTCAGCTCACCTCCTGCCACCCTGCCCTCTCCCCACTCACCACACCTCCCCACACTGGCCCCTGCTATTCCTGGGACAGGACCAACATGCTTTAGCCTTACGGCTTTTGGATGTGCTGTTCCTTCTGCTTCCCTTTTGTGTCCACTCCTTAGTGTCTGTTAAAATGTTTCCTCCTTAAAGAGGACTTCTGACTCCTCATCTAAAATAGCAACTTCCCTTCACTACAGCCTATTTTTCTTCATAGTCCTGGCTGATATTCTCTATTTATTTAGATAGCTGCTCATTATCTCCCACTATCACCACATACACCAGCATGTAAGTCCCATGAAAGCTGGGGCTGCACTCATTTTATTCACGGATGTATCCCTGGTTTCTAGAACAATGCCTGGCACCTGGTAGGTGGTCAATAAATGTCACTGAATGCTACTTCCGAGACTTAGGATAGGAAGTTTATACTGTGGCTGAAAAGCCTATCTTCTCTGGGAAGCACTCCCTCATAAATCCAGTATTATTCCTGTTCTTCCAGGCTTCCCAATAACAAACAGGATTTTTGATGTCTAACCATGAGCTTCTCCAGTTTCCTCAGTGGACAGCAACCCTCAAGGGAAAGTTTTATGCCTAAACCATACTCCAGGTTACTCAGACATCACATGAATTGTATTTTTGACAAATGCACACAGAATGCCCTCTGACCCTACAGCAGCTCCCTGCTGATCATTTCAGCCCTCATCAACCACGGCCATAGGGGGTTTCTCCTCCTTAGACTTTAACATGAGGATATAGTTCAGCGCTATAGTCTTCTATTATACCCCTCACTCTTCCAAAGTAGGTCTTCTGAACATCACTTACTCAGTCCACCATCTCCTGAATTCAGAGTCAATACCCTACCCCACCACACCCCAGCAGAGCGAAGAATTTGTGGGTAGAAGTCCACTTAACACACCTTACTATCCAAGGCTAGCCTCCAGAGTTGCGACCTGTTTCCCAAGCCAGCCCCCTATCTCTAATCTAAGATCCTTAAAAGGAACTTGGTCCTTCATTCTTGGCCTCCAAGGACAATTCAAGAACAGACAGAAACTGAACACAAGTCTACAGCAACTTGAATCCTGACCTAAAAAGTATAGACATACCTTACAGAATGTCTCACTACCTCACATTTTCCTGATAGAACACTTGGTTTTTGACACTCAAACTTCATAAACTATATATATCTCTCAATACAACACTTTTTGAAAAGTGTTTATTTAAAATGCATATATTTACACCCTGAAGCTTAAAAACAACATTGTTAACAAAATAGTGTATAGAATACTGGGTTACCAGGTGTCCTCAGAGAAGACATACAGTGTACTACTATGTACAGTAACTGCTTCTTAACAACCAAATTAATTGTTTCATGTTCTAGAATATTGTTTTAAGTATTTTTTCACTGTATTTCTGTGTTACTTACAGAAAGGAATTTTTACTGTGTTTTTGTAACATTGTAGGAAATTAGGTAGCGGCTCTGAGTTGAGGAGTAATGCATTATAATTTCTCCTACTCAAAATAATAAGAATTAGGCCTATGATTTTTTACAGAACAACTGATTTTTGGAATGGACTCATGTTAAGTGGACGTTGCCTGTATTTTCTTGGACCCTTTCACCCAAAACCCATCAGCAAGCCTCTCCCTAGGCGGTTCTGATTTGGTCTGGCCCCAACAGCTCATCTGTTCTCAATCTCGAACTGTGACGCCTTGAATCCCTTCCTGCATCTTCATATCCACCCTCCAGTGCCCCCCTCCTTACCTTTTCATTCCATTCACCCCTTCTTGCCATCTTTTTCTTTATTTTCAGTTAATTTTTACTTTTGCAGAAGGGATATATGCACATAATCTAAAAGATCAAAGCTACAAGGCTTAAAACAACAAAACCAGTCCATAACTCTCCCCGCTTTCACCCCCACCCCCAATGCAGCGTGCCCTGAGTCAAACATTTCCCACTCTTAGCTCTTGCTTTAAATTACCAAATAAGCTGAGTAAAATGCTGTCTCCTCGTTATTCCATTTTAAACTTTATCTACAGCCTTCACATTAGGGTCAGTAAGGATTTTAGCTCTCTTAGACTCTCCTTTCCCTACCTCCCAATCTAAATTTAGGTCAAAATTTTGGTTAAATCCGTATTCAGTGTATTGAGACTAGAGTTATGAGCCAAGTCATGAAAAATTACTGATTTCCTTTCTGGAACCATTTTTTTTTTTTTACATTTTTCCTATATTTAATAATTGCCTTATTTCCTCATTTGCTTAGTCGTATTTGCATGTCTAGCTAAGCCTTCCTATCCCCTACAATAACGCTGTAAAATCACTCTCAGCCCATTTTCCATATGGTCAAACATGTCAGATTTATCACTTTTTTTTCCCCTGATAATATTTATCAGTTCCATTTTTTCCCTCCGTCTTCTGGTTCTAAACTGTACTGTTCCCTAAAGCTTCCAGGTGTCATGGGCGGTATGTTGGATTTCCCCTAACCAATGTTCTATAAATACCCAACTCCTCTCTCCCGTATGGATTTCCCATTTCCTAGTCCCCATGTCATCTTTCTTGGTTTATTCCCTAGTTTTGGTGGATTACCTTCTATAGGCTTTAGGCTGCATGTCTGAGACTGTTTTATTCTATCTTTATACTTCATCAATTCCTTTATTCTAAGCTAGAATTCATTTATATTTTGAAGATTATAACTCAAAAGATGATAATTCATTATATTACTCTATTGCCTTCTGTTTTCCAAAACTGTTTTGGATAAATTAACTTTCATTCCCTTCTTTTCTCTTCTCTCCTCTTCTCTCAATCAGCTGTTAGTGTGTTTTCTATTAACACTCAAGTTTCAAAATTCCCAGATGAGGTACTTTGTTTTTTCTCTTTTCTTTTTTAAAAATTAAAAAAAAATTGTGGAGGTATAATTTGTTTATTTTCATTTATTATACTGAACACCCAATCAGCACCTTTCAATTTGAGAATTCATTTTTCACTTTACAGAAATATTATTTTTTTTAAATATAGTCTTCTATATTTTTCTCCTGACTAGTTGGATACTGAATTTCTAGAAGTGATCTACAAATTTTCCTATCTTTCTCTCTCTTATTGCCCCTCTCTTTTTTTCCCTATCAGAGAGTTCTTCAAATCCTTTCACTGAAACTTTTGTTTTAGCTGTCATATTTTTAATATTCAAAAACTTTCTTATTTTTGTTCCTTTTCAAAAAATGAAACTCTGTTCTTTTTTCAACATTTTCTTTGATCTCTCTGAGAATACCATGGCTTCTTTGAAGCATTCTTCTGCTCTCAGCATTGTCTCTGTTTTCTCTGAGTACCTTTTTAATCCTTGTTTCTTTGTTTGTGTGCTTCATGTTGGAGGCTTTCTTCCAAAGTCTGATTATCTTTTGATACCCTATCATATTTAAGAGTGAGTCACTAGAAAGGTGATTTATAAGTGGGCCTCTAATTGGGTCATAGAGTAGCTGGAGAATTTTTGTGCAAGGAAGTCACCAAATGTCAGTATCTATAGGTCTCTTCTCCAGGATGGTTCCATTTCTTCTGAGAAGAATCTTTCAGTATTCCTAGTGGGATATGGAATGGTAAGGCTGCTGGTATGACAGAGCTGAGAACAGGAAGGGAGTTGGAAATTTCACTGTTCAGATGTAGAATGTCCTTTAATCCCCCAGTTTTCAATTCTGTTCTCATCCGGCCTTTCTCAGTGCTCAGTGTGGCCAGACTATCTCTGATTGTTTCTCCAGAGATTCCTGCAAAAGTGGGAGGAAATGGTCTCCTTGCTGAGGGAGTTAAGAGTAGGCTCTGAAGGTCTATCTTCTCCTCACAAAAGCTTTCAAATAGATTCCCACCCACCATGTCACCCTACTTTCTATGGTACTGGGTGCCTCGAATTCCTAAGCCTTTCCAAACAGCTGTAAGTCAACTTGCCTTCCATCTGCACTTCCTTCCACAGGCACTTGGCTCTGACCTTTCTTCATTCTGCTAAGTCATGCACCATCCTTCCACCTACTTTCCATCTTTGTATCTTGTGGTTTAGGGTTATTTACGTCTCCTTGATTTATCAAAGATGAAAACTGTGCCTCTGTTTTCCTGCTTTCCCTATTGTTTGGGGATGATTTTTTTTGAGAAAAGAAAAATAAATGAGGGCTGGAGAAAGAAAGAGTAGATATGCTCTTTGTTCTGGCATCTTGAAACCAGAAGTCTCTAGCCTTTTCTATTTCACAGGTCTTTTTATTACACCATATTCCCTTCTGCCAGTTTCCTTCTCATTCATAATTTCGGTCTTCCAGAATTTCTGGGTGACTAGCCATCTTGTTTTAGTGGCTTCAGACATACAACATTTCATTTATTAACGAGTTAACAAATTCCGTATCTACTTGTATCTCATTTGCAGCAATTATTATCTGCAATTTAACAGGACTACTGGATGTACATATTAATTGGAAGGGGATTATTCATCAACTGGAAGAGATTAGTCGCCAGTCTCTCTTGTGGGACTTATCTTTCTTATCAGATAGGCTGGTTATTCTCCATTTGCCTTTCCGTCCCTCCATTGTCACACTTTTCTATACCCCAGAAGACTGATCTCTATGGACAACTCCCCTCGCCCATTTCCACTCACTGCCATTCCTACCCACTTCACTCTACCCCTGCCTCATTGCATCTCTGGCAACGTTACTCTACAGCCATAGCTCCTAAGTATAATAGCTTCTGGTTTCACAAGGGAACTCTTCCTAGTTGGTTCCCTTGACCCTGCTCACATCTCTGTAAATAGTCTCTTTATTAAACTGTCTTCAGTTATACCCTCTGTGCCATTTGTTTCTTTTTGGACGCTGACTGATACATCAGTTTAAAAAAAAATTTGAACTAGCTCATCTCTAAAGTCCATTGAGCTCTTACGTACTATGTCAACAACTGGCACTTAACTATAAAGACTCTGAGGAAATCAGGCTTCCTTTCAATTAAGATTCTATGTCACTACAGCAAAGAAACTCTCCTAAATAATGATGCTAAGACCCTATGAAACATAAGCATTGTCAGTGCAACTTAGACTAGCAGGGAAATCTAGGATATACATATTGTTCCCTTTAGGCAATGGAGTCAGTTCTGATAAAAGTATATTTACTATTTTTTATTCAATTTTTTAATTGAGGTAAAACTAACACACTTAAATGTTTCAGGTATGCAACGTAATGATTTGATATCTATATATATTGTGAAATGATCATCACAATAAGTCTAGTTAACATCCATCACCATACATAGTTATAGAATTTTATTTTCTTGTGATGAGAACCTTTAAGATTTACTCTCTTAGCAACTTTCAAATATGCAATGCAGTACTGTTAACTCTAGTTACCATTCTATACATTACATCCCATGACTTATTTATTTTATAACTGGAAGTTTGTACCTTTTGATTCCCTCTATCCACTTCGCCTATCCCCCAACCACCACCTCTGGCAACAACTAATTTGTTCTCTATATCTATTAGCTTGGGTTTTTAAAAAAATTTTAAGGGCTCCTGGTCGGTTAAGCATCCAACTCTTGATTTCAGCTCAGGTCATGATCTCACGGTTGTGAGATCAAACCTCACATTGGGCTCCACACTGGGTGTGGAGTCTGCCTGAGATTCTCTCCCTCCCTATGCCCTTCCCCCCACCTCTCTTTCTCTCTCTAAAAGAGAAAGTAATAAAATAAAACATTTAAAAAATTTTTTAGATTGCACAAGTGAAATCATACATATCTGTCTTTCCTGTCTGACTTATTTCACTTAGAACAATGCTCTCAAGTTCCCTCCATGTTGTTGCAATTGGCAAGATTTCACTCTTTTTTATGGTTAACTAATACGTCATTGTACATATATACCACATTTTCTTTATCCATTCACCCATCAACAGACACTTAGGTTGTTTCTGTACCTCTACTATTGCCAATAACGCTTAAATGTATATAGGGGTGCATATATCTTTTCAAGTTAATGTTTTCAATTTCTTCAGATAAATACCCAAAAATGCAATTGCTGGAGCATATGGTAGCTCTATTTTTAATTTTGTTAGGAACATCCACACTGTTTTCCATAATGGCTGCACCAATTTACATTCCCACTAACAGTGCACAAGGATTCCCTTTTCTACACATCTTCACCAACAACTTATTTCTTTTTTTTTTTTAAGATTTTATTTATTTATTTGACAGAGACAGCCAGCAAGAGAGGGAACACAAGCAGGGGGAGTGGGAGAGGAAGAAGCAGGCTCATAGCGGAGGAGCCTGATGTGGGGCTTGATCCCATAACGCCGGGACACGCCCTGAGCTGAAGGCAGACGCTTAACCGCTGTGCCACCCAGGTGCCCCTATTTCTTATCTTTTTGATACTAGCCATTCTGACAGGTGTGAGGTGATATCTCATTGTGGTTTAGATTTGCATTTCCCTGATGATAAGTGATGTGGAACATCTTTTCATGTGTCTGTTGCCTATATGTATGTCTTCTCTGGAAAAATGTCTATTCAGACACTGCCCATTTTTCATCATATTGTTTGTTTTTATGCTATTGAGTTTTATGAGTTCTTTATATATTTTGGATATTAACACCTTAGCAGATAAATAATTGTCAAATATTTTTTCCCGTTCGATAGATTGCCCTTTTCTTTTGTTGGTGGTTTCCTTTGCTGTGCAAAAGCTTTTTATTTTGATGTAGTCCCACTTGTTTATTTTTGCTTTTGTACTTTTGCTTTTGTTGTCAAATTCAAAAAATCATTACCAGCACCAATGTCAAGGAGCTTAACACTTATGTTTTCTTCTAGGAGTTTTATGGTTTCAGGTCTTAGTCTAAGTTTTTCATCCATTTTGAGTTAATTTTTGTGTATGGTGTAAGACAGCAGTCCAGTTTCCATTCTTTCGCAGGTGGCTGTCCAGTTTTACCCTACATCAATTATTGAAGAGACTATCCTTTCCCCATTGTATATTCTTAACTCTTTTGTCATAAAATAATTGACCATATGTGCATGGGTTTATTTCTGGGCTCTTTACTCTGTCCCGTTGATCCATGTGTCTCTTTTTATGCTCATACATTTGCTATTTTTTACTTTGAAAACACAGAGACAGCCAAAATTAATTCCAAAGTTTCTTTTTCTTCATCACTTTTTCTTCTTTTCCCTTAGATATTTACACCATTAAAGGCCAAAAAAAAAATGCAAAAAATTAAGTTTCACTAATCCTCTTATTAATAAATAAATGAATTCCTTGACCTCACCCCCACCACAGACATCAGATTATCTCTTTCACCAGGCACGACCAGATTTTTTGTATCCACTGAACTTTTCCACTTTCTCACCTCTCACAGACCCTTTAACTCATTCCTATTTTAAATTGTTCTTGCCAAGATTTCTTTAACTTCTCTGATGCTAAATCCAATGGATGCTTCTTAGTCCTTGTCTTACTTGACATCCCAGTAGCATTTGAAACCACTACTTTCGGGAGTGCCTGGGTGGCTCAGTCGTTAAGCAGCTGCCTTTGGCTCAGGGCGTGATCCTGGTGTTCTGGGATTGAGCCCCACATCAGGCTCCTCCGCTATGAGCCTGCTTCTTCCTCTCCCACTCCCCCTGCTTGTGTTCCCTCTCTCACTGGCTGTCTCTATCTCTGTCAAATAAATAAATAAAATCTTTAAAAAAAAAAAAAATAAAACCACTGCTTTCATGAAATATTCTCTTCCTTGTCTTTGGTGTTGCCTCATCTTTTTTTCCTCTTATCTATCCGATTACTTCTCAGTCTCTTCAGTGGACATCTCTTCCTCAGCCCATCCCTCAAATGTTCATGCTTGTCAGATCCTCGTCCTAGAGAGTTCCTTATCTTCCTACCTACACTCTTCCACTGGTTGTTCTTCTCCACTCCTATGGCTTAAAAACCCAATTATATATTAATGACTCTCAAATGGACCATCTCAACTCCAGATCTTCCTCCTAACCTTCAAGGATATTGTTTGTGACTAAATACTAGATAACTCTATCAGCGTGCCCACAGAGTCCCCCTACTCAACATTTCAATTTCTATTCTATATTCCTTATTCCAACAAATCACACCAAGCCGGAGACCTGGGTAAAATCCTTGACTCTTCTCTGTCCCCCATCCCCATACCCAATCAATGATCAAGTTTTACTGATTCTGTCTGAGATGTACTTTAAGTCTATGATCCAGGTCTCTCCATTCTCACTGCCATTTCCCTAGACCAAATCATTTCCCTACTACTGACATTATCACTACCCTCATATCTAGATTTTATAATAGAGCCAGAGTGATCTTTCTAAAATATAGGTGTGATCATGTTACCCTCTTCCTAAAAGCCTGCAATGATTTTACACTGCTATCAAGATAAAGCCCAAATTCTTCAACATGGCTTACAAGCCCCAGCATCTGGTCTCCTGTCATCCAAATTACTACAGCCGAATTAAGCCCCTTTTAGTTCCTCTAACAATCTATGATCACTCTTATTCTAGATATTCCCACATAAGGTTCCCTCCACCTGATACATGCCTACTGATGTTACCAGTGTTTTCATGCTATCACTATTTCTCAACAAACATCTACTAATCCTTGTGTCTCAGCTTAGATGCCCCATGCTCTCTGAATCTGCATTTAGTGTGCTCCCATAGCACACTACTTATCCACTTATCACACTCTATTATAGTTGCCTGTTACTTGTCTCTGATCCCCTTTCAGATCATAAGCAGTGTGAGGGTTAAAACGGGACCTATTATAGCTCCAATGCTTTGAATATTACCTGGTACAAAGTAGCCACTAAATAAATAATGGTTGAATGATGACCAAAGGAATAAACAAATAAACCATCAGATTAAACATAGTACCAGTGGAACCACATTTCACATATGGACTTTCTTTCCCTTGCTTTCTTACCTGTCAATCACAAAAAACAAGTTGCCCTTCCCACCAAATAAGCCATAGCTTACAAAGGGCTAACTAATATATATTTACACATGACAGTCGAAGAGAATTCTATCTGAGACTTTGTCTTCTCCTTTATTTCCTTCTTTCCTCTTACATATACAATTTTCAGACTGAAAGTTTAAATAGATGGAAGACAGACCAAGCATGTGGCTGACTTTCTCTTGATCTGCCTGATGCCCTCCCCACACCATCTATAAATGTGGTAGTACGTGAGCATGGGATAAAAAAGAACCTATGATAACATTTTGTTTGAACCAGAACTCCAAAGCATTAATTAAAGCTGAGCACACCTGCTCTGAACTGCAAAGTCAGAGATTTATGTGAACTTGTAAAGTTGAGGCTTTCTGACCTTTTGTAGGATTTACGTCTCCTTTAAATAAGCATTTCCTCTTTGTAATGCAATATTTTTTTTTTTAAAGTTTATTTCAGTGACTAACCTGCTGGTATAAACAGATATGCTGTTCAGTTCCTTTATTGCCTCGTCTTTACCCTTTTACCCAGTGCCTGTCAAATATTTAATTTAAGGTTTTGGTTGAAAATAAGCAGGTCCAACTATGAGGCCTACAATTTCTTGGTCTAAACTGAACTTGTTAGTGAGGTGATCCAAAAAGATATCCATGCACTCCACACTTAATGTTAGAGCATAAGAGCATTTTAATACAGTTATTCATAGATCTGCTCACTATTTGCAAAGTATCAGATACTTTATAGTAGTTAACCACAAGCAGCACTTATTAATTTGTTGGGCTACAGTGCATGCCCATGTGTAGAGTCCTTTCAGGTAAGACAAAGGTTTTACTCAAAGGAAGACATTATAATTTTGAAATTCAGATACTAATGGCTTTAGAAAGAGAGTTCCGTGAGGCTAACACATTGAAGCTGGTTACCTTGGATAGGTTCATTCCCAGCACTGTGAGTGTCACCAAGCCAGCACAACAGACCAAAGCACTGGAGCTGGAGAGTCCAGAACTTGGTGGGATGTTTCCATCCACCAAGCAATTCATTCCAGTCAGGTTGCTAAGACCAAAGTGTTCCTAAGAATAGAAGGAAAAACAGTGCTAGTAACTTCGGTGTCGGATTCGAGGGGTAGCAAAACATTCTTTCATTCCCCAGAGAGCAAACATTTATCAATGGACTTATTACACTATTTGTAGAAACTACTTGTGCAATTCAATTGAGTTGAGTCTATACATGACATTTCATTTAATGGTTCTTGGCCACAGGGTTCAGTAATCTGAAGATTATTTTTTGGTTTGTTCAACAAAATGCTATTGATCCATTTCCTAAAATTGCCTTGAATGATCTTTTTCTTGAACATTAACTGATTTGAACAAATATTAAAAAAAATTAAACAATTATGATTCAATTTCTCAAGTAGCAAGAAAAGAAATACACAATATTAGCGAGGCAGGTTAAATCTCCATGTAGCACAGCCCAACACAATATGACTGTAAAAGTCTAACACCAAGCAGTGGCTTGTTTCTATTGAGTATTTTTTTCAGAAGTTTCTCTGAAGAAAAAGTGTTCTCAACCACTTCGGTTACATTTTACATATGGAAAAACCTACGTACCAAAAGATTAAAAAATTTTTCCAACATTACATATAGGGAGCTGGAAGTAGGACCCAGGTCTCTGATTTCTGGTTGAGAACTTCTCTACTGCAGTCAGAAACACGGGCCAGCATACTGTCACTATGATTTAACGTAAGTCAGCTATATGAGGAAATCCAGATTTTTACTAGAGTTTATAGATACAGTTAAGCCATATGGTAGCTTTCAAGACAGCCAAATTAGAATTCAGCCACAAATGAGAACACAAACTCTAAACAAAATAGAGAAACTCTCATTTCTACAACTAGGAAAGTCCAAAGAAATAATGAGACTTCAATCTAAAGATGGAAATCTCTAGGATACTTAGATGAATATCTAGGATGACACTTTAGATGATATTATATCATAACCTTTGTGGTTTAGGATTAAAAATAAATTCAAGGCCACGTCCTCTTCAAGAAAAAAATACCATCATGTCTGCAAATTACTCAAACAGCTCAAGACCAAAGTACAAAATACTATTATATTACATAATTATGCATTTCATCATATATATTATTCTAGGGAGAAATTTCAATAAACTAGTTAGAATAACCAAAGTAACAACAAAACTCTGCAAATTAAAGGCTGCTTTTTTTCCTTAATTTTTTTGTCCTTTTTTCCTATGTTGGCAAAACTCACACACCACAAAAAAAGAGATTCTGTTGGATGTACTTCTCTTCTTGATTTCAAGTCATCTAAAAATTTCCTTTCCAGAAATACAAACAAATTATAAACTGAAACACTGCTGCTGCCAATGCCCTTTCATACAGAACATCACACAGCTTGTTTAAAAAAAAAAAAGAATCCTTGGAGAATGCTATATATTTAACCATAAACTAATCCACAGTGTATCTTGAATGTGAATCATACTCACAAACTTATCACGCAGTGTTTAAATTAAAATGTACAACAGATTCAAAAACGTAAATGGATTTTGCCAAATTCTGTAATAGCTCTATTCCAAAAGGATAACATGTTCAATTTAATATAAACAGATTATCCTCTGATATTTTCTAGTATTTGAATTTGAAGTTTTCTAAACAGGCTAACATTTAAATTACTTCTCTGCCCAAAAATTCGCTCTACAAACCTACTTTTGCACATTAAGTTGTCAAACCAAAAGGAACGCTTTAAGACCCCAAATTCTCAAAAACAACACAAAGCAACAAGCAGTATTTAGGTCATTTTACCCATATGTTATAAAAGGCATGTTGCTAGAAGGACGATCAAATTGCATTTGCCAGGCAAATTCTTCCAAATACTGTAATTCCCACTAATGTATATGATAAGCCAAATAACTTGAAGATTTACTAGCTGCCAATACCTCCTCCCATAAGTTATTACCATGTGTCTGGATAAAGAAGAAAGAAAAATAAAAAAAGAGAAAGAAAGAAGGGAGAAAGAAAGAAAGAAAGAAAGAAAGAAAGAAAGAAAGAAAGAAGAAAAGGAAGGAAGGGAGGGAGGGAGGGAGAGAGGAAGGAAGGAAGGAAGGGTGAAGGAAAGGAGAGAAGAAATGAATGCAGGAACTCTAAGACCAGAATCACCATAATTCGAGTGCAGGACTACACATCAGAAATAAATGTGATGCTTTCCTGGAATGGATATGCCACTGAGTCAGTCCTAGGCTACTTGTGACAAAGCTTCAGATAGGACCACCAGACAGTAAGGAACACAAGCTCTCTAAAACCTGGGTTTTAACAAATCAAACTGATTAAGCAAATCAATTTTCTTTTTGTCCTTACACTTTTTTAATTTGGAGAAAAAGTAGAAATATTTCATTTTCTTGTTCTTGCCCATGACATTAGAGATATCCCTGATAATTACTCAATGTTTCTAAGGAAAATACTTATTCTAACAAACTTCACTACATCTTTTTAACCCTACCTGAAGTGGTAATAACAATACTAGTTGTTTATTTATTGAATGCCTACTATGTGTCAAGCACTGTGTAATCCTTGTAACAACTCTTTGTTGGAAAGCAAGGAGATCATTACACGGATAACAAACCTGACACTTAAAGAGGTTGAACTGAATTAACACGGCTGAGTAGAGCTCACATTCAAACCTAGGGCTGTCTGACTAAATCCTATTACAGTACATACCTACATATCATTAGAACAAATGTATTACGAGACTGTATCCTTCAAAAGAAAATTTGAACAAAGACTTTAAAAAGAGAAGGACTTTTGTCAGATAAAACTGGTTTATGAACTGCCATTACTGCCCCCTGTGAACACCACACAGGAATGGTCTTATCTACCTCATCCTCTAAAATACGTAAATTAGCAAAATAGAACAGAAACATCAGTTAGCATTGCAAGGTGACAAAAAATACATCATAAATAAAATAAAACTTGATATATAATACACAGCGTAAGTTCAACAGCTAGTAGTTGCCTTATAAACTGATTTACCTGAATTCCTTTAAATCCACATAGGAAATAGTTGTGCCATAGAGGCTTGGTTTTGTCAATCTGAATATTATTAGCATTAGTACTGAAGTCCCTGCAAAAACAAAAGACACCATTAATTTAAGTCTACAGGCTGCAAAAACCCACGGCTGCAACATCAATGGCTGACTGCTGCCATCTTGTGCCATGAGAGTGACACTGAAATTTCATTCTCCATTTATTTTCATCTATGTACTTTACAGTCTACCCCAAAACAACAAACATCCCCACATGCTAAAAAGTAAGGGAAGTTGTAGTGACCTTAACAATTAACCTACTTCCGACTGACCCTTTTTATTTCCGGAAACTGAGAGGAACCAATATATTTCAGCATGTTCTACACCACTTTTTATTTCATGATGGTCCTTGTTAAGCTGATGTAAACATAAATGCTTATCCTTGGGGTTTGCTGTTTGGCATACCTCTAACTATAACGGTACTCAAAGCCTTCTCTCCCCACACTCTTTGCCACCCTCCAATTTTACCATCTGCACAGTTTAAGGAGAAGATGGAAAAAACAAAACAAATAACGATGATTCTAATGGATCATAACTCGTTGAATAAGATTCCATGAATCTTATACTGATATAAATTAACAAACGAAAAACTACCTAAATGAAGGAGAAGGAAAACCTCTTTCTTAGAGTAAAATGTCAAATAATAGATGAAGTAAAAATGATGGAAATCAAAAAATCACTATGTGGCAAACTCCATCATAATTGTTTCAGGGAAGAATCATCAATGGATGCTAAAGTTAGGGAGTAAAAATTTGATAAGAAACAAAATATTTACATTGACCCCAAGTATTTCCCCATCAAATACTTATTGCAAAGGGAAAAAATAGTAACTTTATGGCAAAGTAATCTGGCAGACACCATCTTAACCAAATGATCAAAATTAACATCAATAAAGGTACATCATGTGTCTCCTTGATATCATGAACTGAGGACATATCAGTTGATGTGTGTGAATTCCTTGTATTATTTTTGTGAGTTCTTTGTTAAGTCAAAAATTATCTCAAAATGAAAAATTGATAAAAAGGTTTCTAAATCAGCCAAAGGACAAAATATGTGAAATGGAGGAGGAGGGGGTCAATCAAAAAGTGAGGAAATAAGCAACGTTCCCCATATTGACTGAATGCTCTTCACATGGTTTACTAAATACCTATTATATGCCAGTCACTGTAGAAGGTGCCCTCCATGAATTATCTTAACTCAATAACATGCATACATCATGTCCTAAGAAAAATATTTAAGCATGCAAGGCATTCATAGGATTATAAAGGTAAAAGGCAAAGGGCTTATCTTTTCATAAGCTAAGCTGCGACAACATGAACACAAATTATGATCACACATTACTGTCACATGATGGTGTATAATATGGAATGGGATATGAGACCAAGAGGGCATCATCTCTATAATCAGCATATTACAGTGAAGAGAGGAGGCCTTCCTGGCAGCTCAGAGAGGTTTAGTGACTCCCCAAGGACATACACAGTATGACTCTAGCTCACAAGCATTTTACTGTACCTACCGAAGTTAAAATATATTGCCCACAGTCAACAAGAGTTCACAGAATTTGTAAAGCAGAAAAAATTATGTTAGCAAAACTGATCAGGTTCTTTTCCTAGCTAAGTAAAGATCTTGAAAGTCACCACAAAGAAAAGAAAACCAGAAAGCAGTCAGGGGCAGTGGTATATTGAAAAAAATAGAGGAGGAAATTTGTACAGATGTAGGAAGCTACGTGAGAAATACCCAGGAAAAAGCTGAAAAGTGCCAGTTCCTACAGAATTAGAAACATAGCTTAAATGTCATAGAAAAAACTTCCCTTTGATTAGTGATTTCATGTCTGTTCTTTCAAGCATCCCTGTCTTGCCTCTCTGCCCTACCATTTTCAAAGATTCAAAAAAACAAGCACACATTTTCCCACCAATTCCTACATTGTATCACCCATCTGCTTTCTCCGCTCTTGCATCCATGTTACAGAATCTAGGGGAAAGTCCTGAAAATGAGCAATTATGACTTACTACATTGATAATTTCCACCTATACATTTTATTCATTGATTCACCTGTTCTTCCAAAAAACATTTGCCCAGTGTCTACCCTGTGTGTGACGGGCACTGGGCTAGATCATTTACAAAAACAATATTATAAAAAAATAAATATTTAGAGAAAAGTTTGAGAAAAATGTACAAGACAGATACCCTTACAAATAACAAACTATTTCTAAGAAAAATTGAAGAAGACCTAAATAAATGGACAGATATACATGTTCATGGATTGGAGGAGTAAATACTATTAAGATGTCAGTTCTTCCCAAATTGATCTCTACATTCAGTACAACCCCAATAAAAATCCCAGTGTACTCTCACAGAAGTTGAATATCTGATTCCAAAATTAATAAGGAAATGCAAAAGATCTAGAATAGCCAAAATAAATTTGAAAAAGACAAACAATGTTAGAGGACTTACACAACGTGATTCCAGGATTTCTTATAAAGCTACAGTTTTCAATTAGCAAACCACATTCACCAATACATTAAAAGGATGTCCACAATAGCCAAACTATGAAAAGAGCTGAGATGTCCATTGACGAATGGATAAAGAAGATGTGGGGTGTGTGTGTGTGTGTGTGTGTGTGTGTATACATATATACATATATGTATACATATATACATATATGTATATATACATATACACACAATTGGAATATTACTCAGCTGTCAGAAAGGATGAATACTTACCATTTACATCATGGATGGAACTGGAGGGTATTATGCTGAGCAAAATAAGTCAATCAGAGAAAGACAATTATCATATGGTTTCACTCATATGCGGAATATAAGAAACACCACAGAAGATCATAGGGGAAGGGAGGGGAAAACAGAATGGAAAGAAATCAGAGAGGGAGACAAAGCATGACGGACTCTTAACTATAGGAAACAAACTGAGGATTGCTGGAGGGGAGGCTGGTGGGGGATGGGGTAATTGGGTGAAGGGTATTAAGGAGGGCATGTAATGTGATGAGCACTAGGTATTATATGAAACTGATGAATTACTGAACTCTACATCTGAAACTAATAATAATAAGTTGGCTAATTGAATTTAAATTTTTTAAAAAGGATCATTCGCCACAATCAAATAGGATTTATTCTGGGGATGCAGGACGAGTCAATATTTGCAAATAAGCATCATAAACCACATCAGCAAATCTAAGGATAAAAATCATAGGATCAATTCAACAGATGCAGAAAAAGCATTTGACAAAATTCAACATCTGTTCATGATAACAACTCTCAACAAAGTGGGTTTGAAGGAACATACCTCAACGTCATAAAGGCTATAGATGAAAACCCACAGCTAACACCATACTCAATGGTGAAAAACAGAGCTCTTTAAGATCAGGAACAAGACAAAGATGTCCACTGTCCCACTTTTATTCAATATACTGCTGCAAGTCCTAGCTCCTAGCCACAGCAATCAGACAAGAAAAAGAAATAAGAGGCATCCATATTGGTAAGGAAGAAGTTAAACTGTCTCTATTTGCAGATGACATGATGCTACATACAGAAACCCCTAAAGACTCCATCAAAAAACTATTAGAAGTAATAAATGAATTCAGTAAAGTTGCAGGATATGAAATTAATACCCAGAAATTGGTAACACTTCTATATACTAATAACAAAGTAGCAGAAAGAGAAAGTAAGAAAAAAATCCCATTTACAATTGCACTGAAAAGAGTAAAATACCTAGGAATAAAATTAACCAGGAAGGTGAAAGACCTGTACTCTGAATGATAAACCACTGATGAAAGAAAATGAAGACAATACAAACATATGGAGAGATGTCCTATGTTCATAGATTGGAGGAAATTAATACTGATAAAATGTACATACTACCTGAAACAATCTACAAACTCAATGCAAACCTTATCAAAATACCAAAAGCATTTTTCACAGAGCTAGAACAAATAATCCTAAAATTTGTATGGAATCACAAAAGATCCCTAGTACCCAAAACAATCTTGAGGATGAAAAACAAAGCTTGAAGTATCACAATTCCAGACTTCAAGATATAGTACAAATCTGTAGTAATCAAAAACAGACACAGAGATCAATGGAATGGAGGAGAGAGCCCAGAATTAAACCCACACATATATTGTCAATTAATCTATGACAAGGGAGGCAAGAATATATACCATGGGAAAAAGGCAGTGTCATCAATGAATGGTGCTGGGAAAACTAGATAGCTACATGCAAAAGAATGAAACTGGACCACTTCTAACACCATGCACAAAAATAAACTCAAAATGAATTAAAAACCTAAATGTAAGATCTGAAACCATAAAAGCCATAAGAGAACACAGGCAGTAATTTTTCTGACATCAGCGGTAGCAGCATTTTTCTAGATAGTTCTGCTCAGGCAAGGGAAACAAAAACAAAAACAAACTATTGGGACTACATCAAAATAAAAAGCTTTTGCACAGCAAAGGAAACCATCGACAAAACAAAAAGGCAACCTACTGAATGGGGGAAGATATTTGCAAATGATATATCTGATAAAGGGTTAATATCCAAAATATATGAAGAAATTATACAACTCAACACCAAAAAAACCCAAAACATCCAATTTAAAAATGGGGAAAGGATCTGAATAGGCACACAGATGGCCAACAGACACATGGGAGGATGATCCACATCACTAATCGTCACGGAAATGCAAATCAAAACCACAAGGATATATCACCCCACACCTATCAGAATGGCTAGAATCAAAAGGTCGGGATGTGGAAAAAAAGGAACCCTCACACATTGTTGGTGGGGAAATAAATTGGTACAGCCACTGGGGAAAACAGTATGGAAGTTCCTCAAAAAATTAAACATAGAAACATCATACAATGCAGTAATTCCACTACTGGACATTTACTCAAAGAAAATGAAAACACTAATTCCAAAAAGATATATGCACCCCTGTGTTTATTGCAGCATTATTTACAATAGTCAAGATATGGAAGTGACCTAAGTGTCCAATGATAGATCAATGCATAAGGAAAATGTAGTATATATACAACAGAATATTACTCAGCCATAAAGCAGATGAGATTCTGCCATTTGTAACAACATGGATGGACATCGAAGATATCACAATAAGTAAAATAAGTCAGACTGAGAAAGACAAATACCATATGATTTAACTCATATGCGGGATCTAAAAAAACAAAACAAATGAATAAACAAACAAAAAGCAGAATCAGATCTATAAATACAGGGAATAAGCTGATGGTTGCCAGAAGGAAGAGAGTGGGGGGATGGGCAGAATGGGTGAAGGAGAGTGGGAGATACAGGTTTCCAGTTATGGAATGAATAAGTCACCGGGAAAAGAGGCACAGCATAGGGTATATAGTCAATGATATTTTAATAGTATTGTGTGGTGACAGATGGTAGCCACACTTGTGAGAATATAAGGTACAGAGAAGTTGAATCACTATGTTGTACATATAAAACTCATGCAACATTGTATATCAACTGTACTCAAATTAAAAATTTTTAATTAAAAAAAACGATGGTTTTCATATAGTGTGATATTGGCATAAAGATAAACAAATACATGGGGAGCCTGGGTGGCTTAGTCGGTTAAGGGTCTGACTCTTGATTTCGGCTCAGGTCATGATCTCAGGGTCATGACACTGAGCCCTGAGTGGAGCTCCGTGCTCAGCGGGAAGTCTGCTTGAGATTCTCTCCCTCTCCCTCTGCCCCTCCCACTGCTCATGCACATGCTCTCGCTCTCTCTCTAATGAAGAAATAAATCTTATTTAAAAAGATGGACAAATTTGGGTGCCTGGGTGGCGCAGTCGTTAAGCATCTGCCTTCGGTTCAGAGCGTGATCCCGGCGTTCTGGGATCGAGCCCCGCATCGGGCTCCTCTGCTGGGAGCCTGCTTCTTCCTCTCCCACTCCCCCTGCTTGTGTTCCCTCTCTCGCTGGCTGTCTCTCTCTGTCGAATAAATTTAAAAAAAAAAATCTAAAAAAAATTAAAATAAAAAAAATTAAAAGACGGACAAATAAAATACCTCAATAAACAGAATAGAGTCCAGAAACAGAACACACATTTATTGCCACCGGCTTTTCAACAAAGTTTGTCAAGATATTTCAATGGGAAAAGATCTTTCCAACAAATGGTAGGAAACAATTGGATATCTAAGAGCAAAAAAATAAACCTCAACCCTTACCTCATGCCACATATAAAAATTAATTCAAACCGGATCATAGACCTAAATGTAAGTGCTAAAATTGTAAAATTTCTGGAAGAAAACACTAGAAAAACTTTTAGTGCCTTGGGTTTGGCAAAGATTTCTTAAAAAGTCAAAAACTATAAACCATGAGGAGTACCTGGGTGGCTCAATCGGTTAAGCATCTGCCTTCAGCTCAGGTTATGATCCCAAGGTCCTGGGATTGAGCCCCATGTGGGCAGGGAGACTTCTCCCTCTCTCTCCGCCCCTCCCCCTCCACTCATGCTCTCTCTCTATATATCAAATAAATAAAATCTTTTTTAAAAACTACAAACAATTTAAAAAAATCAATAAATTGGACTTGATCAAAATTAAAAATTATTCTTTTTTTTTTTTTAAAGATTTTATTTATGTATTTATTTATTCGATAGAGATAGAGACAGCCAGCGAGAGAGGGAACACAAGCAGGGGGAGTGGGAGAGGAAGAAGCAGGCTCATAGCGGAAGAGCCTGATGTGGGGCTCGATCCCATAATGCCGAGATCACGCCCTGAGCCGAAGGCAGACGCTTAACCGCTGTGCCACCCAGGCACCCCTAAAAATTATTCTTCTTCAAAAGACATGGTAAAAAAAATGAAAATCCAAATCACAGACTGGATGAAAATATTTGTAAAACATTAATCTGACAAAGGACTTGTATCTACAACATACAAGAAAATCTTATAGGTCAATAGTAGAAGATGAAAATCCTGCTTAAAAATGGGCAAAAGATTTTAACAGGCCCTTCAGCAAAGAAGATATCTAGGTGACAAGTACATGAAAAGATGTTCAACATCATTAGTTAGAGAAATTAAAATAAAAAACCGCAATGTGGTACTAGTACACATTTATGAGAGTGGCTAAAATTTAAAAAGACATGTTAGAAAAATGTAGAGCAAATGGAACTCTCATATACTGGTGGTAGGAATGAAAAATGGCACAACCACTTTGGAAAACAGGCAAGTTCTTAAAAAGGTAAACCAGATAGTCCTAGATATTTACCCAAGAAAAATGAAATACATGTCCACACATAGATTTGTCTATAAATATCCACAACAGCATTATTCATAATAGCCAAAAGCTGGAAATGATCTAAACATCCATCAATGGTGAGTAGATAAATTATAGTACCTCCATGCAGTGAATGCTACACAACATGTGGACAATTCTGGGAGGCAGGCTGCACGCTTCCTAGACGTCCTGGTAGAATGAAGCCCCTTACCTAGAGCAGGGGCCACCCACCTTAGTGATTCATCTCTGCTTCCCTAAATCATTCTCCATGTTGTTTCAGTACCACACCTGGGATCATATCCCAAATACTCTATCTTCATTCGAGTCTGTGTCAGGCTCTGCTTTTGTGAAAAAATGAAACTGAAACCACACATTCATGATGGTTAAGTGAATCTGAGTAAATCAATATGACAAATTATTATGTAGCCAGTTTTAAATGTTTACAAATAATGACACAAAATTGTGTTTGAGACAATGTGAAGTTTTCTTTAAAGGATTCAGTATAGAAGTCAGGTGTTATATGCAAGTAATGAATCATGGAACTTTACATCAAAAACTAGGGATGAACTGTATGGTGACTAACAGAATATAATAAAAAATATTATTAAAAAAAAAAAGAAGTCAGAAATTTCTGTATTTTGCACAGCCTGGTATTGTGCCTTATTAAAGGCACACAAAAAACATTTACTGAATGAAGAAACATTACTGCAGGCAAACTGGCCAATGAACAATAAGCCAAAAATAAAAGGTGCCAATCCTATGCCCAAATCTTTTTGTGTAATTAGCAAATCAAGTCCATATAAGCAAGTAGGACTCATCCCAGGAACCTCAAAACAGTTCAACATTAGAAAATCCATCAGTGTAACTCATACTTTTTAAAACTGTTCTTCAAAACTGAATAGACATTTAATAAAATTCAATTAACAGATTAACAAATTTCTTTTTATCTTAGCAAACTACGAATTCAAAAACAACAGGAAGCAAAAAAAGTACGTCCTTAACTTGATAACGCGTATGTACTAGAAACTTCTATCTATTATGCACCAGACTCAAAGGCTGACACTGAGCCTCCCAGCACTGGAGAGGCTACAGTAATGCAGGCACAGAGTTTACAATCTACTGGGGGAACACAGGCAAGTAAGTAGGTAATTGTAATACAGCGGGAGAAGATGTTATGACGAGAGAATTAGAGGGTGCCCTAGTAACATAAGAGAGGCATCACCACTGACTTTGCTGAAGACAGCTACCTAAACAGATGATAAATACCTTCTGGACAGGACAGAGTTATTTTCATTCTTGTATGGCCTAGTATCTAAAATAATGTCAGACACATGGTAAGTCTTTAGGAAATGTTTCTTAAATGAACGAGCGAATGAACAAAAAGGAACAAATATTAAAGAGCAGCCTTAGACTCTTTTGGAAGTCAGATATAGATTTTCAATAAATTCAATGATTACAAATTTGATTTCTTCTAAAGAGTTCATTTGGATAAGAATACACACACACACACACACACACACACACACACCCATTATACACAGGAGCAATCCTAAATACTCACGGGTACAAGGGATTTGTATTGGCTAGTTGAAGAGTTTGTGTTTTCACAGGTTCCACAGCTATTAACATATCTTGTTCTACAGCCATAGGAAGAACAGAATATCCGCAATAATCTATATGTTCTCCTAGAGAAAAAGAGAATTTTTAATATTGCTAGCAGATGAAACAGGAGAAACTCAAGTAGGTTGACATACAGGAAAAACTTGACCACAAGCCAGGTTTTAACAGAAAATAAAAATACAATACACAGGAAATGATTCAGTTCTCTTATTCTCCCAGACACCCAAGCCAGAAACTTCTGCTAGAATATTAATTCATTTCTCTAATTTTTAGATTTCTGTAATTACATCGTCACAAGTTTTTTTCTACTTTCTAATTCATAGTGATCATCTTCAAATATTTTGTTTTGTAACTAGTTATGCGAAGTATCAAAAAACATAATATCACCTTTCTCTGTTGCTCTTTCATATTACCTTGTTAAATATGAACAATTGAAGCCTTTAGCACACTCTGCTTATATTAACATTACGTGAGTCTCACTCTCTTCCTTGTTAAGCCAACACACCCACTAAACTGAGGACTTTGCTTTATTTATATTTGTGGCCTAACTAAATGTCTAAAAATTAGACTGGCATTGATAAGTTATGCTGAGTGTGCTAGACGTAGCTAGGATGAAGAAAAAGAAGCTAGAAAAAGAATTTTAATCTGCAGTATTTTATATATAATAAGCAAATATGGGAAACAAACTATTCCCTCCTATGCATTTTAATTCTTCTATGAATCATCAGCAGGAATTTTATTTCCTATTACACTATAATATTTTCTCCAAGTTGCTATTTAAATTCAGGGTTGCTATTCATAAGATTTAGATACAAAATAACAATCCAAGAAAGAAATAAGCACAATAAGCAAGCTCATTTATATTTCCCCAGGACAGGTTTTCATGCCTGATTGTTCCTATGGCAAACACTGCCCAACTAATAAGAAACACAAACTGAATGGAAGACAATTCAACAGCATAATTATAATTATGTTTTTAAATAATTATTATTCTACATATTATTACAGGTAGCAAGTCTCTTTCTATGTTGATGTGTCCTTTAAAGTGAAATGATAAAAGGTTTTTTTATGGATTGACAAAGACAAATGGAGAAGTGGTTTTCAGAGCTGTCTTTCTCACCAATTTCCTTCAAAAAAACCAGTAATATAAAATAGTGGTTCACAAGGAGAAAGTTATACATTTATCTACATGAACCTGCATCATTTCTTTTTTCCTTGCCGGCTGTTAAAAGAGTCAAAGTGGCCCTCTTCTGGTGCCCTAAATACCAGCCTCTCTTGCCTTCTCGGGAAATCTGCTCTACCAGTTCCTCTCTCTCAGTTATCTATAATCTCTCTCTCTCTCTCTCCACTGGCTTTACTCCATTCCCCCTCTCTCCCTCATTTAACCATGCTCAAACATCCCATTTTTTAAAAAATCCTCCATTCTTTGCTTCAAAATAAAATAAGTCGCCTGAGTTGATAATAATTGAAGCTAGATATTGGGTACACGGGAGTTCATTATATCATTCCAATGACTTTTTTGTATGTTTACATTTTCCCTATAGAAAGTTTTCTTTTTAATTCTCCTTGACTCCTAGTTTTTCCTCAGTTCCCCAATGCCATTTTCTCTTGATAGAACCTATTGATTCTTCAGGTCACCACACTCTTAAAAGGGCTTCCCAGTACTCTTCTAATCCAATGAGTAAATGTAAAACCATCAAGATTATTCATCACTATCTACAAATTTAACGTGCAACACAAAAAAAATCTTCTCATCTCTCATGAAAACAATATTAACAACAAAAATTTCAACAAATTTTTAAAATAAAAGGACAAAATTAACATTAATCACATGGATTGGGAAAGAGGAAAATATAGTGTGTTCCTTATGCAAAAGCTTAACTTGCTACAGTAGATACATGTGAAATACTCTATTTTTTCAGTTCTCTTGGGAAAAGTTAAGAAAATAAAGTGCATTAACAAAAATTTAGATCTTATCAAAGGAGGAAAAAATTAAGAGAAGGAACTTTTGCAATACCTATGATGTTGACTCTTCCTGGCGCTCGAACATAAAACTTGGGAGTGGATCCAAACTTAGAGTTAAACATCTCCTTTAGCTTCAGCAATCTGAAAGCAAGAGGATACTTCAGAATATTTGTATAACAGAAAAATCTATAAGCCACATACACACAAACATATTTCATATACCTACCACCATTATCTCTAAAAAGAAAAGCAAAATTTTTTTACTGACATACTTCTTTGAAAATCCTAGGATATGACAATACAGTAACTTCCTAGGTGACAAAAGAGTATAGCTAAGCACACAAGTAAAAAAGATGAATATACACAAAAGGAAAAACTACTTCCTTCAATTATTAAAGAATATAACTTTCTGTATAATTCTCAACAATATTCAGAGAAGAATCTTTATACTAAAAGAAATAGCATGGGGTAGTATTTCAGTTTCCTAGGGCTACCATGATAAAATACTACAAACTGGGCGGCTTAAAATAATAGAAATTCATTGTCTCACTGCTCTAGGGGCTAGAAGTCCAAAATCAGAGTGTTAGTAGAGCCATGAGCCTCTCCTTGCCTCTTTTTAGTTGCTGGTGGTGGCCATCCAGCCTCGGCATTCCTTGGATTACAGCTGCATTGATCCAAATTTTGCGTCTATCACCACACAGAATTCTCCCCATGTGTCTCTATTTGTGTCTCTGTTTTTCCTTCTTATAAGGACACCGGTCTTATCAGATTAGAGCCCACCTTCATTCACTATGACTCAACTTGATTACATAAGTACATAAAAATGCTAGTCCAAATAAGGTCCATTCTCAGGTTCCAGGTGGACATGAATGGGGTGCAGTTGGGGAGGCACTATTTAACCCAGTACTAGTCAACTGAAAACTAGAGTGGATATCAGGAGACCACGGTTCGGGTCAAATCATTTTCCCTTAGCCTCTCTTCTGTGAAATTAGAGAGTTTTACTAGATATTCCTTATAGGCCCCTTCTAGATCCAAAATTCTTATAATAGATTTAATAATTTTATAAGAATTTTATACTGTTAAATCATCTCAAGGCACTTCTATGAATACCCCCCACTGTTTACAGTCCCACACCATAGTGTATCTGAATAATAACACCAGGACAATAAATATCTTTTAAAGTCTACCATATTCAAGACACTCATTCACTAACCGATTGATCTTAAAGATTAATTCATTGTAAGAAACAGATAGTCACACCAAAAACAGCTCAAGGAAAAAGGAAATTTATTATAATGATAGAAAGATATGTTAAATATCTTTGGAAGTTATTCAAGATGGTCTCCTAAGAATTGGACAGTTATCAGAAACTGTTTATATAAGTGTCTTTGGTTCTCTTTTCATGTCTCATCCTGTCATCACTCCAAAGACAACAACTCTACTTCTCTTTGCTCAGTGCTGTTCACATTTCAGTTGCCTCTGTGAGCGCCTTGGTTTCTGTTCCTCCACACCTTCAGTTTTCATGACACTGTGGCTTCAAGTCTACAAGATTTAATAGCTCCAATGTCCTATATTATCTGATTAAGTCTCTGTGTCCATTAATTCAAATTCTCAAAAAAGATAATCTGGGTGGCAGAGTTTAGGAAACAAGAAGAAAACAGAGGTAGTAATCCTGATATCAGACATCGTAGAATGTGTGCCAAAGAGCATACAAGGAAAATTCTTAATGCTGACGGCTGCAATTCAAAATGAAGGTAATAGTTTAAGAAATGCTCCCAAATAAAACTACAACCACTTTTATAAGGCAAAAACAATAGGCAATGTAAGGAAATACAGATAGGAATACACTAACAATAAGAGTCTATAAGATACCTTTCTCAGTATAAAAACAGAGCAGGTGAACAAAAGGAAGAAAAGAGAGACTCAAACAACAAAACTGATAAAGTAGATTATGGATATGTACATATATTTAGCATTGTACCTGTTAATGGGAAATATAACTTAAGAATGCATGGAATATTCACAAATATTGATCATATCTTAAATCATAAAGAACACATCTGTAAAGTCTTATATATATATACATAAAATATAGAAAAAATGATAAAGCAAATACAGTAAAATGTTACCATTTGGAGAATCTGGGATAAGAGTATACAGTAATTTTTTTTTTTTTTTTACTATATTTGACTTTTATGTAAGTGTGAAGTTATTTCAAAGTAACCAAAAAATTTTAAGGGGTGCCTGGGTGGCTCAGTTGGTTAAGCATATGACTCTGGATCTCAGCTCAGGTCTTGATTGCAGAGTCATTGAATTCAAGCCCCTCGTTGGGCTCCATGCCCAACATGGAACCTACTTAAAGAAAAAAAATGTGTTTGTTTGTTTGTTTGTTTGTTTGTTTAAAGAAGAATTGACTGGTGCTTTACTAACTACTCTACTTATAAAGGAAGTTAATAATAGTCCTTGGTCTCTAGGACAAATTTGGCAGAAAAAAAAGATAGTTAAGTGTAAAAGTACAATACAGAGAGACAATAGAGTGATAAGCCAGACAAATACAGTCCTTTGGGAGCACAGAGAAAAGATATTTCATCCCTACTGTAGAAGAACGTGGGTGGTAAAATAAATCCAGAAGGGGGATGATAAGTTAAAGAAGGCTCCCCCAAAAGACAATAGTTAAAATGAATTTTAAAGGATGATGTCAGACAAGTGGGATGGGGTCATGCATTCTAGGCAAATGGAATGAAAAGGCCCAGTATGCTGCATTCAGAAAATTGTAATTAGGGTTTAAATACTTCAGAGGAGGAGGCTGGTGGTAATCAAGCCCCAGATATTAAAGGGCTTGGTATGCCATGTTGAAGAACCTGGCTTTTAACCCATAGGCAATGGATGTAAACACACATTTACAGATGGAGTGATATTAATCAATTTCACACTTGAAAAAGCTCACTGAGAGGTGTACGAAAGATGGGTTGTAGGAAGACAAAGCAAAAACAAAGAAATCTAAAAGGTGGCCATTTGTAGTAGACCTAGAGAGAAAGGCTAAAAGGTCCATTAGTGATGGGGATAGAAAAGGGTGAAAATTAAATTAAGGTGATATTTAAAAAGCCAAATCCATAGGAAATAGTAACCAATTAGAAGTGAGAAAATGTGAGAAAGAGGGAGAAGCATATTACTCCTCTTTTTCTGGCTTCCATAACTCCACTAGCCTCAACAGAGGTTTATGTTGTTTCTGCTTGGGGAAATCATATGCAGACAAAATGCAAGGTCTGCTGAATTTGAATCCTTATTAATTTGCTTTCATAAGCACTGCAAACACAAATAAGGTGAAGTGCTAACAGCAGAGTTAGAATGAGCCTCCTAAAATGTGCTTTAATGAAATGATTTGGGGGTTCTCAAATGTGCCCTTTTCCCAGACTACCTCAGGAAGGCAGTCTGTCCATGCTTTTTTGTAAGTGCTCAGCACCGGAGGCTTACCATTCAACATTCCTCCCTTTGAAATTCAAATGCATGGAGGGTATAAAAGGAAACAAGAAAAGTATTTCTAAGAATAGAAAGAACTGAAGTGTATAGTGTTTTTCTAAACTTCATACCTAATCCTCTAATAATGAAGCGGTATGGCTATAATTGGGGGAGTAGCCATACTTCACAGCTCTGGGCATCACCAGCAAGACTCCATCTCTTAAAATGTAGTCATTTAAAGTATGCGCCCCACAAGAGTACAATGAGCATTTTCAATATGAAAATAATAGCTCCTAATCACAGACCTGCACCCCTGAAACAAATAACACATTACATGTTAATTTTTTTAAAAAGAAGGATGCAAAACAACAATCTAGTGAAATTAAGAAGATAATTCCGTTCACAATAGCATGAAAAAGAACAGAACAGAAAACAGTCTGGTGTTTCCTCGAAAGGTTAAACTTAGAATTAGTATATGACCCAACATTTCCACTTCTATGTATATGCCCCCAAAGAATTGAAATCAGGGACTCAAACAGATACTTGCACAAGAATGTTCATAGCAGCATTATTCACAATAGTCAAAAGGTGGAAACAAGCCAGCATCCAACAACAGATGAATGAATAAACAGAATGTAGTGTGTGTGTATATGTGTGAATATTTTATTGATCCACAGAAAAGAATCAAGGTCTGATACATGCTTCTATATGGATGAATCCTGAAAACATTATGCTAAGTGAAATAAACTAGACACGAAAGGACAAATACTGTATGATTTCACTTATATAAAATACTTAAAATAGGAAAATTCATAGAGACAAAAAGTAGATTAAAGGTTACCAAGGGTTCTCCAAGGGTGGAGAAAATAGGGGAGTTACTGCTAATGGATATAGAGCTTATCTGGGATGATGAAAAATGTCAGAAATATGTAGCAGTGGTGATTGTACAACAATGTAAATGTAATTAATGTAATTATGTAAATGTGATGTATGCAAATACATAATGTAATTATGTAACAATGTAAATAATGTAATGTCACTGAATTTTACACTTAAAGTGGTTAAAATGACAATTTTATATTTATTTTACCACAATAAAAAGAATCAAAAAAAAGAAAAGAATAGCTCCTACAAAGATTATACTTTTAAAGACAGAATTGGCCAAAACATCACCACACAAATTGCTGAATCTGGTGCTCTGAATGTTTTTGACTTAAGATATAGATATATATCTCTATATTTTTTATAGCAGTTTTAGTAACAGAACTTGAGGGAAAAAAATTATGACTGCAGTAAATGAAGTGGATTTTAGTCTAAGGATTGATTCTCAAAGGACACTGGGGTGACCATACGGCTAACTGCAGAGATGAAAGAAATAACATTTGAGGAGACAAGACATGTATCTTTGGTTTGTCATTGTGACCTTAGGCAAGTCTCCTATCCTGTCTGGGCTTTTGTTTTCTCTTCATTATCAAGACACCTAGTCATGGCATTACAGAAAATACTAATTTTTACTACTAATTTAAGAATAATTGGTTAAGGGGCTCCTGGGTGGCACAGCGGTTAAGCGTCTGCCTTCGGCTCAGGGCGTGATCCCGGTGTTATGGGATCGAGCCCCACATCAGGCTCTTCCGCTATGAGCCTGCTTCTTCCTCTCCCACTCCCCCTGCTTGTGTTCCCTCTCTCGCTGGCTGTCTCTATCTCTGTCGAATAAATAAATAAAATCTTTAAAAAAAAAAAAAGAATAATTGGTTAATATGTATTTTTATGGTGAACGGGATCAGAATAATGCCACTCCAAAATATGCCATTTAACATAGGATTATTTTGAGCTGAAGGCAATCAAGAAACAGCAGACACAGGAGGAGCTCTCTACCCTCCCTCCATCTGCCTAAAAGCAGAGCATACATTTTCCCTTCTCTTTGGGAAGGTGTCTCTCCTCCCCTCTCCCACACCAAGAGATGACTCATCACTAGAGCCCTCACTGACTGGAGTCTGCATAAACAAAACTTACTAAAATAACCCTTACCTTCCATTGGTTTTCCCCCGTATACTCATGTTCCCACTACTTACCACCCCTAGAAGCCCAAACTGCTTTCCTCCGTCTAATCATTTCTCATTCTCCTTTGTCTAGTCATCATCCTTCATTAAAATGGTATAAGTCCCCAGACCCAACCACTTCATCGGATTTTACTGCTTTTCTGTGAAGCCCCCTTGTGCATGTAAAATAAACCTTTTCTCCTGTTAATCTATCTTTCGTCAGTTTAACCTTGAGGGCCCAAGTTACTAAACCTAAGAGGGTAGAGAAAAAGTTTTTCCTACCTTATAACGGTAATTTATGTGAGTTCTATGCCTCACTTTCCTCAACTATAAATTGAGGATAATAATGGAACTCACTGGAAAGGTTTGTTTTGAGGGTTTTATAAGAATGCAATAATTATTACTCATTAATTATAACTGTTAATTTCAAAATTTAACAAATGTTAAAAATGGCAAAGTATAGATAATTGTCATTGAGGGAGAAGGGGAAATTTTAATCCTACTTTGATCCTTCCATCACAATTAATTCTTCCTAATCAGAAATTCAAATGTAAAAGTGAAACAATAATTATATTAGAGATCTTAGAAAATAAAATCATCATGGTAACAATAAAAATAGTAGATGGCCTGAATAAAAGAAGAGGAATTGAAGAACAAATTAGTGAGCAAGATAAAGCTGAGGGAAAGTAGATATTAAGAACAAGATTACAATTATTTCAACTACAACAAAAATGAGGGATTTATATTTCAAAACTTGTAAGATGCAACCATAATGATAGTCAGAAAACATTTTCTAACCTTCAATGAACATAAGAAAACAAGAAATAATGGAAATAAATGAAGTATGCATATAGCACAAGAAGCAAGAAATAGAGAAATTAGAAGAAATGAATTAAAAGATAAAAACAGAATTTACTGAACTGGGGGGGAAAGAGCAGATACGGTTAAAAAAATTACACACTGGTTATTTGATAAAAACAATAATACAGAAAAAATTTGAGTGCTATTATGTAACATCAATATGAGAAATAAGAGACTACTACAGATTCATAAAGATTTAAAAAATTTTTAATATAGACAAAGGTGGTTTTTCTAAGAAAATATAAATTTCTAAAGATTGACAGAAGAGAAACAGAAAAAGTAGTCAGAAATTATCTCCTTAACAAGGCTCAGAAAATGTTGAGTTAGTTCTGCCAGACCTTAATGAAAAATGATCCTTTGCTTTTATAAATGGTTCTAACAGTACAAACTGGAAAGACTTTCTGATGTGGGAAACAAAGTCAAAAGAAAAATTAAATTTCCTTACTCGTCACAGTCCATTGACAAGTCCAGGCAGAGTGACATTCCTCTAGAAACTCAGCTGCCTCAATGTTGACACTTTGCTAAGGGCAAAAGGCAATCTTTGCCTGACCCCCCAGGATCCCGTAAACCACTTCAAATAAAAATTCCTTTGGAAATTTCCTTTATCTCTGAACCCCCCCAAGATATTTGTTAGCAATCATCCCCCAAGCTTATGACCCACTGATACACATCTGAAGGGTCTCATGACTAAGGTTTTATTGGACAGTAATATATTACCTTTCCCTAATAAGAGCTACCCCCCCCCCAAGATCCTGGAAACCTTGCTTCCAAAATTCCTTAGAGACTTACACTATCCTTAACCCCCTCCCAACTTGAAGGTATATAATCGCCACCCCTCACAGCCCCAATGCAGCTCTTTCTGCCCACAGGTCCTGTCCCTGTGCTTTAATAAAACCACCTTCTGCCCCAAAGATGCATCAAGAATTCTTTCTTGGCCGTTGGCTTCGAACCCTAACATCTTTCCTGTATCACTTTCCATCTCATTTTAGGAGGCCAGAATAACCCAGATGCTAGAACAATGATAGCCCTCAAAAGTAAAATACAGGCTATTATCACTTGTGAAAACAGAGAAAAACTAAATAAAATATTGGTAATTTTAATCCAACACACATTATTTAATATTTGTAACCAAAGAGAGTTTATTCCAGGAATATAAAGATAGTACCAGGAAATCTCTTGATTAAACACACTATTCCAACAAAATAAAAGGGGAAAACTCTATAATTCCATGATCCTCTCAAAATATGCCAAAAAAAAAAAGATTCAATAACCATGACTAATTTTTTTTAATAAAATTTAAAATTATAAAAAAAAAAAGCCATGGACATACTAGAAAAGAAAGTAATGTCCTACATTTAATAAAGGCTATTTATCAGAAATAATAAACATCTTATCTGATGACAAAATTTTAGAAGCTACCCCACCAAAATCAGAATAAAGACAAGGGTGATATCATTCAACACTGTACTATAATGCATGAAGTACAAAATGTCTACACAACAAAATACATCATCAAATTAAAGGGAAAGTGCTAGACTGGGAACAATATATAATATATACAAAACAACAAATGGTTTATATCCAAAACTACCATTCATACCAAAAATAAATACATAGAGTTCCTAAAAACTAACAAGAAATAGACAATATAATAGCATCTTTTTTTTTTGCAGGGCCATTTGGCAGGAACTATCAAAATTTTAAATATTTATTAACTTTGACCCTGATTCCATTTCCATTAATGAGCTTAAAGAAATATCATCAAAAATGCTCAGAGATACATGTACAAAGATGTTTACTGAAGCACTGTTTATGAAAGTGAAAAATTGGAAACTTAAATGTACAGTGTAGTTGAGTGGTTAAATAAATAATGGTATTCATACTATGAAATACTCTCAGCCCTAAAAAACAATGATATAAATCTGTATAGACTGAAATGCCAGGACCTCTGAGAAATATTGTTAAGCGAAAAAAGTAAGTAACAGAAAAATAAATATGATTTCACTTTTATGACTATAATACCATTTTTATAAAAAACGGTAATAATGATATAAAGATACAGTTATACTATAAAGATAAAATGATATTACAATAATGTGAGCCCTATGGATAACTTCTAAGAAGGGAGTAAGAATTGGCAGCATAGGATAGCAATCAGAGACTATAATGAGGAAAGATCTGTGGAATTTTCAAGTTTTAATGAATACATTTTTAAATAATCCAAATCTTTCATATTAAGAATGCAATTCATGCAGCATCATTATTCATAGAACCAAAAGGTGGAAACAACCCAAATGTCCATCACCCAGTGAACAGATAAACAAAATGTGGTTCATCATACAATGGGATATTGTTCAAGCGTAAAAAGGAATGACATACTGATAACATGTTACAACATAGATGAACCTTGAAAACATTACATTAAGTGAAAGAAGCCAGTCACAAAAAAACCACATATTATATGATACCATTTATTTGAAATTTCCAGAATAAGCAAATCTATAGAGATAGAAAGTACATTAGTGGTTGCTTAGGTGGGGTAGGGGAGGGTGGGGTGGGAGTGGTGGCGATGGTTTAAGGGATACAGAGTTCCTTGGGGGATGATGAAAATGTTCTAACTTTGATTATGGCAATAGCTGTACAATTCTGTGAATATACTAAAAACCACTTAATTGTAAACTTTAAACAGGCGAACTGTATGGTATGTGACTTACATATCAACAAAGCTGTTACCAAAAAAAAATAATCCAACAATTTAAAAGTTCATTCCAAAGAGAAGAAAAAGAGAAGACACACCACTCTTAAGAATGCAAAGAAAGCTAGAGCAGTGGAATTTGAGTAGTCATACAGTACAGGGAGTATGCAAGATTGAAATGAGAAAAAAAAAATTAGAGCTTTTATTTCTATTTGACATTTATATAAAAGAATAAAAAGACATTAAGCTTTCTGAAATTTTTAATACTATTGACTAGGGGCCTTACTCGGATGATCATGTGCCCTGTGAAGTCGAAGAGGCATTCTAAAGAAACAGTAGGAATTCCAAAGAAGACAGTCTGGCCGTAGGGCCCTTATGCATTTTTTTTTCCCCTCAGCATATTGCAACACATGACCAGTTAGGTAGGCTTACAGATACACTATCTAGATTTAACTGAACTCTTTCCCACTAAAATGAGTAAGTGGCTGAAACATTGCCTGAAACTTATTACTATATTTCATGCACAAGTGAAAAACAAAAAAATGGCAGAGCGCAATTATCTGACCACTATTATGATCTCTTCTGCGGCTAGCACAGAATGATAAATATTAACAATAAATATCTGTTGCATGACTGAATATTGTAAAATTCATAAAAGGCAAGAAACAACTCTAAGGAAACCTAGTAAACAATTTTTCACTTTTAGTACATGTTACCACTATTCCCCTTCTCCCACACAGTAATTATAGAAATACTAAGCATTATGATTAAATCATAAGAAAAAGAAACACAGAAGAAATTTATACATGGATATGGGCCAGATTATTTTCACATAACGAATTTATGAATTTTATTTAAAGCATGTCTTTCACAATGTGCCCTAATTCATTCAAGTATGTAAGGGCAACAGTACCTCCCAAGGACCTCCAGAGAATATACGGATATCCAGAGACCTGCACAAGTAGTCTAAAGCCCTGCTTGTCTCCATATCCAAAAATTATGTTTCTTCCAGGTAACTAAAGACCCACTGTTTGATTCCTTAAGAGCGAAAAAAGCATTTGCAAGTTTTAGTAAGTTGTAATATTATCAACCGTCACATGACTGTGAAAAACCAGGAAGTAGGGAGAGCTTGAAGACTTAATGTTAGAGAAAAAAATTAACAGGGAAAAAGTAAAAATTAGAAACAGCAAAGGGGGAGAGAACCCAACCTTAGAAAAGCTGCACGGCTAATATGTAGCAGGTTAGAGACTTCATGCTATGAGATTTCCCTCCTATGTCAGAACTAAGTATTTCTACAAAGTATCTGCAAGATGCCCTCAAATGAAAAGATCCTCCACTAGGTATCACTAAAGTTATTCTGTAGCTACTTACTGGCCGCAGATTAACTCCCAAAGTGAAATGCATAGATTTTATGGTTTAAAGAGATGCAGAGACCAAGGGGGTTTTGTTTGGGTTTGGATTTTGGTGTGTTTGTTTTCAATGAGTATTTTAGAAAGGGGACTTTAAAAAGCACCACCAACTGGCAGACAAGACAAAGAAAGAAGGGGTTCAAAGTTAATCTGGGCACTTCTGCTAAAGCCCAGCAGAAACAGTGTACCACCTTCAGCACCAATCGGAAAAGACGTATCTGCACGGATGAAGAAAAGCACTCAACCCCTGGTAGGAATCAAGGTGTAAAGTGTTTGCGGTGTGGTCTTTCTCGCAAGCGCAGCCATGCGCCCTTATAAAATCCCAAGGATTCTGTCCACTCCCGGGAGCAAAAGAAGCACCCAGCGAAGAGCCAGAAGTCCTGGACACTACCTTAACCTAGCCTACCTAGGCGATCCCAAAGCGCGGCATCTCCTCTCCCCCACCTGGGATGTTCTGCCACTTGGACTCGACGCATGGCAGGGCCCTCCGTAGCCATATTTCGCTAGATCCTTCTTTGCTTCGCAGTTTCAACTGGCGAAACAGAGAGCTCCCAAGGTAATCACGAGACATCTGCGGCAGGAGCCTTTTCTTCCGGGCGACAGCAGCCCTCACCCTGCGGAAATCCTGCCGCTTTGCTGAGGTGGCTGCCTCCAGTCGGCCCCGCCTCTGGCTCCTCCTCCCTGGGGCTCCAGGGCCTGGTGCCCTCCTAGCAGCTGTCAGGTACAGCCACCGTGCTGCTCAGAGGGCACTGGGACCCGCTGGGGCCCCTGCGCGTGTGAAGAAGCTAAGGAAGTTTATTTTCTGCGCCCTGGGACATAAGTCTGAGAACACAATTATAGCCTGGCGCCTCAGGTTGCTTTTTTCCTTTCTTTTTTTTTTTTTTTCTTTTTTTTCTTTTTTTAGTTAGGGTGTTTCTTTTTTTCTTTCGTGACCAGCAGCTACACCCCCAAATAACACTAAATTGTTTAGTTATTGCCTTAAGGGCAGTATAAAATTGATGCAGCTTTTGATTTAAACATATTTGTTTATTTCCAGAATGGAGGCTTCAATGGGCCTTCCCAGAACACAATTAATAGTGAAAAGAAGAAAATACATGTCTTTCAAACTACAAGAATCCTTTGCATCCAGTTCAATCCCTTCATTTTTCAGCTACCTAGACAAGTCCCAAATGCCCTACGAAAAAAGCACACCATTCCCATCCCATCATTCTAGTATATTTGTTTTCTTTCCTTCAGGGTTCTCATAACTTCTGCATATTTCTTTTCTTTAATATTGTCTGTTTCACCATCTCCACCATCACTACCACTACAAAGTAAGCAAGTTGAGGGTAGGAACTGTGTATCTAGGCAGCATCTAGCAGATTATTAATAGGTAAGATGAACTGAATGAACAAATGAAAGCTGAAGTGACTTCCTAAGGTCACACTGTTAATTGGTAGTAAAACTTAAATTGTCAATTGAGCACTGTCAGTGCTGTGTTAGTTCACAGGGGAATCATGGGATGATTAATGCAAAACATAAAGAACTTACAGATTTCAGTAAAGGAAACAAACAAAGACAAATTTGGAAGTACAATATAATTGTGTCTGCTCCCTACTTTGCCTCCACACCATACATCGTTCTGAAAAGTAGGTGGTTCATTTCATAAACCTAGGGATGAATGGGCACCATTTTGGGTGACAATAAAAACAAATAAGCATTAGAGATACCAAAATGGCAAACAACAATGATATTGCTAAAAGTGTGTAACTGCATTTTTACAAGAGACATTTTTACAAGGTCAATGTCAGTGTAAGGAATGAAAACTTCCAGCATGCCTAATCATCCTCCCCCCCCCCCACATTCCTAGTATGGCAATTTTAGAGATAAAAGAGGTAATGCAGTATAGACCATTCTGAAGGATCAACATGAGTAGTTGATTGAGTTAAAGGTGATACTGTTTATTAAGTACTTTGTAGGCACCATGCGTTTACATCATTTTATTTAAACTGAAGAGACTGAGGCAGATTAAAAGGAGCACTAACTAGGCTAGGCCATTAGTCTATATGGTGGAAACGTAAGGAGATGATGCAAATTGTATTTATCAGAACCCCTCTCAAGAAGGAGTGGGTATTAAATGTTGGTGGAAATAACATTTCCATAAGCCACTTAGGTTGGTTGGTAAGATCAAGGGATATGCTCTAACAACAGATAGTCATCAATTTGCCTTTGAAGGAGAGAAACCTTCTCTGAGTGAAGTATATAACTTAGGCTACAGCCAAAGTTGAGGTATTTATCACCATCCCCCTCCACCCCACCCCCACACCACACCTTCCTTACAGTTGTGGCAGTAGCTGCATTTCTCGTTTCTCTACAACCACGGCTGCTGTTGGGCAGTCCATCTTAACTTTTACTAAATCCAGTTGATGTTTTTTTTTAAGTAAGCTCTATGCCTAATGTGAGGCTTGAACTCAAAAGCCTGAGAATTAAGAGTTTCATGCTCTACCAACTGAGCCAGCCAGGCACCCCAGGCCCCTCATTAATTTTAATTAACCCCCCTGAATACACCATGAGTTTCCTGTCCAGATCTTAACTAATAAAAGGAGTCCTCCTTTTTTGCCTTCTAATATATGGTGTTCAGCCTCTCTAAATAAATGTTGTAAAAAAAATTAAATAAATAAATAAATAAATAAATAAATAAAGATAATCAATCTGAAGGGATGTCAAATTATGAGCCTATTTGGCATAACTATATGTCTCAACCCAGACAAGTAAGGGATCATGAATGCTAGAGTTTACTTAAACACATCAAATTTTTATTGAGCATTTTCTATAGGCAAAGCACATGCTTAGTTTCAGGGTAAGATAGTTGTGTCTTCAAGGAGCTTTCAGCTTAATAAAGAATATAAAATAACCATAATACAGAGTAAGAAAGCTATCAAAAATATACTTTTAAAGGGTAAAAGTCTATTGGGAATTATATGTCAATTATTTTTGACAAAGGTGCCAAGACAATTCAACACAGAATGGATCATCTTTTCAACAAAGCTAGAACAATTTGATATCCATATGCAGAATAAAATAAACCTCCACATTTACCTCATGCTATACACAAAAATTAAACTTGAAATTAAACTCTTAAATGTAAGAGTTTAAACTATGTAAAACTTCTAGATGAAAACATAAAAAAAAATCTTAGTGCCCTTGCTTTTGGCAAATATTCCTTAAATACAACATAAAAAGCACAAAAAGCTCTTACAACTCAATGGTAATAAGACAACAAATAACCCAATTTAAAAATGGGCACAAGAATTGAAAAGATACTTCACCAAAGAAGATACATGGATGACAAATAAGCACATGAAAAGATATCCAAAATTCGTCATTAAGGAAATGCAAATTGAAAACAAAATGATGGGGCGCCTGGGTGGCACAGCGGTTAAGCGCCTGCCTTCGGCTCAGGGCGTGATCCTGGCGTTATGGGATCGAGCCCCACATCAGGCTCCTCCGCTATGAGCCTGCTTCTTCCTCTCCCACTCCCCCTGCTTGTGTTCCCTCTCTCGCTGGCTGTCTCTATCTCTGTCGAATAAATAAATAAAATCTTTTAAAAAAAAAAAAACAAAACAAAACAAAATGATATACCACTATACTTCTGCTAGAGTGGTTTCAAATTAAAACAACTGACCATATTGTGTGTTGACAAGGATGTGGAGCAACTAGAACTCTTATACACTGCTGGTAGATATGAGAAATGGCAAAACCACTTAAAGAAACAATTTGAGAGTTTCTTTAAAAGTTAAGCGCACACCTACCAACCATTCCATTGCTAGGTATTTATCCATATTCATATCTATTACCACATAACAATATCACCACAAACAGCAATATAAAACAATACACATTGATTACTTCACAGTTTCTATGGTTCAGAAGTCAGGGTATGGCTTAGCTGGGTCCTCTGTTGTAGGGTCTCACAAGGTCTTATCTGAGGTTCAACTGGGGAAGGATTCATTCCTAAGATCACCTGACTATTAGCAGTAATCAGTTTGTGGGTTGTCAGGGTGAAGGCCACAGTTTCTTGCTGGCTATTGGCCAGATGTGACCCTCAGCTCATTGCCACATGATCCTTCATAACATGGCCACTTGCTTTCTCAAAGCAACTAGGGAGATAGAGTCTCTCCCAGCAAAATGAGTTTACAATCTTGTGTGATGTAATTATGTTCACATAATCACATATATCACCTTTGCTGTATCTTATTGGTCAGAAGCAAGCCACATCTATTTGTCAATTACACCTCACTAAAACTCTGAGAAACAAACTGAGGGCTTGGGGGGGGGGGATGGGATAGGCTGGCGATGGGTAGTAAGGAGGGCACGTATTGCATGGTGCACTGGGTGTTATACGCAACTAATGAATCATCGAACTTTACATTAAAAAAATTAAAAATTAAAAAAATTAAAAAATTTAAAAAAAGAATGGCCAAAATAAAAAAAATCGTGCTGTTTTTGCAATATTCTAAATGTATAATATTAATGGCATGCTTAGGTAAATCATGGTGCACTGGTACACTTAATGAAGGGATTGCTACACAACCGTTAAAATAATCATTGCCAAGAACATATTGCATATATTGTCCTATGCTGTTACATAACTAAGTGCAAAAATAATCCGAAATTATATCTGTGCTACAACTATATAAAATTTGACTCAAGTGGACAGAACTGGAAGTTTATATGGAAAGTGCTGTTTAAAACCCAGTTGCCCCCTGTATTTCATTTTCATTTTTCATTTTGAATTCTGCTAATGATTTTGTGCAACAATAATGCATATTTTAAAAACCAGTCGTTACCTGTTACGTTAATTTTAGTTAAGGGCAGTAAAGGTCAGTTTATAATTCGGTGAAAAACTGAGTAAGATTTTAGGTGCCTCGATGGATGCTTAACTGGTTTGGGATAGCCACAGCATCGTTTTGCCGACTACAAATAAAACAATCATTATGTGTAAACCGTGCTGCTGAAAAGGTCTGCAAACATCACAGGAACACCCACCACAATGTGTGGGCAAAATGCACATAGATAATCAAGGCAGAAATACTACTACCTGTCAAATAGGACGGGCATGTCAGCCTTTTCTCCGCGAAAGGCTTCTGATCCTACGGTGCCTCTTAATTTCACCAGGATGAGATGGTTCCAGAGTCCCAGGCAAGGGAAGAGACTGTTCCCTTGCCCAGGAGGCTGGAAACTGCTCAGTGTGAGCGCAAGGTTTCCAAGGCCGTTCAGCAGAGATCCTCAGCACTAGAGTCCCCAGTTGCTAGGTTTAGTTGCTAAGGCACCAACCGACTCGCAGGAAGTGGGGGCAGTGCACTCCCTTTTGGCGTCGTAGCGAGCCCTCTCGATACGCAGCGCATTCGTTCCGGGAGGAAACATTCAGCTCCTCTAAGACCGACGGGAAGGCGAGGAGAAGCTGGGAGTGACGCCTCTGAGTCGTGGAGGATTGTGGGAGGAGGTTGTCTCCAGTTTCTCCTCCCTCTCTCCCCCCCGTCCCGGCCAAGATGTCTGACATGGAGGATGATTTCATGTGCGATGATGAGGAGGACTACGACCTGGTGAGGCGGAGGGGACGGAACTCTGGGGTTAAGGGTGGTGCCTGGCTTTAGGGGCTGGGACAAGGGCGACCGCGGCCTCTCCCCGTAGAACATGTGCTTCTTCCAGTCTCTCCCGGTGCAGTGACAGGACGGGTTTATCTCCTCCTCCTTCACGCACCGGGCCGGGCCCTGCTTCTCCAGAATGGGGGAGGGGAGGGTAAAGGAGGCAGCGAAGGGGGTCCCGAGCATTGCGCTCCAAGTCTGAGCGCCTCCTCCGTTTACATGGACACCCCTGGCCTCCGGCGTCCGGTTTTCGGTGCCTCCTACCTCCCCCCACCGCGCGAGCCGCCTCGGGGATCGTGCAGCGGTCTAGGCCCTGACTCTGCCCTTTCGGGCCCAGCTTTCTGGTCCCCTCTTCATCACCCTGGAACTGAGCGAGTGCGAAATGCTGAGAGAAGGGTCTGAAAACTGGGGGGCCTTACTGCTCCCAGGCCTGACCGCGAAACGCCGCTTGTAGGTCTCCTGGAAACAGCTTAATAATAAGTCTTGTCCAGGGTCGGTTTTGGTTTAAGGTAAAGGTGCAACGGAGCATTCAGGGCAAGGATAGCTGTTAAAAAAAGTAGTTAAACTACTTGTTTTGAGAAAAGCTGGGGAGGAGGTTTTGCTTTTTTGTTTGTTTTGGTGTGGGGGGTGGGGATAAGGGGATTGACCCAGTGGATTTCTTTTTTGACTTAGAGATTTCCTAGTATTCAAAGTTAAAAATATCGACAGTATATAAATGAACGAATTTATGTAGCTGAACGGTGATCTGTAAAGATTCAAGGTTGAACTTAAACGGATTTACAGGTTTTCAAAAAAAATTAACTACCATTTCAGGTTGCTATTCAGAAACAATAACTGTGCGGACTAAGAAAAATTATCCGGCCCAAGAATTAGCATCAACTTTCCTTTTTTCTTTTTTTTTTTATTTGGGGGGCGTTTTTGTGGCTGTTTCTTGTATATTATAGTGATCATGCATTATCATCAAGTTATGAAGTAGATGCTTAGGGATATTTGGCTCATCTTTTATGTTTTAAGTGCCAGATATTTTTGAGACATTAATATATCGTCTTGAATTCGTGTAAAACTTCTTTGTATGGTCGTTTACAATTAATCTTTCTATTTTAAATGAAGGCACATTTGCAAAAGGTAGAGGGAAGTGCTTGCTCTTACCTGAAAATCATAGTAGAGGTTTTGATAATTCTTTTTTTTTTTTGGTTTTGATAATTCTTAAAGCTGAATGTAGAGTTTTGTTAATAATGATTTCTGCTTTACATTTTAGTTTGTGCAGATCAAGCCAGTTGTAGGCAGTGCATTGAGAATGTATTACTTGTGATATGTGCGTTTTTATGTATTGCATGTTTATTTGTATTACAGGTATTTTCATAACTGTGGAAGTGTCTCTCTTAAAAATGTCTGTATTTTTGATTCTTGTTTTTAAATGTTTCTGCTTATCTTTCCTAAGCAGTAGTTTATTGAGTGCATGACTTAGCACTGTGATAAACTTGAAGATCATCATTGAGAATGTAATATAGGAGTGGCAATGAGAATTTTGTTTTCCCATAAAGTACTCAATTTTTGCAAGAACTTTAATTAAACATGCATTGTTTAACTTGGCTAGGTTTTTCCAGCCTTGTAGAGCCTACGCTACATGTACAATATAAAGTTGAATATATAGTTGTTTTGACTTTTTCTTCTTAACCAAAAAGAGTAAGATTTTACACTATTACATAATTAAATGAAATCTTCCCTCCAGCATTCTGTTAAATAGTCCTCCCTCCTGCCCTCCCCATATCTGTCCTATGTAGACACCATTCTGGATTCCCAACCAGATATCAAGTAGCGAAAGCTTTTTTTACTATGAGTTAGTCTTTTGATGGCATAAAATTTATTTAGCAATTTATTTTTTGGTTTGTTAATTTTCTTAAACCACTATATGTATTAAAAAAAAAAGATGAGGGGGCGCCTTGCTGGCTCAGTTGGTAGAGCATAGGACTCTTGACCTTGGGGTTCGAGCCCCACATTAGGTATAGAGATTACTTAAAAATAAAATCTTTAAAAAAAAGATTAAGAGGGCTGGTTGCCATTTCATGCTTACATGTTGTTAGAAGAGAAGTTGAGTGTTTTTCCATAGTTGTTTGCCTAGGACTTGTTTCTTGGCATTAAAGAGTCAAAAGAATTGACTTGCTGTTTTAAGGAAAATTAATAAACATTTTTTTTTAATAAACATACTGTTTGTTGGAAAATTTGCAATTTCATTTTAGTCAAAATATTAGCTAAAGCCAGTATTTCTGACCACAGATATATTCAGCATATCTTTTCTAGGTTGTCTATTGATAAATTTTAATACCCTAAATCACTTTTTGTACTTGCCCAATCTAGTGGAAATAGGTAGTACCATCAGGAAAAGTAAAAATCTGTTTCTAAAACTATACTGTTTTTATATAAGAAAGTAATTAATGGTTTGTGCCCAAGATCTAGAAGAAAAGAGAACCAACTTGATTTTAAAAAGAAGAAACAAACGTGAAAGAAATTTAATTTGCTCGAGCACTTACTTCTAAGACCTATTTTATTTTTTTATTAGGAGCAGAAGCAGGCGGGTTTTTTTTTCTTTTTTTTAAAACTAGGCTCCACACCCAGCATGGAGCCCCACATGGGGCTTGAACTCACAACTCTGAGACCTAGACCTGAGCTGAGATGAAGAGTCAGCAGCCCAACTGACTGAGCCACCCAGGTGCCCCAGAAGCAGGCATTTTCTAAGCATAGGAATTTATGTAGCAGTAAATGGAGAAGTAGGAGATGGTACTGGTAAATGTCTTGATTATTTGCTGGTCTGATAATACTAAGTAATAACTGTACTACCATTCATTAAGTTAATAAGGCTATTGATATGTTAACTGTATTGTAATTCCATAGTCCAGCCATTGTAGCATGAAGTTGCTTAGTACTTCGAATAATCTTTTAAGAAAGGACTTAAGACAGACTGACTTCATTCCAAAAATTATTCTTTAGTAGATCCCGTGATAGGTAGGGCATGGTATATTTGAATTTTTTTTTTTTAAGATTTTATTTTATTTATTTGACAGAGAGACAGCCAGCAAGAGAGGGAACACAAGCAGGGGGAGTGGGAGAGGAAGAAGCAGGCTCCCAGCAGAGCAGGGAGCCTGATGCGGGGCTCGATCCCAGGGCTCTGGGATCACGCCCTGAGCCGAAGGCAGGCGCTTAACGACTGAGCCACCCAGGCGCCCCTGTATATTTGAATTTAAATGTATTGCTAGGAAAAAAATTGTCAAAAAGGTAGAGTAATTCTACTTGGTTAAATATATTAAAGCTGTGAACCTCATATTCCCCTAGTCAACCTCATAGTTGTGATTAGTGAATGAATGCTTACTAGTTTTGGGGTTTTTTTTGGTCTTAATATATTGCAGTTTTAATCCTCTAAATATTTACTTCTTTTTTATCTGCATTTTTGCGGGGGAGAGATGAGTTTTAGCTATAGGATATCTTACAGAATCTCTCATTTGTCACCATTTTAACAAGATTAGCAAATAATGGCTTGAACTTTACTTTCTTGTGTTATAACGAATCCTAGAACATAGTTTAGCAAATGAAAAAATAACATTTCTGTTTTTTAAAAAATATTTTTGAATGACTACAAAAAGAAGTGGGGTAATACAGAACAAGGGCAAAAGAATAGCTCTAGGAATTTGTATATTTAGTATAAGGGCTGTCACTTATCATTCATTGTGCATATAAGGAGTTTGGAAATTTTAGGTTATTACCCTCAGAGACTGTTGTGCCAGTAACTTAACTATTTGACAGAATTTGGGGGACCTTTATAGATTTTCAAACAATATACTGTTTATGGTCTGGGCCAGTGTTTTCTATGCTGCACACACATTTGGAATTCTGCATGTACTCTTCGTAAAGATGAAATTTGATTCTATACCTGAGGCTTTTAAAAGAAACTTAACATGTTTAATCATAAATAATTGGCAACAACTCCAAATTATCCATAGTAGGAGAATACTAATACTATTAGTACTAATAAGGTAATGACGGATAAATTATGGTATATCCATGTGATGGAATGCTATGTTGGCATTTCAAACCATGCACTAAACAATATTCAGTGATATGAAAAACTTTTGATAAATTGTATTGGGTCAGGACTCTTGGGCATAGGAGACAGGAATATTGTCAAACTAGCTTAAACTAAGAGGAGTATGTGTTGGCACACATCACCAGGAAGTATCAGTATGGCTGGATTCATGGCTCAGATGATGGTGGTGGGTATTTTTCTGTTTTCTCTCTCTTCCTAGTCTGCTTTCCTCACTGTATTGGCATAATTGCCTTCATATTACATCACAAGATGTAATGCAGCATCTTCCTGGTATTATAACCCCAAAGGCAAAAGGGCGTTCTTGCTAGCTCTAACAGCAAAGCCCTCGGAAGGACTTTTACTGACCCAGCTGAGGTCTGTGTAGGCTTCTGTGAACAACTGTAGAAAGGGAGATGGATTGCTTGCCTTCCTCTGTGGGTAAGGGCACTGTAATTGAAAACCCTCATGTGGGAGAGGAAGGGTTTATCACCAATGCTATGCACACAGTGAACACATATACACTATAAATGTGTAATGTGTATTACAGTTTTACTGGGTGGGAATAAAATTTATTTTGTTAAGTGAGAAAATATGGAAAAAATGTCTGGAAGATTTGAAAAGTGTGAGGAAAACTAAAATTTGTTTATTTCTGCAAACCTTTCACAGTGAACCCGTATTACTTTTGTTGCTGAGGTGAGAAGGGGCAGATTCTAGGGTACAAATGATGTATAAAAATCTTACTTGGATGAGAGGCTAAACAATGATTTTGTCATGCTCAACATTTTTTAGACTTCTTCTTACAAATTGTCTTCAGAGAACCTGTAGCATGTACCTTATCACACATGCACATAGTTCAAAAACAAAATATAAAAAGTTTTCTTTCCATTCTCGTTCCCCATTTGTCCAGTTTGCATTCTTCCCCATACGTAATCAAATACACGTTAATATCCCCCTCTTTGTTTTTAAACCGGGATATAGCCTATTATATGTATATTGTTCTAAACTTTGTTTTTTAATGTGCCTTTGAGATTATTCCATGTAAGTATGCAAAAAGCTCACTTCTTTTTACAGCAGCATTGATTGTATGGATGTGCCATATACTTTATATAACCAGTTCTCTCTTGATAAGCATTTGGCCTGTTTTCTTTTGCTATTATAAACAATGTGCAGCTGCTTTTTTTTTTTTTTAACTTCAGTGGTAGGTTTTATCTTCTTTTGTGGATGTCAAAAACTATATTCTGAGACAGGTTTGATAAATAAGTTGGGCCATCGAACTGGCTGATACTCTTTTAGGTTAGAAACATCTAGTGAAGTTTTTCTTCGGAATTTCAGAAACATTACTTAATAATCCGTGTCAGTGGAATAACTTTACTAGCTATTGAAATTACTACTTCAAAGATAAGTATTGGTTTGGAATATAATTTTCAATGCATTTCTAAAAAGTCCTGTTGCATTACCTCATAGGTGTACTCTGTGTAATGAAATTGGAGAGGTTCAAACAAGAATAACTAAAATGATAAGTAACGGGAGACAGCTCTTCCATGCTAAGAGTAAGATAAATTTAAGACTTTTTGCCCCTATAAACTATGAATTAATAATTAATAAGCAATAAACTGTGAATATCCAGCAGTGTGAATTTTTACTTGTATCTTTTATCTCAAACACTTGGACTTCAGTGGGAATTAGAAAGTTCCTAGGGTTCAACCCCCCACATTTGATAAGAGAGAAACTAAAGGATCATGTCTGAGTGTCTTACTTAAATTTACAGGACAAATTAGTGGGAGAGTCAAAAGGATATCCCAGGTCTAATGACGTTTATGATTTCCCTCTTTGGAAGATTTAATTTAAAGACAAAGTTTAGGGGGCGCCTGGGTGGCACAGCGGTTAAGCATCTGCCTTCGGCTCAGGGTGTGATCCTGGTGTTGTGGGATCGAGCCCCACATCAGGCTCCTCCGCTATGAGCCTGCTTCTTCCTCTCCCACTCCCCCTGCTTGTGTTCCCTCTCTCGCTGGCTGTCTCTATCTCTGTCAAATAAATAAATAAAATCTTAAAAAAAAAAAAAAAGACAAAGTTTAGGACAAATAAAAGAGTGTTCTGATTTACACTGTAAATGAATTAAGACCCATTAACTTAAGTGAAATTTTAGAAACTTAGGACAACTTTATGAATGGCTAAACCACAAATGACTACCTAGGACTTGTATTGTATCTAGTCCTTAAGGATAATGAGACTTGCCCTTTGCCTCTCTGTGCCCGACATCTAGTAAGCTGTCAGGACATGGTCAAGGCTTGGCAAGCATTGTTAATGGTGAGTCTTGTGTTGTAGAGCACATTTCAAAGACCTCTGTTGACAAGGGACACAGGAGTAAGTAGAAACTATGAAACTGACCCTGTTTAGCAGTAGGTGCATTCCAACATAGAGTCAGTATTGCCCTTGGCTGTTGTATTCTTGTATGTTATTTTGGAACATTCATCCACTTTTCGTTTCAATTAAACAAACATTTGTTGAGCAGTTTGCATTATACCAGACACTGGGGATGCCAAAATGAGGAAGAGAAAGTTCCTGGTTTTTGAGATCTAAGCACCTCATAGTAGTGAGGTGAGGAGAGGTAGGAACAAAACACTCAACAAGCCTCCATGTTAAAGAGATGCATGTCATATAGAAGTGTGACTAAGGAGAAAATTACTTTTGCTAAGTAGAGTTGGAGGAAGAACCACGAGGTAAGCCTTGATGAATACATTTTCCAGGACTGTTAGGGCTGGGAAGCATCATAGGAGAAAAGTGGGAAGTTTGTTAAGAGGGGAGGTAATTTAGAATTTCTAGCCGAGAGAACAGTTAATTCCAAGACAAAGATTTTGAATTGTGTGGCACATTTGGGGAAGAAAGAATAGATTTGGGTGTGTGCATGGGTCACATTGCTTTGGGAAGTGTAGTACACGTTGTTATATAAGTAGGTGGAGCTTACGAACTTCAGTAGGTTTTTTAATCCTTTTAACAATGTTCATGTGCTTTTCATATGTTGCTTAATTTTTTTTGTTTTTTAAAGCATTATTAATATATTGAAATATCAGTTTCTCTTTTTAAAAGCATTTTCTTTAAACATTTACAAAGTATAGTTCTAGCCTTCTCTGACATAAAGGAATTGAGTTCAACAATATTTATTTAGTACTTTCTGTAGTCTCTATTCTTTTTTTTTTTTTTTTTTAAAGATTTTATTTATTTATGTGACAGAGAGACAGCCAGCGAGAGAGGGAACACAGCAGGGGGAGTGGGAGAGGAAGAAGCAGGCTCCCAGCGGAGGAGTCTGACGTGGGACTCGATCCCGGAACGCCAGGATCACGCCCTGAGCCGAAGGCAGACGCTTAAAACGACTGCGCTACCCAGGCGCCCCTGTAGTCTCTATTCTGATTAACAATGCTGTTTGTAACCAAGTCATCAGTAGTTATTAGAGATAACTTTTTAAAAAAGATTTATTTATTTATTTGAGAGTGAGGGAGAGGGAGCGTGGCGGGGGGGGGAGCAGAGGGAAAGGGAAAGAGAGAATCTCAAGCCGACTTGGTGCTGAGTGTGGACCTGACGCAGGGCTCGTGACCTGAGCTGAAACCAGGAGGAGGCCACTTAACTAACCGAGCCACCCAGGCACCCCACTCATTACAGATACCTTATATTTCCCTTTATCCTGTACCCATGTGGTGGGTCCTTTTTATTTTACATCCCGAACATCACTTGACATCTCCTATACTTACTCTATTTCCTTCCTTTTCTCCCTGTTCTACTACTTGGAATCAAAGTTCCATCATCTTTTAGCCAGACAGTTGTAAGATTATCCAGCGGGCTGCTTCATTATTACCAGAGTACTCTTCCTAAAACACAGTCTGATTATTTCTGTAAAAAATTAGTGGTTCCACCTGATCTAAGCTCCTACTATTGCCCTGTTCCTCTGTCTGATACTAGTTTATCTCTTATCATTTCTTTATACACATCCTGTGCTTCAGCCCAGTCTGACTGTTCGTGCTTCTTTGAATTATGCAGTACCATTTGAAGCTTCCATGCCTTTGCACACGTTAACTGCTTTGTTTCAAATGCCTTTCCTTATCCGCAGGCAACTCCTATTCATATTTTTAGACCCGCTTCAGGTAACTTTTCCTTCCTCTCCTTTTTTTGAGCTGCTAGTGTACCTTATATGTGTCTTTATTGTGTTAGAGCATTGCCGTTTCATTTGCATCTCTGTCTCTGACCATGAATAGCTTGAGGGGAAGGATTTAATTTGCCTTTTCGTGAGCAACACTTCATTGCTGGTACATGCTAAAGATCATTATCATTGAGTATCTAAATAGGTATCTAACAGTAGCTATCTAAACAACAGAATTATTCTAAAGACTTCTCAAAATATCCATGTAGTAACGGAAGAATAGTTACTGTAGTACACAGCTTGTCTTGATTCATTGAACTGCGTATGACAGGTTAGTGATGTCACAGAGGCTGGTTCAAACCCTCTGAATATGCTGTTGCAGATCATAACAAGGGACTGCCTAATTATAAGAATGCCAGTCAGTAACATCAGTTCTTACGTATTTATACATTTTCGCAATACCATTTAAGAATTGAATTGCAGTTATGCAAAAATTGTTATACATTCCACTTCTTCATCTATATGCAGTTGACCTTTGAACAACACAAAGATTAGGAGCACCACTACCCCCAGTTGAAAATCCATGTATAACTTTTTATTCCCAAAATTTGAACTATTTTTATTTGTATTTATTCCCCAAAATTTAAACTAATAACCCACTGTTGACCAAAAGACTCACTGATAACAAAACAGCCAGTTAACACATATTTCATACATTATATGTATTAAATTCTGTATTCTTACAATAAAGTAAACAAAAAAAATGTTATTAAGAAAATCATAGTGAGAAAATAGATTTACCGTACTGTACTGTATTTATCTGGGAAAAAAATCCACGTGTAAGTGGAGCCATGCAGTTTAAACTCATGTTGTTCAAGGGTCAGCTGTAATATGAAAAACCAGAAGAATATATTCACTAGTGTTGAGTACTTGATTAAGTTTTATCTTGATCATTGTGATTTGGAGGAGTTATAACACATAAAGTTTAGAAATTTTAGTCTGGAACCAATCAGAAGTTGTAGATAGCCAGTCTTGTACTATAAGAAGCATTCAGTGATTGAATGATGAGGAACCGTGTTAGACATGGTAGAAAATGTAAAGGTTCCTGTCTTCAACAATGTTATAATCAACTCAGTCATTTCTGGGTATTTGAGATTTTAATTTTTTAAGTATTACTTTCTCTATTTCCCTCTACTCACTCATATCCTGGCCTAGTTGTTTTATTATAATCTGTTAAAGGCCAAGAAACCAAAAATAAGTGGACTTTGAGTGAGAATCCAAATTCTTAGACTTTGTGATAGATACAAATTTAAAAAAAATACATTTCCAGGGTCAGGGATGTATTCTGAAGATTTGAGTTGCAGAAAAATCATTTTCTGGTTAGTTAGCTGGTCCTGTGTGTTATGTAACAGTTAGCTAGAGAAGAACTGATCTCCAAAGGTGTAGAGTAGGTTTTATAGCTGTGATGCTTTACTCCCAAGTCTTCTCTGAGGAGGTGACACTATGCAGTAGTTAACCGGATTGGGGGGGAGGGGAGAGTTTTGGCCACTTGTGTGGTAAGGTCAGGTACAGCAGAATGACTCAGGAAGAACTTAATTAAGAGACATGATTAGAAGTATAGTCAGGAGTAAGGTTTTGATTATTTTTGAAATTAATTTTAAGAGCAATATGAAACCATTTTTGAGAAAAGGAATGTGCTAATTTACATTTTATGAAGATTATTCTGGCTGCTTACTACAAGAAGGTTGGAATTTGAAGGTTAAAAATGACAATGGGAAGTCTGTGGAAAGATGAAATAGCTTGGTAGACTAGGGGGGTGGCAAAGGAGAGGGAGGAAAGTGCATGAATTTGAGATTTATGTTGAAGTTAGAATCAATAAGGACTTTTTATGTTGCAACAGTGTGACTGCTTTTAGTTCTTTAGTTACCTCCCATGATGCTGTTTTGTATCTACTGTTCTCTTTCCCCTCCTATTTCCTCTAGCAGGCAAACCCCCATTTAGCTTTGAAAACCTAGTTCAGAAGCCTTCACTATCACAGCATTATTTGATATATAATTAGCTTGTTTATTAAGTTTTTATTAATTGCTTTTCTGGTTTGATCAGTTGTAGTCAAACCTAGTTTACAGGGTCAAGAAGTGAATGATTGATTATGAAATTTATTACCCAGAATTTGATCTCATCCCGAAGAGAAGTGTTGCAAAGGATTTTCATGTTAAACATAACAGAATTCCCAATCACATCCGGAAGACTGCATCCATGCTTCATGTCCTTACACAGGAAATAATTGTCCTCTAGAGGGTGCACATTACAAAGCCTCTGTGGTCAGATAAAACTGGTTCTACTAATACCAAACATCCCCCTCCCATCTGCTGGTCACAGGAAAAATTCATCTTGTATTCATGTATTTTTGAGCTAACACTGCACTCACTATACTTTTTTTCATTCTTCGAGTACAGATTTTTCATGAATATCTCTAAAAAAAATTTTAAGTATTTGGATTTAGAAATAACTCTGTAATACTGTTCTTGTCTTTCTGTGTTTACTTCGAGATACTGTTCTTGATTTGACATAAGCTTGCCTTTTGCAATGACTTGTAGCTGATGGAAATAATTTTGTGTCTTCCTAAAATAATGATTTTCATTATACTAACCTATGTGTATTTTATAATTCTCATCATTAAATTGAATATCTTGGAACTATTTTAAGCTCATTTGTACTACTCCACAAAATAGTTATTTTATTCCAGTTTTTCCTTTCTACTATTGCTTCAGTACTAAGAACTGAATTTTTGTGGTGAAAGTCAAATAAAATATAAATTCCTTTGCTCTTAGTTTCATTTGTTATAAAGCTAGTTAAAGTGCATTGATATAATAATAGCTACTGGGTAATATGGAATGCACATAAAGCTAATATTCTTATTAACATATAATTATATTTAGCGATAAACTAGTCTGCCATATATAGATTATCATCCTAGGTAGTCAGGCCATATTAGAACAATGAAATTTAGACTTAAGGAGTAGAGAAATTTAAATTACAGAACTTAAGATGAAAAATTCACAGTTATGTAGTAATTAGCATTTATGGTGATTTTTCTTAGGTTCTGTGACCAACAAAAGGTTAACCACTGCAGAATTGGGGGTCATTAACCAATATTATTTTTTGGCATTTTGCATTTCTGTTAATTCAGTGGAAATTGTAGTTTTGATCTGAAAGAACAAAATGATTCTATTCTCCCCACTTGATTTTGGCTTTTCACTTGTTTTTTAAATAATGATTAAGTATCAGTGGTGTTTTACCTATATGTGCAAGGTTGTTTTGTATAAATGTATAGTTTTTCCATCTTAACAGTATTCACTTTTTACAGGGCAATGTGTTGAATTCTTTTTCATTTTAGTATCTCTTTCTAACACACAGGAATACTCTGAAGATAGTAACTCCGAGCCAAATGTGGATTTGGAAAATCAGTACTATAATTCCAAAGCGCTAAAAGAAGATGACCCAAAAGCAGCATTAAGCAGTTTTCAAAAGGTTCTTTTTTTTTTTTTTTTTTTTTTTTTTTTTTTTTTCTGATTGATTCTGTGTCTTAAAGTCTGTTTTTTCAAATGATGGCTCAGAATTTTATCTCAGAAATGGGTTTTGGATACTGAGTGATAATCCTGTAAATAAGTTTGCATTTTGCAGTACAAGCAGATCTTTTAAAAGGGATAGCCTATTGCTTTTTTCTTTTTTTCTTTTTTTTTTTTTTTTTTAAGATTTCATTTATTTGACACGATAGAGACAGCCAGCGAGAGAGGGAACACAAGCAGGGGGGGTGGGAGAGGAAGAAGCAGGCTCACAGCAGAAGAGCCCGATGTGGGGCTCGATCCCAGATCGCTGGGATCACGCCCTGAGCCGAAGGCAGACGCCCAGCCGCTGTGCCACCCAGGCGCCCCCCTATTGCTTTTTTCTAATCAGGCTATTTATAAAGCAGGGCCATTGTCCTGAAGAGCTAGTATGGTTCTGCCAGAAGGAAACCAACATGATCATCGTAGGTATTATCCCTGCAGTTTTGTTCCTTCTTTGGAGGACAGATCACACAGGTGTGGTTCCACATTAAATAATGTGATTTCTTGACCGATAAATTTTGGATTATTCTTACCAGCAGATTATTCAGAGGGGAAAAGGGGACTTTTAAAAAATGGCATTGAGAAATGGTGGAGTTCTTGGGGAAATGTTCATCGTGCATATGATGTAAAATTAATTAAAAACAGACATTGGTGTCATTAGAAAATAACATTAGCATTAAGTTAGATTAAAAATGTCTTCTGTTTTTTAGGTTTTGGAACTTGAAGGTGAAAAAGGAGAATGGGGATTTAAAGCACTGAAGCAAATGATTAAGATTAACTTCAAGTTGGTAAGATTTGTTCTGAGGGGAATTAAACTAATAATGAAATAAATTCTGTGGGTAAAAACCTCATGGCAACAAAATGCCATTCTGTCTACCTCTTTAAAATAATTCTGTTGATATATTTCTATACTTAGCCTACTTTTTATTTGTGACTACAGTAATACCAAGTAAAAAAAAAATCTGCATAGGAATCAAACTTTCCTGGTTAAGAAAACTTATCCTATAGATACATAGACAGTATCTGGCTGCATTATTAACAGAATGATTTTTCCACAAACTGTTAGTGCTTATTTTGGAGTTTAAAAATTCTACTTTATATGTCAAGGAATTCCACTTCCACTGATAAGAACCAAAACTAGCATCGTTCTTGACTCCCCTCTTTGTCTCTCTCCCCTCAAATAATCCATTGGTAAATCCAGATGTTTTTAAATATCTTTAAAATATATCTAGTATCTGCTGCTTAACCATTTTTATTTCTGCTACTCTGGTCCAAGCCAACATTCGTTTCTCATCTGGATTATTTCTGTAGCTTAATGGTATCCTTACTTCTATCCTTGCCTTATTTACAGTCTGTTCTTCACAAGTAGCAGAGTGATCCTTTAGTTTTTGTTTTTAGAGTGATCCTTCTAAAATATGTCAGATTATGTCATTCCTTTGCTCTAAATCTTCTAATGGTTGCTACCTTCCTTAATAAAATCCAAATCCTTATCATGGCCTGGGAGGCCCTATAGCAACTTACCCTTTGCTGCCTTTCTGATATTATTTTCTGTTCTCTCCTTTACTGGGTCCCTTGCTGTCCTCATGTCATCCTAAGCATGCTCCTACTTGTAAATAGTTGTATTTGCTGTTTTCCTCTGCCCCAGATTCTCCTCTCAGATAGCCACATGGCTTTTTTCCTCATTTGATCAGATCTCTGTTCAGTGTCACCATATATCAGGATGGCCTTCCTCTGACTGCCTTATATAAAATCACATCCTTCCCGTCATCACTTACATTCATCTTAACCCTGGTATTTTTCTTCTTTTGACTCTATCACCACTTAATCTGTTAACTTACGTATTGCCTTTCTGCTGCCCTCATCCTCATGGATTGTAAGCTCCATGAGAGCAGGACTTTGTTTTATTCACTGTTACATTCCTATCATCTGTAATAGTGGCTGGCATTCAGTAGGTTCTCAGATATGTTGTTGAATGAAGTCATAGATAAGTTGGGATTGTCATGACGTTGTACTCATAGAATTGCTAGTCTTCAAGAGTGCAGGCTAGAGGTGGAGGGGAAAATAAATGGTTAGATGAGAGGACTAGGGACAGATACGAACCTTAAAATCACTAAGGATAGAGGAATTTTCGAGAAAAAGATAAAGTGGAGCTTAGGTAGCAGAGGTAAGCAGTTGCTTCTATGGCAGATGGAGGGATAGCTGGCAGTCTATCTCTATAGTTTTCATATGTTTCCTCCCTTTCCCTGTTAACCTCTTATCCCATCTATTTGAAATTGAACTCCCTGAATTGACTGTTACCTTTGTCCAGTTAATATCTACTAATCTTTCATCCTGTTCTTGACGTATTCTCACTCTGGCATCCTCACTTACCTTCACAAGGAGGGGCCCTCATAACATCTACAAAAACTATCCACAAAATATTTTAGCTCATTCTTCCCCCCAAAAATATCAAGACTATTCAAAACATGTTAAACGTTAATAAGCATATTGCATATTGCATTTAAATACAGTTAAAGAAGGAAAAATGTCTATCTTGAATTTACCTTTTCCAGTTCTGCTCTGTTATTCTCAAAAAGTATCTCTGTTGCACAAAGAAAGCCCTTGTGCTTTCTTTCCATTTATTATTTGTGAAAATACTAAACACACACACATACTATATTTAAATTAATAGCTTAGAAGGATATGGGAGAAGCATCAGGTATCTCAAGGGACAGAGATTTTGACTAAACAATTTTAGTGACATTAGAAGCCCAATGTTCAACTCTTAAGATTCTATGATTTGAAATAATATCAAGAGACTCTAGAAAACTGCTATCTTAACATACTGGCATTGGTTTAGTTTTTGAGCCCATTTAAATATATGCCACCCATAAGACTTGATTTTACCGTTTTACCTTGAACCAAGATGGGAAGTAAGTAAGGGAAAGGATTATTTGTAGTTTGTGTTACTTTGCCTACCTTCCTTCTCTACCTTCTATTTGCTCAAACAGCATCTGTGAATAGTAGTTTCAGCTTCCATCCCTCATTTTCTAGTTGGATTCAGGATAGGACCCATGTTGCTGTGTGAAGGTTTTGAGCAATAAAAAGTTGGAAGGATTTGCTATCAACTGCTCTGTGTTCACCACTGTAATTTACCTAATCTTCCCTTAGTTTTTAAATATAGTAACATAATTATTGAAAAATGAACTTTAAAATTACTAGAGCATAAGAAAATTAATTCAAAGCTATAACTTTTTGCTAAAATTCTCTTTCTGTATCCAGATACAATCTCAAAATTAGGACAGTCCTATTTCTGATTTGCCTTTTGCCATAAGATATGTTCTGTAACTTGGGTTTTAACAGTTCACTGTTAGGATATTACCTGTTATTTACCCTTACATGGTACTGGCATACTTGGAAATAAGGTAGTTTGATACTACATATTACTAAGGCTTTTCCCATTGTTCTGTCCATTTTTCCCCACCTGTCCCAACTATTGTTTTCTTTTTTGTAAGTCCACACATTGTCTGTTAGTCAAGAAAAACACTGTATCTGCCAGTGCTCTGCCTCCCTGATTAAAAGTAGAGTAGAACCCAGTGAAAAGAAGGATTAATAGCAATTGGAGATTGTGGGGACTGTGGATGCAAGTTATCAGGTTCGATTCATAAATTGACTCACACGATATACTTTGAGGGAGGATAGACCATCCACCAGAATACTTAAGTGTTGGAAGTTTGACTGGTAGTTCTTTATTTCCTCAGATCTCTCGTGTTTCCTGGAATAACCACAGCAGTGCAAGTAGTCCTGCAAGGAAAAGCGACATTAGCCACATCTACTATTGAGGAGAGACTTGGGTGGGAGGACTTTCCTTGATGGTGGGATGAGTACCTGGGCTTGAAAAGATTCCTTCGCTTCACATTTTATCATTGAGCCAACCAATAATACAGGGAGAAAAGAAACACATCACTATTGTTAGAGAGCTTTCTTATCAAGGGGTAAATCTTCAGGAGAGGATATAGCTGATATCTGCATAGTTGGTGCCCAAGGCATTTGAAAAGTTGGATTTATTTATATTTTTTGGTCTGTGAATATTTTAGTAGTTCTTACGATTTCAATAAATGTTTGTTGTGCAATGAGAACAATATCTGAAATTTTGAAAATCTGTAAATTGTACTTTTTCATAGGGTAACTTCATAAATTTGGCTCATGTGTCAGTAATCTAGAAATTTCAAATTTAAGCTAAAATGTTTATAGTGTTTCTGCCATACGTACTTTCTCTATCATAAAACTTTATTTTTCCATTATGTAGTAGTATGTGCTATGGTCTTAATCATGTAGATATTTTAGCACGTAAATACATATCTAATACTGCATTTTTCTTCCCTGACAGACAAACTTTCCAGAAATGATGAACAGATATAAACAACTATTGACCTATATTCGGAGTGCAGTCACAAGAAATTATTCTGAAAAATCCATTAATTCTATTCTTGATTATATCTCCACTTCTAAACAGGTTAGATTCTGATTTTTCCTCTTGGTACTTGGCAGTGTGTAATTTAAACTGTTATAACAAACCCTTCCAACTTTTTATAATTATTCATACTAAAGGCTTTTTTTTTTTTTTAAGGCCTAGAGATTTCTAGTTGAGCAGTTATGCCAGGCATTAATGTGTTTTACAAATAATATATACTATTTTATTAATTGTAGTACTAATCATACAACATTGAAAGGCAATAACTAGCTATAGCTCTTCAAATAATATCTTGAGGTACATAATCTGTACATAATCTGCACACAACTTTTACAGGCTTAACCTCCCATGTAGTTACTATCATAGCTCCTTCCAATAAACTCCATCACGACTTCCGTTAGATTTGTGTAGATTTGATTAAAGATCCGTGAGAGGAGACCCTTCACTCATATTAGTACTTGGCATTACTCAATAAGTGTTCAGTAAATGCTTTTACAAAGAACAGGTGAATGATGGATGATGAAAGAAAGGGCTAATGATGAAGAAACTACAGTGGGCCTTGGGAAGGATACAAGAACTATTCTGTATGTCATTTATTCTCCATGTCATTTAGGATTTCTTAAAACGTTTAATACTCTTTATATCTAAAATATATGTAAAGAAAATAGAGAAAAATAAACTTAAAACTGACCCTTGAACAACATGGGGGTTAGGGTGCCAAGCCCCTCCCCTCTGCCCCCCTGCTGTGCAGTTGAAAATCTGTGGTATAACTATTGACTCCTCAGAAACTTAACTACTAATAGCCTGATGTTGACCAGAAGCCTCACCTATAACATATAAACAGTTGATTAACATATTTTATATGTTATGTGTATACTGTATTCTTACAGTAAACCAGAGAAAAGAAAATGTTATGGAGAAAATCATAAGAGAAAATACATTTATAGTACCGTACTGTATTTATCAGAAAAAATCCACGTATAAGTGGACCCACTCAGTTCAAACATGTTATTCAAGTGTCAGCTGTATACGTTTTGTTAAAACATTAGTAATTAATGGTGCTAATTACAGAGTTGTTACATATTGGGGGAGGGCTTTTTTATGTAGGGAAATATATTCCGAATTTTATAAACAAGTGTCATCAAAACATTTTTGGTACACTATTTATAAATGTTATGCCAGATGTTGGTTGGGGGAATTAATTTCAAGCTTCAAGATTGTGTGTTGCTTCGTGCTCTTATATGTACGCTTTTTGTCTTTGAGAGTAAGGATAGATATTGGGTGGGCGGTACTCAACTTATTCAATATGTCATCGGCAGTCTTGAATAGATAGGCAGCCTGTTCTGAAAGTATTAAACTTTCCTGTCGTCATAGCCCTCTTACCTTTTGATCCTGTTAAGTAGAGATCTAGAGAATCAGGTCCTCAAACAAAGGCAGAGCCGGACGGGGTGGGAGGATAGGTAGCGGAGCTTACTATAATGCAAAATAGAATGATTTTCCACGAAAAAATGTCACACTCAGATTAGTGAATTGATGGTGTTTAGACACAGCTAAAATTGTGCTAGACTTTACCCTCTACCTAATTGTAGCAGCTTACCAGTAACTCAAGAGCTGTGTAGTTCAGTTACTTGATTAATTACATTTATAGAAGAATTTTTGAGGGAAGCTTATTGTTTCTTTAGCTGCTTGCCTACTGTTTGCCACATAGTAGATACCAACTGAGAGTAGAGTGAATAAGATACGCGCTGTTAATAACAGCACATCTAGTTCAGTGTGCATATCATTCACTTCCATCAATATAAAATGAGTTATTAGATTGGAAAGGACAAATCACACTGTTAGAACATTAGATATTTTCTGGGTTTTATTTTTTAAAAACACATAAAAACAGATCTTGGCACTTTTTATAAATTTGTTCTCAGTTTTGCTAAGGTTTTGTTAAATTATAGACTGACACACATTCAGAAACAGATAGTGTATCTTATGTGTATTAAAGTTCAAAGATGCACTTTTAGTTTGTTCAAATTAACTTTATTAACAGGTACAAATTTGCTGTTTACAATTATAGAATTCTGATTTTTTATGTCAGATGGATTTACTGCAGGAATTCTATGAAACAACACTGGAAGCTTTGAAAGATGCTAAGAATGATAGACTGTGGTTTAAGACAAACACAAAGGTAACAATTACAATTACTTTTTTTTTTTTTTTTGAAGAGTGGGAGGGTGTCCTTAATAAGCTCTCCTAAAGAATCATGCCTTTTCCTGTTGAAATCTTTTGATTTTAATAAGTATGTTCTTTTACAGCTTGGGAAATTATATTTAGAACGAGAAGAATATGGAAAGCTTCAAAAAATTTTACGCCAGTTACATCAGTCCTGCCAGGTAGCATTCTCTTATTTTTTCTTAATAATTCTTCATAATAAAAGCATAAGAAAAAATTATATTTGAAACTTACTTAGGGATGTTTTTATTCAGAATTCATCCCCAAGGGGTGCCTGGGTGGCACAGCGGTTGGGCATCTGCCTTCGGCTCAGGGCGTGATCCCGGCATTACGGGATCGAGCCCCACGTCAGGCTCCTCCACTATGAGCCTGCTTCTTCCTCTCCCACTCCCCCTGCTTGTGTTCCCTCTCTCGCTGGCTGTCTCTGTCTCTGTCAAATAAATAAATTAAAAAATCTTAAAAAAAAAAAAATTTCATCCCCAAAATAAAATTTGGCAAATAAGATACCAGAAAGCTTGTTTTTTTCTGAGTATTACATTTCTCCTTCTTAATCATTATTTTTATGGATTGAGGCACAGGTATCCATAAACAAATAGGCTAGTTGATAATACTTACTAAGAATAAGCCTTTCATATTTAGTTATAGACCCTGTGAAAATTAGAAAGAATGTTAGAGACATGTAATAAAGATATTTCATACCTAGTTTATCATATATGAATCTTCTGTAACAGTCTTGTCTATTAGAACTTCATATGATGCTAGAAACTAGAAATATTGTGCATTTGCGCTAATATGATAGCACCAGCTACATGTCATCAGGCAGTTGAAGTGTGCATGAGCTTTTAATTTTACTTAAATTTGAATTACCGCATGATCTGGACAGTACACCTCTATAACTTTTTAACTGTGGTTATATTTTTTCTTGATCAATACATTATTTCGTATTAGTTTAAAATTTACGTGGAAATACTGTTTTAAATGTTTTTAACCTCTTCCTAGGCTATGTACTATTTTTTAATTGTATATGTTATTCCTGTGAATGGGAGAAAAGTTGATGGGGAAAGTGTTGTAAATTAATCACATGCATGTATTTTTATTTAACTTTTTTTTTTTTTAGGTTTTTGTTTTTGTTTTTTTTAGATTTTTATAAAAGAATATGTTTTTATTTCCTAATAGTTTTCTTCGGGGCTCCTGGGTGGCTCAGTCAGTTAAACTTCTGCCTTTGGCTCAGGTCATGATCCTGGGGTCCTGGGATCAAGCCCGCATCGGACTCCCTGCTCAGTGGGAAGTCTGCTTCTCCCTCTTCCTCTCCCTCTGCGCCCCCCCCCCACCACCACTTGTATTCTCTCTGTGTCTCAGATAGATAAATAAAATCTTAAAAACAAAACTCAATAGTTTTGCTTCATAAAGCAGATTAGTTATTTATGATTTGTTTCTTATCTACACATTCTTAGAAAAGCTTAGTCTGATGCATAAACAACTGTGAGTTCAGTTCCACATGAAGTGGAAATAATAGAAGAGCCGTTTCTGAATGGAAGAGGGTCTTTCAGCATTTATATAAGGAGTAAGAAGAAACCCTCTAGTGAAGGTTTTGCCCAGTTTATTTTGGAACATGAGAAAATTCTGTCTGATTGCAGATAACATTATAGCAGAGATCTGTGATCATCTAGATGTACAAATTGTGTCTTACGTATCATACATTTTACCTGGTTGTGATTTATTAGTGAATGACCAAACAGAATTGTGTTGGAAGACCAAATAAATAATAAATTTTGGCTTTGTGTAAGGGCTTGATACTTGTGATTGTCTGACTGTTGCCTATATTCTGTTTTTCACGGCCTGTATTTTGTGGACTGTTGGTTGTTTTTCAAAGATGAACTCAAATGTTACCATCTTTGTTATTCCTTTGACATACATCAGCAGAGTTAGTCAGTTTCTCTTCCATTCTTCTGGGCACTTGCTTCATGCTTCAAATAGAATCATTATTTATATTGTATTTATCTATTGACAGATTAATCTTCTAGATTGTGAAGTTTTGGGGGCCGGGAACATTAGCTTATTTAACTGTGTGTTTCTCCAAGGTAGACCCAGTGCCTGGCACTAGGAAGGCGCTTGGAAGTGCTTTTTGATCAAATCAGTGGATATAAAGTGGTTGTGAAGATTTGGGGAAGACCATAAAGAAACTCCTAGATAAAAACAAACGTTATAACATTTTGTACATTAAAAAATACTTCTGGTCACTTTTTCCTTATTGAGTGACTAGAAAGTACAGAGAATGTGTGCATTCCTTTTTGTCTATTAAAGGTAGTATTCTTAGGGGCGCCTGGGTGGCACAGCGGTTGAGCATCTGCCTTCGGCTCAGGGCGTGATCCCGGCGTTCTGGGATCGAGCCCCACATCAGGCTCCTCCGCTATGAGCCTGCTTCTTCCTCTCCCATTCCCCCTGCTTGTGTTCCTTCTCTCGCTGGCTGTCTCTATCTCTGTCAAATGAATAAATAAAATCTTTAAAAAAAAAAAATAAAGGTAGTATTCTTAGATTCCTGGATCTTAATTAAAATTTGTAGTGTGTTTTCACACAGAATTAGTATTATAAATGTAAGGATCTCAGGCTAACTCAAATAAAAATTACTAGGTCGACTGTGAATTCTTTTTTAACTAAAGTTCATTATTTGTTTTCTTAGACTGATGATGGAGAAGATGACCTGAAAAAAGGTACACAGTTATTAGAAATATACGCTTTGGAAATTCAAATGTACACGGCACAGAAGAATAACAAAAAACTTAAAGCACTCTATGAACAGTCACTTCACATCAAGTCTGCCATCCCTCATCCACTGATCATGGGAGTCATCAGAGGCAAGTTTTATTTGGAGAAGGGTGGGCAGTGTCACAGGAAGATACCAGGGTGTCATTGTATATGGCTGAATGACTCTGAAGGTTGTTTCTGTTTTAGTGAAAATAAATGGCAAAGTAGTAAAATCAGTGAAATGATGTAGTCTTAGAAAGAAGTTAGAATTAGAAATTGAATTTTTTGTCTTGTAAAATTTTACATCAATGACCTACTTGAATAGAAAATTTACCATCAGAAGTTCTATTCTCAAGATTGGCGGTGGGGGGAGAGGGGGGAAAAAAGAAGTTCTATTCTTGAATTGTAACGATATACACAAAATTATTTTCTGCCTCAACTGAGAATAAAGATTTGCAAATGCTTGTTTGATGTTTATAATGAAGAACTTGCTTTTTAGAATTAAAGTGAGTACTGGGGCACCTGTGTGGCTTAGTTGGTTAAGCATCTCACTCTTGATTTTTGGCTCAGGTCATGATCTCAGGGTTATAAGATCAAGTCCTGCATCCAGCTCCATGCTGAGCGTGGAGCCGACTTGAGATCCCCTCTCTCCCCCTCTCCCTCACCCCTCCCGCCACTGTCTCTTCTCCCCCCCCCCATTGCCCCCAAAAAAAGGAATTAAAGCGAGTACCTTGGGGCTAGTGCTATTCAAGCTATAGAATTAAAAAAATGGAAAGCCACTATCATAGTTTTCATTTGATTTTTATAAAGTGCTCAATCTTAGTACAGAACTGCAAATACCCTTTTACTCTTTTTTATTCTTTATAGAATGTGGTGGTAAAATGCACTTGAGAGAAGGTGAATTTGAAAAGGCACACACTGATTTTTTTGAAGCCTTCAAGAATTATGATGAATCGGGAAGTCCAAGACGAACCACTTGCTTAAAATATTTGGTGTTAGCAAATATGCTAATGAAATCGGGAATAAATCCATTTGACTCGCAGGAGGTATGTGTGTTCTCATTGTTCATTTCTGTTGGCTATCTTTTCTGGAAATAAATGTTACTCTTGCTTTGTACATATAGCATAGTTAATTTTTCTTTTTTTTTTTTCTCTCCTTAATGTCCTTAGGCCAAACCATACAAAAATGATCCAGAAATTTTAGCAATGACGAATTTAGTAAGGTAAGATTTTATATTCCGGTTAAGGTAAAGTTCCTTAAAGCAGTGAATTTTTAGAGGGGAAAGAGGGAGAGAAATTTTGAGAATTCAGTTAAAACTCCAAATTTACTCTTGTATTTTGGTTTAAAATATTCCAGAGTTTGTGAAATTTTTATCTTTTGAAGTCATTTATTCTGTTTCCGTTAGTCACAAGATTTTGTATAGTATTGACTTATAGTATAGTATTGGCTGGTTTTTTTTCTTATTCTCTACATGTTTGTGTGTGTGCTGTTTTTCAGTAGAAAACTGATTGTAGGTATTTTAAAACAATTTCACAATGTTTGCTGTTTCTACTGCCTTAATCCAAAATGAAATTATGAATTGGTCCACCACATAAGTCAAAAATGTTCAACAAGACAATGTCTTTATTCACATGTTTGCTCAGTTGACAAGATTTTAAAAATCATTTATAAAAGTTTACCTCAGATAATATTCTGAGGTGAGGAGGAGAGGGGTCATACTGGTAAGAAACCGAAGGATTTCTTGATTATTTCCACGGTATGATGCTTAGCAACTGAAAAACCTGCTACGATCAATTAATATTAAGTAAAGTATAGAAGATAAAGGGAAAAGCCTGGAAAAGAAGGCCTACTTTTGCAAAAGAAATCAGTGAGCAAGAAAAATTTACCTCTGGGCTGGGAATAAATGGAGCCTCGGTTTCTTCAAGTCTTTTGTTTTAGATTGTGCAGCTGAGTTTACCAAGGCTGGAAGAATATTAGGGACATAGAGTAGGATGGGGTTTTTTGCATATGTGTGTAGATAATGGAAGTGATAAGGCATTCTTTTAACAGTCTTATAAGATTTAAAAGTACTGTTAGATGATAAATTATGAGTCACCCATATATAAATTTTATATACTTGGAGAAAATAGCTTATTACATGGTATTGTTTGAGTTCCTATGTAAAATGTCGTCATTTACTTTGTTTTCATCTGGCTATAGGTTTTCCACATTACTAGGTTTGTTTGTTTAAGGAAACTTTAATTTCAGCTGTAAAATATAAGAATGATTTTATCTTAAGGGAACTAGAAATAGTTAGGAGATAACTCTAAATTACAATTTTAAAAAATCAATTTCTTTGGAGCGCCTGGGTGGCTCAGTTGGTTAAACGTCCAGTTCTTTTTTTCAGCTCAGGTCTTGATCTCAAGGTCGAGTTCATGGAGCCTACTTTTAAAAAAGTATCACTTTCTTTTATTGTTTATTTCTTTATTCTAATACATATTTGTTGAATTAAGTTGATTTTAGTTATGAAAGGAGATTTCTCCATCTATATTTCAAATGGTTTATTCCTCAGCATTTGGCCGCATTAACTACAAGATGATTTGGTTAGAGATTCACTTCATAATACTTTAGAAAAACGTTTATAAAGTTAAGTTGTTAAGCAACAGTTTAAACTTTTAAAACTCTTAAAGAAAAATTGAGGGAGTGTTTTGCCCTAAACATTAATATTTCATCTGAATTAAAATAAATACATTAAAATGGAATAAAGAGCTGATTTATCAGACCTTTAAAAGGTAATGACTGCATTTATATTTTACTATATCATACAGTTTACTCCAGTGAAACCTTTTTATTGGAACTCAACTTAATGGTAAATTTTGACCCAAGCAAGTGGTTTGTGGTGTCCCACATTTTGTATAAGATTTTTTTTTTAAGTCAGTTAAATAGTGGAAGAATGTCTCTTGGTTAAAATATACACATGTGCAAGTGTGTCACTACTTGAATATATCCTCCTGTAGTATATTTTGCAATAATGTATTTGGGGTAGGTGAGAAAGTAATGCTTCCTAATTTTATCTTCCTAGTCAGTTGCCAGCAGACTAGAGGAAAATAATTCCTGTTGAAGCACTTGAATCACCTGCCCCTAACATGAAGTTACATTGCGACCCAACAGATGGAAGCACAGCAGAGGGCGTGCCGAATGGCTGATGATATGTCTTACATATAAAGCAGACAGTGGTGCCATATCCAGAAGGTTGGCTTCTTCCTTCTCAGCACCTTTAGCAATCCCCATAGTGCCCTACAGAGTTATTTAAGAGTAGATACTAGACGCCTCAGAGAATTATGAACATAAATCAGCCTTTGGCCTTCTGCAGCAGGGTCCATCACTCTCACCTTTGTGTGTGTGTCCCATTTGGCACTAATTACCTGCCACTGATATTTCTGCTATATAACTCAGTGGAATTTTAAGGCTAGAGAAAATTTAGAATCAAATGTTCGCTTTGCAGAGTTTTAGCAGTTGCTGGTAGCTTTCTAGAAGATAAAAATTAGGAAGCTGCATTTCTGAATAATCTTCAGAGAGAATGTAGTATCTTATTTCAGAGACAAGGCCAAATTCCTCCATACAATGTTATGCATGAAACCTCATTTCTTAGGGATTAAATGATAAATGCACAATGTAACTTGAAAGTATCAAGCATTAAACAGTTTTTAAATTTGTCAGTTTTTAACAGTGTTTTAAGATTTTGAGAAGAATTTAATGAACTATATATAAATATAGTATATGACCCCAAAAGAAGATTTATTTAATCTTTATAAAACTGAAAGCATTAAAAAAGAAATTAATTTTATTTGGAGAAGGATGTGTGTGTTGTGTTTAACTCTGATTTCTATGACAGAAACTGTAATGTAATTTAGATTTTTGCATATAAAAATTGAGAAATAGGCTTTTTGAATTACTTGGGTTAATACATGACTTCTTCATGTTTGACAAGATTTATACTTTTTCTTTTAGTGCCTATCAGAATAATGACATCACTGAATTTGAAAAGATTCTGAAAACAAATCACAGCAACATCATGGATGATCCTTTCATTAGGGAACACATTGAAGGTATATTCTTTCTGCTAATTGAAGTCAGTTACTTTCTTTGCCACTGTCAAGCAGTGCTCCTTAATGGAGCCGCATGGAATTTAACCAGTTTTCTTCTGTGTGTTGCCAAGTATAGAAATGTTTCTAAATGCTGTCATAGAATAGGATATTATTTAAAATTATGAAGCTGTTTTAAAGAAATCATTGACCAGTTTCCTGCTATTTATTAAGATCATCAAATTCTTATATCATGTCCATTTCACTTAAGGTAGCTGTCTGTCCCTTTTACCTTTTTATTCTAATTTAGATATTGTTGCGTGTTTATTACTGATACTTAGGTTCAAGGTTAATTTTTAGGATTTTGGATAAGTAACAAAAACTTCAAAAATAGTCTGCTATAGATGATGCGGCGATGCATTACTTTGAAGGGTGGCTAATGTTGTACCAGTAAGTGTATGAGATTTTTAAAAAGTTCTGCTGGATTAACAAAGACAAAAATCATTCCTTGTTCCGGGGCCTCTTTTGTACCTCCAGTGTTCCCACCTGTTATGGAGCTATTTGAGGGTTTTATAAATGACCATTTGGAACACCTCATTCAAATACTTAAATTCCAGATGCACCAGGAAAATCCGAAGAATACTTTGGAAGTAATGTTCTTTTTTCCCCACCTTCCTTTCTCTTTCATTCAGCAGACATTTTAAAAGTTCTTGTATGAAGCTAGAATGATACTACACTTGTGGCTATAGAAAAATTTAGAAGCCCTGTGCATGAACTCCAGTCTAGTTTTTTGTTGTTTTTTTAAGGCTCTTGTCTGTGAAGAAATTGGAGAAAATTGCAAGATCATTGTCTAAAATATAATACTCTAGATTTTTCAGAGAGCATAAAATAAGGGACTTAACTGGCAGGAATCAGAGTTTCATGAAAAATGTTAACTGTAGAGGAGATGATGAGCAGTGTGTAGTATTATTGAGAGGACAAAAGGGTATTTTAGGTAGCATCACAACATAAGCAAAATCAGGGAGGTGGGAGCACAAAAAAATTATGAAAAAGGCAGCCTCTGATCTTACTGTGTGTCTGTTGGACCCAAATATTTTTAGATCCAAATACCTTATGTCTGGGGCACCTGGCTGGCTCAGTCAGTAGAGCATGTTACTCTTGATCTTGGGGTGATGAGTTTGAGCCCCATGTTGGGCATAGAGCTTAGTTAAAAACAAACCAGAAAAACCAAATACATGATTATGTCCTTGCCAGGCAGAAAGATTTTGGGAAAATAATTGATATAGTTAATTAATGTGATTTAGAAGTACATAATGTTTCATGCAGATATACAAACTGTTAAATTTATTTTTGTTTTTGCCTTTCATTTCAGAGCTTTTGCGAAACATCAGAACACAAGTGCTCATAAAATTAATTAAGCCTTACACAAGAATACATATTCCTTTTATTTCTAAGGTACTTATATTCGTGGATCTTAACATTTATAATTTGTAGTTATAAATGCAGTGTATTTAAAAGTGATTTTTTTGTAACATTTTATAATACATTTTCAAATTACAGCATAACTTAGGTCTTCCCTTTTAATGTAAATTATTCTGTGTTTTCTTGGCATAAATTGAGTTTAACAGTAAAGAGAAATAAGGAATCATTACATTTCTTTTTAAAGATTCTTTCAGCCTCAGAACGTTATAGAAGACAAAGTAGTGGCTAAAATATATAACTAAAATATATATAAAATATATAAAGTGTTAACCCAACCATGATAAACTTTTGGTAAGAATATACTTTAAAAATTACAAAGTTAAATTTGGTTAGACCTGTGTTCTCAAAAATATGTAAGTGATAATATTAGAAATTTGTCTTAAATTTTCTTTTCACTAAAGTTCGTTTAAATGGTGAGAATGAATTTAAAATCAGAATAATTATTTTCATAAAGTCTTTAAAGAAGTCAATTACTAGAATTATAATGAGTCTTTTGTCTTAGGAGTTAAACATAGATGTAGCTGATGTGGAGAGCTTGCTGGTGCAGTGCATATTGGATAAGTAAGTACTTGGCTGTTTCTTATCACAAAATGTTTAGGACCATAACGTTTGAATAAGGGGAGCAAAGGTAGCAGTGTAGTTCTTAATTTTTCACAAAAAGCACTTTGGCTATGATTTTCTATTAAAAGAGATATATGTGTATGCCTGGTAGCTTTTTGTGGATAAGTGAGCATATTAAGCCCTTGATCTCTGAAAAAGTTGTAAATGGTTTTCAGAAAGATTTCTCATTCTATGTGTGACCCATATCCAGCTAGTGAATTAATTAATGACTAGGATTTTTTTTATGTTTTTGAAGTATAAGGTATGGTATGTAATAGCTTTGAAAATTACATTTTTCTTGAAAGCAGTATGGTATTTAAAGCTTCAGAGGCATGGGGCGCCTGGGTGGCACAGCGGTTAAGCGCCTGCCTTCGGCTCAGGGCGTGATCCCGGCGTTGTGGGATCGAGCCCCACATCAGGCTCCTCCGCTATGAGCCTGCTTCTTCCTCTCCCACTCCCCCTGCTTGTGTTCCTTCTCTTGCTGGCTGTCTCTATCTCTGTCGAATAAATAAATAAAATCTTTAAAAAAATAAAAATAAAGCTTCACAGGCTTACATTTGCTCTTGATTAACCAGGTAAGTGTCTGCCTGCTGGGTTCTTTTAGTGAAATTGATAAAATGTAGCTGAAATCCAGTTTCTGTGTAGAGTTTTAATAAGGCAGTGAATGAAGTAAGTAATTCTGAAATTGGTCACTTAGTGGAGGCCGCAGTTTCTTCTTTTGCATTTATTGATATTGTAAATATTTTATGAAACATAGTCCAATAGATACACTCAGTGGAAACGGTTTGTAGACATGTCTTTTATTTATTTCCAGCACTATTCATGGCCGAATTGATCAAGTCAACCAACTCCTTGAATTGGATCATCAGAAGAGGGGTGGTGCCCGATATACTGCACTAGATAAATGGACCAACCAACTAAATTCTCTCAACCAGGCTGTAGTCAGTAAACTGGCTTAACAGAGAACAAGCTTTCACAGACGTACTTAATGCAACAGTGCAGAGATGTAATCCTTAAAAGAACTGGGAATGGCAAAACTACTGTCGGTTGATGTGTCCTGAAAATTATTGGAGTTATGGCAGAAGTGCTTTTTTTGATCAACTGGTTTGTGTTTTGCTGCTGCATTTATCCCAAGAAAAACAGCTTTAATCTCCAGAAGAAAACCAAAATGCCATGGGATTTATGCTGTATTGACATCTTGCCCTAAACATACAACATCATAGTAATTTGTCACGGGCAACATGACCAGAGAGAAGATTTTTGTCATGATTTTAAATACACTGACATGTTACTGTTGGTTAAATTTAAACATGTTTTACCTGCAGAAATTCTCTCACAAATAACCTGCAATAACTTGAAATGCATACCCTTTTGAACACTTCCTTTTCTCATGTATAAATTAAAATGTTTGCTGCATTTTGCAAAATGTCAATTCTCCAAAAATGTGTCCGTATATTTCTGTACCTGCAGTGTAGTAAAGGTTTAGATGAAACCCCATAATTATAGTGGCATACTGTCACTTAGGTTTCAAGCAGCAAAATAAACAGTGCAGCTCAGAAATTGTAGTTTGGTTCTTGATGTGTTTTTATTACATTTGGGGTTTTTGTTTTGTTTTTTAGTACCTTAGAAATTTCAAATTATTTTATCTTCAGTTAATGATTTTAAAAAGCCTGGGAGCAGATAAGTTGGTTATTTGCTTTCAAGTTTTTTAAAGTAGTCTTCATTGATAAAGTAAGGAGAACTAGTTTCCAAAAAAACACTTGCATAGTACTTACTTTGACAGTGATGCTTTAAAGGAATAAAATTCTTTTTTTTTTCCTAAGAATGATATTCCTTTTTAAAAAGAAATTCTAACTCTCAGAATGTTCACTTTAAACAAATATGCCAGAACATAGACAGCTAAATGAATGTTACCCTGTATAGTGATCATGCTGGAAGATTATTTCCTAATTCCAGCAATCTACCATTGCTCAAAACCTCTTGGGTTTTGCTCTTTTAGAATTGTATTCAGAGCTAATTTAAGTCATACACACTTTTAACTTTATGATACGCATTGTTTAAGAAAACAAAAAGTATTATCAAGCTTGATTTTTTTTTTTAATGGTTACCATCACTTGGCACCAAATGACTTTGGACAGTTTCCAAAAACTAATCTCTCTTTGAGGTAATAGTAGAAAGTATGCAGCTGGCTTTGAAGGCGATCCCAAAAGAGTTTGAAAGTTTTGAGCAGTGGTAGCGTAGTTAGGATAATGAACTGTGGCCTTCCAAGGTGACCACCTTAAAGGAGACACAGCTCATTTGAATGTATTGAGTTTTGGATGTATTTGTTTCATTAAAAAAAAAAAATCACATTATTTTATAGTGTCAAAAGGAAGAACTAAGATTAAGATAATTTCTTTGGTTTTTCTATTGCTTGTTATTATGTAAAAAGGAGTGGCAGTTCAGAAGGAAGACTGTTGTAACTGAAGAATGACAACCAAGAATTTTTGATCATTAAATCAGATTTTATAAACAGTGGAAGGAGCATGGACTTAAAACAAGGCATGCTTATTCGGTTTTGTCAAAATTTTACGAAAATATGTGATATATATTTATACTAAAACTATATAATCCTTAGATTTAGGAAAGCAATCAGTTAATGTCTTTAGCAGATTAAAGCAGTGTTAAATACAGGTGCAACTTGGAAATTGTAGAAAACTGAAAGAAAACGGAAGACAAAATGTCTGGTAGGGAATAAAAAAGTTTAAGATATTATAAAATTATGTGTATTTTCTTCTCTTTTACATAAATCATTTGTGAAAAATGTGCTAAATTTTTTTTACAGGAGTGATAATAATTAGGACTTATTTTTCAATATAATTTGGAGACCCTTTGTTACCCAAATAAAAATGACAAGTTTCTGTGCCTGTATTCAAATATGTATGCATGTGATAACTGTGGGAAAAGGCCCTACTTAACTCTGAGTTGATGGAATTAGAATTTAAAGGATTTGAACTATGTGATTTAACCTTTACATTCCAATCTTCAGAATGGCCAGTTCACCTGTGATATCTTTGCCCCGTGGCAATAGTGCATCTTCCAGTTTCTAGAGGGAAAGCATGCACTTATTCTTTGGGAAACTGGGCGAAGCATATAATTAATATCCAAAGTTATACCGTAATCTTTAATTTAATGTAATTGTATGTATAATATAGGCTTTGTCTAATATTCCCTAAATATAAGTTCTTTTTTTAAAGTCATTTGCCACATTTGTATTAGGACACAGGTTTTTGATACATCTCAACAGTCTGATTAACTTAAAGCTATTTTTATTTTTTCCCATTAAACATGTTCCATGTTCCTGTGCATCTTATAGAGTTGAAATCTTTTTTTGAGATTGCTTATCAAAATATAAATTTAAGGGAAGTAAAAAGTTAATTGGCAAATTCTTAGCATTTTGAATTACTGATTAAATCTTTCCTTCTGTGAAAACTATAGTAACAAGTAGTTTACATCATATTGTGACGTGTTTATCTCCTTTTTCTTTTACCCCAAACCTGGAAAGACACTCCACAGAGAACTCGGCTGCTATTTGAGGGTAATAGATAAATGTCTGCTACAAGAGCTGGATTTCCACCTACTCATTCTAGCTCTTATGTTAATTTTTTTTTTTTTTAAGTAATCTTTATGCCATGTGAGGCTAGAAATCATGACCCTTGAGATCAAGATTTGCATGCTCTACCAATTGAGCCAACCAGGCGCCCCTAACATAACTTTTTTTTTTTAAGGTGAGATGAATATGTATGTACTAAGAACTGCTTTCATTACATGAGTCCCTTTAACTAAAGATTGATACTGTGTCCTTGGCGGATCTGATTTCACATTGGGGTATATAGTTTTAGTGAAGCTTGTTTTAAATGGGCAACACTGCCGGGGGTATAGTACTTTTTTATTACCTTATAATAAGATAATGGTTTGTTGCAGACTAGAAGACAGCTTTTCTTGACATTTAAAATACCTATGATGGTAAATTTTTTTTTTAATTTTCTTTTTTAATCATTAGTCTTTAATTCTTCAGTAAACACGGGTAAGTAAACTTTCCTTTTGGGGTGGTGATGGGGATGAGGGTATCTACCAGTATACAAAGCATATATGTTGGTAAGGAACGATAGTTTAGTCCATAGGATAAAAATGTATTTACCTAGTAGATTCCCTCTTACCTTTTTTAAGGGACTCAGAGATAACGATTTTATTTAATTTTACCAAGGCTCCTTTTTAAAAATAATAACCTGTTTTTAAAATATTTTAATTATTATTATTTATATTTAAATAAACCGGAAGTTTTCATTTGATTCAGTTCTTTAAATTGAAACTTGTGCTTAAAAAACTAGTAAAGCTAGGAGTTGCATTCTTTATATGGGATTTATAAAATATCCTTTTGAACTGAGATAATTTAACAAAATACAGAGGGAATTGACTTATAGTTATTTTGTTTCAAAGTGTTAGTGAATATTATCCAAGTACTTAGATCTGACACTGGGTGTCAGGTCTCAGAACTTGAAGCTCAAGGACTTTGGTCTTCATTTGTGTGACCGAAATCAAAACTTAATTTTTTGGAGGTTTTACTTGTGTTTGCATTAGGTTCCTTCCCACACATACAACAGGAGCATTGTATATTTTGGTACAATTACAAGTAGGAATCCTAAGAACTTCCTTAATGTAGACATCAGAGATTCTTAACTTTTTGAATGCAAGTATGTCAGATTCTGTTAATTGAAGATTATTAGATTTTCCTGTATTGTCTAGCTAGCATGTGCCCTTAATAGAATGGATTAGCCAATAATTTAAAAATTGTGTTTACTTCTCTTTTAATCATTCAATGAGATTTGAAAAGGTTTCACTTTTGGAATTTCAAGGTAAATTAGAATAGTAATGTCATTTGGAGAATTTAAGTTTTATGATGTTAAGCACCACAATACAACTGTCAATGATTCTAAATTACTGATTCTGAGTATTTCTCAAAAAGCTAAAATTCAGTATCGATTTGCTTTTGAATCTTGAAAATATTTATTTAACTTAGGTAATGTCCCAAAAGAAACCAATGTGTGGTTCTCTAAATTTTTGCTTCTTTAGGGTCATGTTATTTTAAAATCTGCCGGAATAATTAAAAAAGCTGTCAAATCATATGGCATCAAAGATAGATGCCAACTGTACCTTAAAACCCTGTGATAGGCAAGGAAAGAGTAATTTCTTACATACTTATCTTTCTACTGGAGACAACTTTATTTCCTCTTGGCCAGGACTTTAAACCTTGGTCATGATTTCCACGTTAATGGCTGGCCAGTATTAGTGTGTGTGTGCGTGTGTGTGTGTGTGTGTGTGTGTGTGTGTGGACACTTACACATGTGAGTGTATATACAAGTGGGAATACAAAATCTCACTCCCTGATCCATCATGATGATTTTTTCCAGTTTCCATTACTTTATCACTTACTTCTGGCTCATATGCCATGAAAAGAATTGCCACTGTACCAATAATTTCTTTGTCATGACTAAGTTTCTCATGGAAGTCAGTGTCTAAAGTTACAAAATAATCTAGGGGAATTAGGTAGTTGGGTGTGGGGTTTTTTTTTTAATTTCTTAAATGGGGCATTTAAAAATCAATTGATAAAGGTTTTATTGGACATTACTCATTTTAACATAAATTTAGAAATTATAAAATAATCTGGAAATTTTAATTATCCCATAAGTTTGTCAAAAGTTCTTGGATGCTTAGTTGTAGTACATATTAATGCTGTGTTGACTAGTTTTTGTTAACATGTTTGCCAATCTCCTGTTTACTACAATACTAAATTTTTATGCATCTATATTAAATAACAGTTTGGGGATAATTAAATTTTCAATTATATGTCAACCAAGAAGTAGAGCAATGAATGATACGGAAAATGCAGAATCATTTGGCTTTGCCACATTACATAGTTGGCTGCATTGCAAGTCTTCTCAGTGTTCTTTTTTTTAAGATGTTATTTATTTATTTGAAAGAAAGCATGAGCTGCAGAGAGCGGGTGGGGGGGACGGTGGAGAGGAAGAAGCAGGCTCTCCACTGAGCAGAGAGCCCAATGCGGCTCTCCATCCCAGAACCCTGGGATCATGACCTGAGCCAAAGGCAGACGCTTAACTGACTGAGCCCCCCAGGCACCTGTGTTCTAACTAGTTCTTAACTAGTATTAAAAATGACAAATTCCTTGAGCTCATCCTAATTAGATGGTAGAAAACAGGTTACTAGAAGTGTGGCAGAGGATGTCTGCCTATAATTAGAAGTCCCACAAGTTAATACTGAGAATTGACTATTATGTGCAGGATAGGGTCACGAGATGCTTTAAGACTTAGGTGCTCAGGGGTTTTTGACTGGAAGTACACATTCTTTGTTGGTAATAAAAGTTACATATTCTACCTCTTAAATATTTACTGTGTAAATACTAGTCTCGGCGCAAGACACCGTGGCTTCAAACAGTACACTTTATATATTTGATGGAGTAATTATACTTCTCTGAAATAGCTTCTAAATGTTTTATTTCTCTGAAAATCTTGCTCATTTTGTTTGAAATTCAGGGTTTAAATATTTTGCACTTTTAAGATTACGTTCTTGTTCTTTGAAGCATTCACAGAGAAGTTGCCCTCTCCTGAACCCTGTTTAATGATCTATCCTGGAACAATTCATGTTGCAAACAAGTGTCTCAGGAATTACTCCTTCAGTATAAAATTAAACATTTCTAAGCAGGAAATTAAGCCAAGGAAGTTAAGTGGAGGAAAAGTGTACTCTCCCAAATCCTTGTTATGGTGCTTTAAAATGAACCCATTAGGGCTGCAGCATCTGAGAAAACACTTGTGAATTTATTATGTATCCAAAAAATAATGGTGTCAGGTGTAACCTTCAACCTAGTGGAATGGGCCAACCCTAATCTCAAAATATGATAAAGAAATCAGACAGCTTTTGAAAGTCAAAGGAACTTCCAGGCTAAGCTTTGTGGCCAAGGTTCCAATGTAAATTTATAAAACCAATGTTCTTGGTCCTCTAAGTTGTGGAAGTACGAGGAAAGGAGTTGGGCAGATCAACTACCATTTCGGCTACATTTCAAACAGCAGTGGTAGTTGGTATGTTGACAGAATTCGCCTAGGAAGGAATTACAAAAGCAATATATACATCGAATATCCTGAGTTGTATTTTTGTTTACTTAATAGTAAACAGAAGTTTATGGTCCCAGGGTGCCTGGGTGGCTCAGTGGTTAAGAGTGACACTTGTCTCAGCTGAGGTCTTAATCTCACCGTTGTGAGTTCAAACCCCTGCCCAGCATGAAGCCTACTTTAAAAAAAAAAAAAAAGTTTGATGGTCCCAACTCAATTTTTGGAATAATAAATGGAAGCTTATAGTTTTCTTTCTAGAAACCTATTTTTTTAAATATTCATTTATTTGAGAGAGAGAGAGCACAATCAGGGGGAGGAGCAGAGGGAGAAGCAGACTCCCTGCTGAACAGGAGCCTGATGCAGGGCTTGATGCAGGGCTCAATCCCGGGACTCCAAATCATGACCTGAGCAGAAGGCAGATGCTTAATTAGCCAACTGATGCTTAATCACCCAGGTGCCCCTCTGGAAACCTATTTTAAGTTTTGTTATATAATGATGAATCCACTGTACATTAGTGGCCTTCAACCAAAGAAGGATTACCTATCTTGGACCTGTCAAAAGTGGCTTGTCAACAAGCACAGACTACAAACTGATGTACTTTATTGGATAGGGCAGGATTGATATTTAAAACCTGGTCCTAGGGCGCCTAGGTGGCTCAGTCATTTAAGTAGCTGCCTTCAGCTCAGGGCCCTGCATCAGGCTCCCTGCTCAGTGGGAAGCCTGCTTCTCCTTCTCCCATTCCCCCTGCTTGTGTTCCCTCTCTCACTGTCTCTCTCTCTGTCAAATAAATAAATAAAATCTTTAAAATAAAAAAAAATAAAAATAAAACCTGGTCTTTCCCCCTTCTCATTATTGTTGTCTTTACCACCAAGAGGCAGTTAGGAAAGAAATCTGAAAGTGCTAGAATACTAGAAGAAACAGACTCTTTCTCTAACCCCTTCATCTTTATTTAACAGGTATTTATTGTTGCCTGCTAAGTCCTAGGGACTATGTGCTATGTCCTAACGTTGAAGACTACTATAAGGCACAAATTATCCCTGTGTTAAAAGAGCTTAGTGCTATAGGAGAGGCAGACAAACATGCTAATTTTTGATAGAGAAAAACTCTACCAAACAATAAATGAAGGTGGGAGAGGCACCTCTGAGTATGTGTAAGTTGATTTCACACATGATTGAGGAAAAGTTGCTAGGGAAAGAGTAGTCTAGTCAGAGGTTAAGTCCATCTGAGGTGGAATGGGCATATCAAATTCAGGCAAGGTGGGGTATGCTGTTCAGATGGGAGAGGTGGTCAGGAACTCGATTATGGGTAGCCTTACGTTTTTCAATAATGAGTTGAGATTTTATTCTAAAGACAATGGGAAACCAATGGAAATTTAAATTCTGATAAAGTATTTTAAAAGATGATTCTGGCTATTGTATGGAGAAATAATTATATGATATAATACTGTGCCCAGGCAGAAGTAAGAGCCCATTGCAGAAGTTTATGATGGGTAATAGAGGCTTTTCGATTAGGATTTGGAAGGAAGTGCACAGAATCCGGATAGGCCAACAAGACTTGCTTATGAATTGGAATTGAGGGTTGTAAAGGAAAGAGAACAAGGTTCCTAGGTTTATTACTGAGCAACTTGTAGACAGGTGTATCATTAAATAAAATGGGAGGGGCGCCTGGGTGGCACAGTGGTTAAGCGTCTGCCTTTGGCTCAGGGCGTTATCCCGGCGTTATGAGATCGAGCCCCACATCAGGCTCTTCCGCTATGAGCCTGCTTCTTCCTCTCCCACTCTCCCTGCTTGTGTTCCCTCTCTCGCTGGCTGTCTCTCTCTCTGTCAAATGAATAAATAAAATCTTTACATACATACATACATAAATTAAATAAATAAATAAATAAACAAACAAACAAACAAACAAAATGGGAAAACTAGGAAAGCCTGATTTTGACCAAAGAGGCAGAGTGAGCCAAAGACACCAGAGTGGAATAGAAACTTGGAAATAAATAGTTGTATCACAGAAGCTAGGTATTTTAAAACAGTGATCAACTGTGAAGGTTGCTGAGAGGTTAAAGAAGATAAGGGGTGCAAAGGCCCTAGGATTTAGCAAGATAGTCTTTGGAGAGGCTAATGCCTGATGGGTATTTTCCAGCTCTTCCGGAGGATCTGTGAGGAACTTTTTTAACAGCCAGTGTCCTTTATTTCTTATAAATTGAAGGTTTAAAGAAAGTCTATTTTTTACAACTTTTATTAAGCAGGAGAACTTAGGAAATATTGAAAAGAACAAGCAGACTTCTTACAAAATGTCTCTTCCTTATAAAATATTTAAAACCCATTTTCCCCTTTCCAACACTATATAAGCATTTAATTTAAATTTTCTCTTTGACACCTGTAACTATGAAATTGTCTCAAATCCATGGCTTTACTTAACATTTTTCTGTCCCTACAAAAGCTGTCAAACCTTTCTAGTGTTTATGAAGAATGGATTCGTAATATATGTAAACAAAGCCCTTTCAGCTGATCAACTTTCACTGTACCTTGGGATATCAGTATACCTGGACGTTAATGTCACCAAAATCATGAATTCTTGAAATGTTTGGATTTGTCTCCAAGGAACTTGTTCAAATAGAAACAACACTGTGACAATTAAGGGTTGGTATTTGAGTAATCTCAAACTGTCAGTGGAACAACAATATACTTTATCAAGAAATTATTTTATCTGAAAGTACACTTTGCCTATATATTTGAATGCTCATAAAGCAAGTAGAATAATTAAATTTACAGATTATCATATCTCAGAATAATGATAGTCATTTTCCACAATTAAAAATTAGTGAAGCGCCTGGCTGACTCAGTTGATAGAGCACGCAACTGTTGATCTCAGGGTCATGAGTTCAAGCCCCACATCGGTCATGGAGACTATTGTTTAAAAAATGTTTTTAAATAAAATCAGGAAACAATTGACAAGTAGGATTCTACTTCTGAGGATAAAATACCTGAACTCTAGGACAGAGGTTGCCGTCTTAAAGATGTCTTTTGCAGCTTCCTAGCAGAGAGGAGTATAGTAAAGTTGAAAGATCTAAGGAACAGGGGATCTGCTTTCCTCAGTTGGCCTTGAATTGAGACCTTCTCACTTAACCTCTCTGAACTCCCAATTTATTTAGTTCAATGAGTCTTTTTAACCTCGGGTATTCAGAATTGAGAAAATCATAATCCTTGGCATATGGTACACTATCATGTCTTTTCAGTCTATTTTCCATGTATTTAGATATGCATATATCTTAAAAAATAATTTGCATATCTATTTTTAATTTCCATAAATGATATAAATTTCATTCTCTTTTATCTACGTTATTTTCAAATCTAGTTCATTACTCCTGTTTTGTCTCTTCTATCTCATACACATGCCACAATTTACCTACTCATTTCTCCAGTGAGAGACATCTGTATTCCTTCCAAGTCCTTACTACAATGATAATTCTATGATGGATATTTTATACCTATCTTATTATGGACTTGTGCAGAAATTACTCTGCGGTGTATTTGTGGAATACTGGGTCTTCGGGCTTAATACTTAGTTTCGCCAAGTACTGCTGGATTATTCATCAAAATGGCTGCACCATTTAAGTCCCAACCAATAGTGCATGAGAGTTCTGGTTTTCTTCTCTCCTTGACAGCCCTTGATAATATCCGACTTTCTAGAATAACATTTTAAAAATCTCTTGATTTTAACTTACATTTTTATAATTATTAATAATATTAGCTTGAACATCTCTTCATACACTTATTAGCCATTCAGGTTTTCCTTTCTATGGACTATTTACTCTTCGCAATTGGCTTCCTATTTTTTAATATTTTGGATGTCACTGTATATTCTAGATATTAACTCCGTATCTGTTTTATTTTAGACTTGCAAATATACTCTGAAGCTCTGTCTCTGGTTTCCTTCATTGAATAGAAATCTTTCATTCTGATGTTACATCTACCCATCCCAGCCCCCCATCAACCATGCTTTTTGGGATCTTAAGTCCTTTCTTACACTAGTATCACAAAAATGTTCTTTTATAGTTTTATAGTCTCCTCCTTTATATTTAGTTCTCTTTATGGAGCTTATTTTGGTGCATATGATTTGAGATAGGAATCAAACTTTATTTTTTCTGTGTAATGAGCTGATTTTCTCAGTACCATCTACTAAATCATTATTCCATATTGATTTGTGATGCCGCCTTTTTCAGCTACCCAATTTTTACATACACAAGGGTATATTTCTGGATTCTCCAATCTGCTAACTGTTCTATTTGTTTCTTCAACCATGTCACCTTGTGTTTTTATCACTGAATTGAGTGATGTCTTAATTACAGGAGAATCCCCACCCAGTTTGCTGCTCACTTTGAAATTAGTCTTTGTAGACGTTTGTTTTTCTGTATCAATTTTGGAATACCTTCGTTGAGTCCCTTAAAGCCTGTAGAGTTTTAATTGGAAATGCCTGGATTTGGAGATTAATTTAAGTCTCTTTTTATGCCATTTAAGAGTGTCTTCAGTTTCTCTATAAAGATCTTGAGGGGCGCCTGGGTGGCACAGTGGTTAAGCGTCTGCCTTCGGCTTAGGGCGTGATCCCGGTGATCTGGGATCGAGCCCTGCATCAGGCTCTTCCGCTATGAGCCTGCTTCTTCCTCTCCCACTCCCCCTGCTTGTGTTCCCTCTCTCGCTGGCTGTCTCTATCTCTGTCGAATAAATAAATAAAATCTTTAAAAAAAAAAAAAAGATCTTGAGCCTTCTTTGCTGTATCATCTTCCGAATCTTTATAGTTTAATGCTATTTTATTTACTAAAATTGGCTGGTTATTGTTGGGGTAGAAGAATGATATTAATATTTGCATACTGATTTTTTTAATCTGTCAGCCTTGCTGAACCTTATTCTGTCGTTGGTTGGTCTGCTGATTCATCTGGGTTTTTTATGTAGATAATTCTATTATCAAGAAAATAATTATATTTGTATGCATTTCCTTCTATCCCTATACTTCTTATTTCTCTTATCTTACTGCATTGCTCAGGCTCTCTAAAAATATATGGAACAGAAGGGATGACAGCTAACCTTCTCGTCTCAAAGAAAAAGCATCTTGAGTTTCTCCATTAGGCATGAGGTTTATATCAGTTTTGGGGAGTCAGCTTTCATTAACTAAAGTTTCCTAAGAGGCATGTGTATTTTTTTTTTAATCATAAATAGGTTTTGAGCTTTATCAAACGTTTCTGTACCTAGTAAGATGTACCTAAATCCAGGATTTTTCTCTTTTAGTTCATTCATGGAGTGAATTACACTCATAGATTTTCTAACATTAACTCATCCCTACGATCTAGGATAGATGCCAACTGTAAATTGTATATTCTTTTTCAGTACAATGTTGGATTTTCTAGCCAACATTTTATTTAGAGGTTTCCCATCTATGTTCTGAAAAATTTGCCTATAATTTTCTCTTCTTAAAATATCTTTTTTTTTAAAGATTTTATTTATTTATTTGACAGAGAGAGAGACAGCCAGCGAGAGAGGGAACACAAGTAGGGGGAGTGGGAGAGAAAGAAGCAGGCTCATAGCGGAGGAGCCTGATGTGGGGCTCGATCCCATAACCCCAGGATCACGCCCTGAGCCGAAGGCAGACGCTTAACCGCTGTGCCACCCAGGCGCCCCTCTTCTTAGAATATCTTTAATCAGTTTAGTTATCAATATTTTTTACATCATAAAATGAATAGGCACATTTCACCTTATTTCTGTTTGTTTAAAACAATACGTATAATCTGAGGATAATCTGTTCTTTGGAAGGACTCACTTGCAATGCTGTTTGGACTGAGACTTTTTAGAAATAGTAAGATTTCTAAGTTACTTTTTCAGTCCCTTTAATGATTATTCATCGTTTCAAATACGATGATTCATCTACTCCAGTGTTCTGCTGTACCTTATGCTATTGTAGCACTTCATTTGTTTTCAGAAATACATCTATTTTGTCTACACCTTCACATTTATTAGGATATACAGTTGATCCTTGAACAACATGAGTTTGAACCGCATGGGCTCACCTAGGTGCAGATTTTTTGTTTATAAATCCAGTACCGTACTGTAAATATATCTTCTCTTTCTTATGCTTTTCTTAATAACATTCTTTTCTTTAGCTTACTTTATTGCAATAATATAGTATATAATACATATAACATACACGGCATGTGTTAATTGATTGTTTATGTTATCAATAAGGCTTCCAGTTGAGAGTAGGGTATTAGTTGTTAAGGTTTTAGGGAGTCAAAAGATACATACAGATTTTTGACTGTGGTGGGTCAGGCTTGGCACCCCTAACTCCCATAGGGTTCAAGGGACAACTGTAGCTTGTAATTTTCTTTTTTAAATATCCATTATATTTAGCTTATTTTCTCCTTTTTATTCTAATATGTGTTCGTCTATCTTAGCCTTTCCAAAGTACCAGCTTTTGGTTCGTATTTATTATTGTTTTTATTGTTCTCTCTTTGATTTCTGCCCCAGTATGTATTATTTCCTTTATTTTCATTTCTTTGAATATCTACGATGACTCTCTTTATAGCTTCTTGAGTTAAATGATTTTTAAACTTTGTCAAAGTTTGCTCAAAACTGTTAACAAAGTTTTAGTTCCTATTCATTTCCTTTTTTAAGACAAGAAATTTTAAGCAACGCCCCATTCATCAGCATAGGGTTTGTTTTTAGTTGCCAAACGTGGAATATTTCCTACTACCATTTTAATACATTCTATTTAGAGAATATAATCTGTGTGATATTGTTTTTTCTGAACATACTGAAATTCACTTTGTAGCTTGGTAAAGACACATTTTGTGATTTTTCCATTTATGCTTTAAAATAATGTATATTCTGGGGGCGTCTAGGTGGCTCAGTCAGTTGGGCATCCGACTCTTGATCTTGGCTCAGGTCTTGATCTCACAGTCCTGGGTTTGAGCCCCACGCTAGGTTCCATGCTGGGCATGGGTGGAGCCTACTATAAAAAATAAAAAATAAAAAATAAAAACAATGTATATTCTGTAACATTCTTCTCCAAACTGTTTCTTCAAGTGTGTTGTTGTTTGCTTGATGTATCCATTTCACAGAGGAATTTATTAAAATCTTCAATGATAACTGTTGATTTATTTATTTCTTCCTGTAATTCTCTCACCTTTTGCTTTATATATTTTAATGCATAACTGTTAACTGTTGAGAGACAGTTGAGAACATATATACAGCTTTCACCAGTAAATATTTTTCTCATTGTCATGATTTTTTTCCTTATGGTCTGTTTGTCTTGTATTACAATCACTCCTTTAGCTTTTGCTGTTGTTGCTTATATTTACCTGGTATATTTTTCTCTCTTTTATCTTCAACCTTTTCATATTTTTTTTTCCCTTTGGACAGGTGTGCTCGTAGACAATATATTAACATCTTACTGGGTTTTAATATCTTAAAATTCAATTGAGGGTCTCTGCCTTTTCACGTTTATTTAAAAATTTTTAAATTAGAGTTATTTTAGACTTGTTTCTGCCATCTATTTTTTTGTATTTTTTTCTTCAGTAGTTTTATTTTGAAATGATTTTAGATTTCTAGAAGAGTTGCAAATATAGTATGGAGAATTCCTATGTACTCTTCACCCAGCTTCCTCTGATATTAACATCTTATATTATCATGGTACATTTATGAATTTTAAAGACTTTTCTCAATATCTATTTCTTTTATGTCTTTTCATCAACAAAATTAGGTACCTTCACATTTTCCCCCACCTCCCTCTGGTTTATCCCCTTCTGCCCCACCATCATGCTGGAATCCTTAAGAATTTTAGTTTCAGAATACATTTGAACACATTGATCATGGCTTAGACAACAACAGCAACCAAAAGTCTTCATTCATTTCTTTCTGAGTACATTCAGACAGGATCTTGTGTGATAATTATTCCAAGTCCCTGATATGTTGTGGATATCTTGACTCATTTTTATATATAAATTATAATTTAGCTAAAACTAGGTTCAATTTTTTTCCCTCGAAACTTTAAACACATTATCCTGTTGTCTTTTTCCATCTAGCATTACCAATAGAGAAATTTGATATGGTCTTTTATTACTTCACGAGTAATCTGCTTATACGTTCTCGAAGTTTCTTTAATGTTATTTTATTTCATTTCAATATTTTTAGGTGAGGGGTTTTCGTCTGTTGTGTTTTTATTATCCATTCTGTTTGGCATTCTTTCAATATAAAGACTTATATCTGTATTTAATTCTAGAAAATTGTCATTACTTCTTAAAAGATCTCTTCCCTAGCATTTACTCCTTTCTTTCATCCCTGAAAACCTATTAAGTGTGTGTTGACACTTTTACTCTTGTCTTTCATGTATTTAGCTTTTTTTAAAGACTCGTTTATTTGAGAGAGAGAGAGAGATCACACGTGTGTGCAAGCAAGCAGAGGGAGTGGGAGAATCTCAAGTAGACACTGCACTGAGCATAGAGTCCGATCTCACAACCCTGAGATCATGACCTGAGCCAAAACCAAGACTCAGACGCTCAAACTACTGAGGCGCCGAGGCACCCTCATGTATTTAATTTTTTTTCTATTCTTTCCAACTTTTCCCTCTTCTTGATCTGTCTGCCTTTATGACCTATATTCAGTTTACTAATTTGTTCTTCAGGTATATTTATTCTATTATGTAACCCATTCATTAAATGTTGCAGACTTATTACCTCTCCTTAGTGTATTGTTTTCCTTTTATCTTTTTGGAAGTTATATGCACTTTGACCATTCTTTTAGTGGTTATTCTAGAGATTACAGCATGGATTCTTGATTTATGAAATTTTAATGTCTCTGTACATTGCAGAGAACTTTGTTGTCATTTTATATAGTCAGTATTTTGTTTTACCTGCATATTTTCCAATAGTCTTGCTCTTATTTATTTATTTATTTATTTGACAGAGAGAGACAGCGAGAGAGGGAACACAAGCAAAGGGAGTGTGAGAGGGAGAAGCAGGCTTCCTGCCGAGCAGGGAGCCCAATGCGTGGTTCGATCCCAGGACCCTGGGATCACGCTCTGAGCAGAAGGCAGACGCTTAATGGCTGAGCCACCCAGGCGCCCTTACAATAGTCTTGCTCCTTATTCCTTCTTGCATTTCTGACTTTCCATCTGGGATCATTTTTCCTTCTGCCTGCAGAACACTCATTGGTATTTTCTTACTAAAGAAATAAGCCTAATACTAACTAGACCTGATGATGATGAATTCTCTTGGTTTTTGTTTATCTGAAAATATCTTTATTTCATCTTCATTTTTGAAGGGTATTTTCACTGGGTATAGAATTCTAAGTTTGCTGTCATTTTATTTTCCTTTCAGTACATTGATCATACTTCAGTTTTTGTGCTTTTTGTTATTTCTTCTTTTCCCAGTTTTATCAGATAAAATTGACATATAACATTACATTAGTTTAAGGTGTACAAGAGGAGCGCCTGGGTGGCTCAGTCGTTAAGCGTCTGCCTTTGGCTCAGGGCGTGATCCCGGCGTTCTGGGATCGAGCCCCACATCAGGCTCCTCTGCTATGAGCCTGCTTCTTCCTCTCCCACTCCCCCTGCTTGTGTTCCCTCTCTCGCTGGCTGTCTCTGTCAAATAAATAAATAAAATCTTAGGGAAAAAAAAGTGTACAAGATAATTATTTGATATATATATATATATATATATATATATATATATTGCAAAATGATTACCACAATAACTTTAGTTAACATCTATCACCTTGCTTAGTTACATTTATTTTGTGTGATGAGAATTTTAAGATCCACTCTCTTAGCAACTTTCAAATATACAATACAGTATTATTAACTATAGTCACTAGGCTGTACATTAATACCCAGAACTTAATTATTTATAACTGGAAGTTCGTACCTTTTGACCATCTTCACCCATTTTTAATGTTTCTACTGAGGAGTCAACTGTCAACTTCATCTTCATTGTTTTGCCTTTGAAGATTATCAGTCATTTTTCCTTTGGCTGCTTTTATATTGTTCTCTTTGTCTTTGATTTTCTACAGTTTTACTATGATGTTTCTAGATGTAGACCTCTCAAAAAATAATTGCAATTGGCTTTTATCAGGTCTCTTATATCTGTGCCTTGACATCTTTCACCAGTTTTAGCAGAATATTAACCATTGTCTTTTCAAGTATTTCTTCTGCCCTGTTTTCCCTCTCCTTTCCTTCTGAGACTCAAAAAAGCCCACAAGAAACAAAAACAAAAAACAGAGTTAGACCTTCTCATCTGTATCTCTTACCCTAATTTTGATTTTTATTCCTTTTTTTTTTTTTTTGGCCTTCCTACACTTTATCTTGGATATGCTTTTGCCCATTTTCCAAGGCTTTTATTCTCTCTTTAACTGTATGTAATCTATTATTAAAACTAATGTAGTGAGTGGAATAGTATCCTCCTAAAACTCAGGTACACTTAGACTGCAGAATGTGACCTATTTGGAAGCAGGGTGTTTACAGATGTAATTAGTTAAACATCTCAACATAAAAATGTCCTGGATTTAGGATGGACCCTAAACTTACTAACTGGGGTCTTTATAAGCAAATGGAGAAGGACCTCTGGACAGAGAGAGATACACAAAGAAGTCGGCAATGTGAAGACAGAGGCAGACATCGGAATTATGCTGCCACCTGCCACATGCCAAAGAATGCCAAGAGCCACCAAAAGCTAGGAGAAAGGCAAGGAAGAATTTTCTCCTAAAACCTATGGAAGACGTGTGGCCCTGCTAATACTTTGATTTTGGACTTCTGGCTCCAGATCTGCGAGAGAAAAAATTTCTGTTGTGAGCCGCCAACGTTGTGGTAATTTGTTATAGCTATTCTAGGAAACTAATACACCCAACCATGAAGTTATTCTCTAAGAAGAACTTGGAAGAAATATAGGGCGAGGTTCCCGTGAGCCAGTTAATTAACAGATCAAAACATAATCTTGTTTTATGTGTGTTTTGTTTAAAGACATCTTATTTAATTCATATTAGTTCATTAGCATTGAACTCATGGCCAACAGCACGAATTCAGGCCTGAACAAAGCTTACCTAACATACATGTTTCCTTTCAAGGCACATCACAGCCCTCTTGGACTTAGGAACACAAGAGAGTACTTCACCACTGTGCCTGGGATCATTTTAAATAGGGAAGTCACCAACCCAAAGCACCGAACTACAAAAAACATGGGACTAAATATGCATGTCTATGAATGACCATGAAAGCACCAGGAGTACTGATTTTCAAGCTACAGATAAATTTTAGCAAGCAGGTGAATTCGCGAATACGGACTCTGCAAACAATGAGAATCAACTTAAGAACTAAATCCGGGGCGCCTGGGTAGCGCAGTCGTTAAAGCGTCTGCCTTCGGCTCAGGGCGTGATCCTGGCGTTCCGGGATCGAGCCCCACATCAGGCTCCTCTGCTGGGAGCCTGCTTCTTCCTCTCCCACTCCCCTCCTGTGTTCCCTCTCTCGCTGGCTGTCTCTATCTCTGTCAAATAAATAAATAAAATCTTTAAAAAAAAAAAAAAAAAGAACTAACCCGTGTCCACTTTAACCTTTCCATTGGGGAACACAAGGTAAGGAGGGGTTTCATATAATTTCAAATGTGAAGGTACAGTGCTATACAGGGTTTGAATATTACTCATTGCAGATAATCGTCTAACATTCTCATAAAATTGACTAAACTTTCTGTGGTTCCTCATAGCCAACTGGTACCAGCTGCCTAAAGCTCCCACTGTAATGTGTCTTCCACATTATGCTGTCCAGATCCAAGTAAAGGGACATCTCTGGTTCTTCCTCTGTTTGTTTCTCTCCCTTCCCTGGTAAGTTATTCCCTTACCTCACCGCCTCCCTCCCCCCGCCCAGCTTCTTTTAGCAGGATCACCAGCTCTTCCTAGAGTCCTGCCTCTCCAGTGGTACAGACTTGGGGCCCGCCATCCCCACCACCAGTTTTGCTTGTCTGCTTACAATACGGGGAAGAAAGAAAAAAGCTGGGCAGATAATCTAGCGTAAACTAAAGTTGGGACACCTATGATCAGAATAGTCAAAAATGGAAACGAATCCAAGCAGTTCAATCACTTTACTGCAAGTCTTCTCTCTCGTTTTTTTCTCCAGGCACTTATTGATAATGTATACTTTGTACTTGAGCCACGAACAAAATCCAGCCAGTTTCCTCTGTGTTGTTGACTTTGAATTAACATATTTAAGGGTTTGGTTTTTTACAGTGCTACTCTTCTGGGAAATCAGGCATAGAGGGATAGATTGTAAGATGGCGCTGTAAGATACGGACAGGGTCAGATGAGACCGATAGGTTCACAATGACAGAAGAGAGATTTTTTGCTATTTTCTTTTGAATCTCTTTACAGAAAGTCTTGTCCTCATTCATCCCAAACCATCCTTCTAGGAGAGGGTTTAACAGACTCTGTCCTGTGAAGTGAAAGCAGGGAGTTCATGTTGGCCATGTGGTCTCTTTCTGTTAATCTGAACAAAGTAAGGCTTTTTCCTCCATAAACTCTTCTCACACTGCCCATATATAGGCTCACTATCCATGGAGCAGTTAAAAATGATTACTGTGTGGGTAGAGGACCTACGAGTTTCTGCATCATTTCATTTTGTATATTTACTGAAGACATTTGCAGAGAAGATCGTAGCTATCTGCTTACCTTAGAAGGACTCTATCAAAAACTGGCGTTTTGTCATGTCTTAGCTAAGACTCCTGCTTTTTGGAAGGTTTTTCCCTAAGCTTTAAGAATGCTTATTCTGATTCTAATTTGGACTTTGTTTGTCATTCAGTTTTAGGAGGGAACTTGTGACTTCATCCTCTGGTTTACCCCCATATACCCTCCCATATCAAGCAATTTCTTACCAAGAAATTTAAATTTTTCTTTAGTTAAATGTCCATCTTTATTTTTTTTATTTTTTTTATTTATTTTTTTAAAGATTTTATTTATTTATTCGACAGAGATAGAGACAGCCAGCGAGAGAGGGAACACAAGCAGGGGGAGTGGGAGAGGAAGAAGCAGGCTCATAGAGGAAGAGCCTGACGTGGGGCTCGATCCCATAACGCCGGGATCACGCCCTGAGCCGAAGGCAGACGCTTAACCGCTGTGCCACCCAGGCGCCCCTAAATGTCCATCTTTATATAAGAATGCAGACAAATTAGGTTATAGAAGTCATTTGGCTCTTCTGTCACGATAGTTAAGAGATGGGGTGTGGGTGCAGGATAAAAAGCAAAATGCCCAGGCAACATAGGGGCAGGGAATCCATTCCCCTTAGGATACGGCTACAGCCCTTAGAGTCATTATTCTGACTCAATGAAGGAAAAGTGTTGAGCAGAATTGAATGAGGCACCCAGGATATAGCCAGATGGACAACTAGGTTGAGACAACCACATGGGCATCCCTATCACCAAGAAGTATGGCTGGAACCTTTCTTCTGGACTGAACTCCATTGGGTTGCCTCATTTTAGTGAAACGCTGCAGCTCGACCGCCCACATTTACAGAGTAATCATGAGAGTGCTTGGAGGTACTTCTTAGTGGGAACTCCTTGTTCTCAACGTGTATTAGGCTATAAGCAATTGCCATAATCAATAGTTATGTGGACACACACACACACACGTACATTTATTTATCTTTGTCTTTTATTTTGAAAGACAATTTCAGATGACAATATTTTATCCTTTCTCCCTAAATTGCACCTAGAGCATTGAAACCTACTCTTAATCTGGCAGTGTGAAGTTTTTTCTGTATACATTTTCATATGGCTTAGGAAATTATTCTGCAAATACTGTATGTTCATTTAAAAATTAAACTCAGGAGTACCTAGGGGTATGTCATGAAAAGCAAGGGAGTCCTGACCTTAGATAGAATTGCTATCAACAGGTTATGTTCTGCCCTTCCAGAAATTATCTGTGCATATAAAGGCATATCATTTTTGCATAAGTGGGGTCCAAGTACTGTTCCACTTGCTTTGTTCCTAATATGCATATTTCAAGCCGATATAAAAAAGGCACAGCAAGACAGTGTCCACCATGCTACAGGATGACATTTCACAGCATTATGTTATTTTCTTTTGTTCTTGACTGTAACATAAAGTGCCTGTAAAGTGACCTTTTGTTTTGGTATGTATGGCAGGAACACAGGGGTTTTACAATAAACAATATCTCACAATAATGACTCATTATTTGGGGACAAAAAAATCGAGCAAATAAATATCTTGGGAAAATGTCATCATGCATCTGGTGGTCAGCAAACTCGGAGCGGGATTCCTGTCTAGTTCTGCTGCATTCCATATGCACTCTCACAAAGAACAGGATTGTGAGAAAACTCATTCTACCAGTGGGACGTTTGATGAAAATTTTTTTTGACCGAGATACTCCCACCATTCTAAAGACCTATAAGCTGGTTAGATTTTTTAAACTAAACTCCACAGAAAGCTTAACGCTTATTATTTTTAGCGCTGTGAAGGTTTTCTCTTTTGGATATTAAGGGAAAACTTCCAACACTTAATTATTTTAATGCCTATTATGGACCATGCTACACTGAATGCTTTGTACACATTATTACATTTAATCTTCACAGCAACCTGTGAGATAAGTAGTCTTCTTCTCCAGGTTCCTTTCACTTAGTGGAACGTAGGGACATGAAGGCTAAATAGTGTGTTCAAAGTCACACTGCCAAGTGGGGAAGCTGAGATTCAGACCTAGGTCAGCCTGACTCCAGAGGCCAGAGGCCTACCTTTACACTACCTGACTTCGACTCTGCGCAACACCCGTCACTTCTCTTCCCGCACATTGCCCTTCAACTCTTGGTACGCCCGGGTCAGCTTACCCGCGGTATTAGCTCAAATAGCATATTGCCTGTCTTACCTTTTAGTTGTTTCTTTCGAGTCTCCCTTCTGGAGAGTCCTATCCATATTCGACCCAGGCTACTCTAACAGAACAGGGTCAGCAGACATTGTCCATCGCAGTAAAAGCCAGGAGCTCCCCTTGGCTGGGTGACTTCTTCATGTAAACCTGAACAAAGATGATACCTCTATTTCGTATGCCACATATGCCCGTTTATACAACACTGGGTTTTAGTATGATCTGTATCCAGGGAGTAGTGGAAAATGTCTGTAACTTGGTTCCCACAATAGGATGAAGAGAAATTCATCACATGTAGTCATGGATCCTCCCCTGGGCTTCAGCAATCCTGACATTACCCTCTCTCTTAACTGTCACACTCTTTTTTTTTTTTTTTAAGATTTTATTTATTCGACAGAGAGAGAGACAGCCAGCGAGAGAGGGAACACAAGCAGGGGGAGTGGGAGAGGAAGAAGCAGGCTCCTAGCAGAAGAGCCTGATGTGGGGCTCGATCCCATAACACCGGGATCACGCCCTGAGCCGAAGGCAGGCGCCCAACCTCTGTGCCACCCAGGCGCCCCAACTGTCACACTCTTGACTCTCCCTCCTCCCTGGCAGTCTTTTCTCTCACAAACTCATATTTCGAACTTATTCTTTTTCTTCTTCATTTGCATCCTTGAATTACTATTTCGTAGATGAATACAGGTATGCACAAGTGGGTGTTGGGGAGTGAGAATACATACAGTTGAGTGCGTGTGTGTGCACGGAGATCTGTATGCCTAGTATACTCTTTGGTATGTGCTCTGTATATGTTCAATAATAAAATAAATGGGAATAAAGATGCAAAAGTCCTTTTCTGTAAAAAAATGTGGTAGCAGAGCGAGGAAATTCCACTTCAGCTCTGGCCTGCTGGCTAGCTAACCTCTCTACCCCTTCAGTCAAGGCTTGCAATATCCCTTGTCTTCATCGTCACGGTATAGCTTCTAAATCCGTCTCCTAGACTTTTCTCTTTCAGTTCATGCTGGTAGCCAGTATCAGATTTGTCTCCCTGGAACTCTCTACTTAGGAACCACATTGCTGTGGCCTGAAGGGTGTCTGTTGCAAACTCACAAACTGAAGTCATAATCCCTAACGTTACTGTGTTTGGAGATAGGGCCTTCCAGGAGGAATTAAAGTAAAATGAGATTATAAAGGTGGGGCACTAATGCAATACTACTGGTGTCCTAATAAGAAGAGGAAGAGAGCCCTAAGCTCTTTCTCTCTAGCGAGAGCAGAGGAAAGGTCATGTGAGGCCGTAGTGAGAAGGTGGCTGCCTACAAGCCAGCAAGAGATTTCTCACCAAGGACCCACTGGCCAGCACCTAGATATCACCCTTCTATCCTCCAGAACTATGAGAAAATAAACTTCCGTTATTTAAGTCACCCAGTCTGTGGTATTAGTTAATGGCAACCCAAGCAGACTTATACCCTAGGGTAAGTCCCTATTTTTCTGACTCCAGTCTCCTTTACATACCCTACCAAATTCAATCCTACCATGATTACTCAGCCTCATCTCTAACCTTTCCCCATTTAGCATTCTCTCTACTAGTCAACTATGGTTCTTCAGTGTTCTCTGAACACCTGTCTTTTGTTCATGGAGGCTCCTTGCTTCAAAATACGACCATGTCAGGGGCACCTGGCTGGCTCAGTTGGTAGAGCACACAACTCTTGGTCTCAGGGTCATGCGGTCAAGCCCCACAATGGGCATAGAGCTTACTTCATTTTTTTTTAATAAAATAAAACTAGAGAGTAGCCATTTATGGTCCAAAAATATGTATTTCTTTTTTTTTTAAGATTTCATTTATTTATTTGACAGAGATAGAGACAGCCAGCGAGATAGGGAACACAGCAGGGGAGTGGGAGAGGAAGAAGCAGGCTTCCAGCGGAGGAGCCTGATGTGGGGCCCGATCCCATAACACCGGGATCACGCCCTGAGCCGAAGGCAGACGCTTAACCGCTGTGCCACCCAGGCGCCCCCCAAAAAATATATTTCTAAAAAATCAACCACGCCACCACGGCAACCATCCTGTTTCAAATCCCCATTGTCTCCTGAGAGATTATTTCAGCAGCCTCCTAATTGATCTCCACGCTTCCAACCCTCGGTTTATCCTCAGTCTGCTCTTAGCACACTGCCACAGTGATTCTGTTAAAGCAAGTCCATTATCTCACTCCTCTACTCAAAGCCCTTCATTGGATTCCCCTCTCACTCAGGGCAGAAGACACCTTCTTAAAATGATCTGCCAGGCCCTGCCCAGACGGTTCCCCCATTGCCTTTCTGACCCAATCACCGGTATTCACTTCCTTGCTCCCTTCAGCCCAGCTACACTGTCTCTGCAGTTTCTCAAACTTGGCAGGCACGTTCCTCCTCAGGCCACCGTGCTTGCTGAATCCTGGGCTTGAAGCACTCCTCTGGAGGCCACAGGACTGAAGCCTTCATCTCCTCGCTCTTTTCTCAGAGAAACAGGCTCCTCCTGCTCTCTGAGAGTAGAGTGTTCCTGTGAAACTTTTCATGAGCTGAAATGGCATAATGTGAAAAGTATCCCCACTTCCCAAAACTTTGTTTTATGCCACTTTGCTTTCACGAAAGACTGTTAGTAAGGTAATGGCTTTTCTTTGTAAAAGCAAAAATTCTCTTTGAGGGACCCCTGGGTGGCTCAGTCAGTTAAGTGTCTGCCTTCAGCTCAGGTCATGATCCCAGGGTCCTGGGATCAAGTCCCATGTTGTGGTCTGCAGGGAGCCTGCTTCTTCCTCTCCCTCTGCTCCGTGCTCTCTTTCCGTCAAATGAATAAATAAAATCTTTTTAAAAAAATTCTCGTTGGATTTCTTTTCGTTAGTGAAAACAGGCACAAAACAGGTCTTTCGTAAAAGCAAAATGGTGTGATGCCAACTTTTGGAAAGTGGGCGTACCTGTATAAATACCGCCTTCTAAGATGTATGGTCCCTGAGCACCCCATTTCATTTAATTTTTTAAGATTTTATTTATTTATATGAGAGAAAGAGAGAGAGCATGAGCAAGGGTGGGGGGCAGAGGGAGGGAGAAGCAGACTTTCCCCCTGATTGCAGAGCCCCATGGGGGATTCATTCCCGGGACCCAGGATCATGACCTGAGCCGAAGTCAGACACTTAACCCACTGAGCCACCCAGGCACCCCTCTGACCACCTTATTTTAATTTGTATACATATGCCCAACTCCCCTGTCCCATTTAGTGTCACGTCCTCCCAGAACGTAAGGTCTCTAGAATGTAGGAATTTTGTCTACTTTGTTCATTGCTATAGACCCAGGAACTAAAAGAATGCCTGACACATAGTAAGTCCTCAACAGAAAAATAAATCCCAGAGCCTCTGCCTTCCTTTTCTTGTATGATTTACTTTTTCTAGTTCATTATCCCAACCCACACTACTGTCATCCCCAATCTGTTGAGTCCTCAATTGTTCTGTAGTATGTATTTAGTGTTGTTTTAAGTTTTTATTTAAATTCCAGTTAGTTTACGTACAGTATAGTATCAGTTTCAGGTGTACAATATAGAGATTCAACACTTTCATACAACACCCTGTGCCCTCCTTCATCTCCAATCACCTATTTAACCAATCACCACCCCCCCACCATCAGTGTATTCTCTATAGGTCAGAGTCTGTTTCTTGGTTTGACTCTCTCTCTCTTTTTTCCCTTTGCTCATTTGATTAAATTCCACGTATGAGTGAGATCATATGGTATTTGTCTTTCTCTGACTTATTCCACTTAGCATTATACCCTCTAGATCCATCCATCCCAATCACCTATTTAACCAATCACCCCCCCCCCACCATCAGTGTATTCTCTATAGGTCAGAGTCTGTTTCTTGGTCTGACTCTCTCTCTCTTTTTTCCCTTTGCTCATTTGATTAAATTCCACGTATGAGTGAGATCATATGGTATTTGTCTTTCTCTGACTTATTCCACTTAGCATTATACCCTCTAGATCCATCCATGTCATTGCAAATGGCTAGATTTCATTCTTTTTTTATGGGTCAGTAATATTGCAGTGTGTGTGTGTGTGTGTGTGTGTGTGTGTGTGTGTGTATCTCACATCTTCTTTATCCATTCATCAATCGAATTTTTGTATCCTTTGGGTAAACACCTAGTAGTGCAATTGCTGCATCATAGGGTAGCTCTATTTTTAACTTTTTGAGGAAATTCCATATTATTTTCCAGAGTGGCTGCACCAGTTTGCATTCCCACCAACAGTGTGAGAGGATTCCCCTTTCTCCAATATCTGTTTAGTTTTATCTTCACAGCCAGGTTGTAAGATTTTTGAGGGGAAAGACAACCTGACATTTCTTTTTTATAATCCGCAACACGTAGCAGAGTATTGGGCATATATTCGACATTCGTACATTCATGATGATAAGATTCTACCCAGAGTGAATCAGAGTCTTTCAAGGTGAGGCTGCCTACAGGATGACCATGAAAAAATTTCCAAAGTGGCCATGCAACTGGGCCAAAGGTAGACTTCCTTCTTGAATACAAATTCTTTATGCTAGAAATTTCCACAGTTCGGAAAAGCCAAGTAGAGAGTTCATTGTTTATTGCGAGCTTAAGGAAATACGGAGTCTGCATGAGAATCTTCCATAATTTCTAAAATGGGGGCGCCTGGGTGGCACAGCGGTTAAGCGTCTGCCTTCGGCTCAGGGCGTGATCCCGGCGTTATGGGATCGAGCCCCACATCAGGCTCCTCCGCTATGAGCCTGCTTCTTCCTCTCCCACTCCCCCTGCTTGTGTTCCCTTTCTCGCTGGCTGTCTCTATCTCTGTCGAATAAATAAATAAATAAAATCTTAAAAAAAAAAATAATTTCTAAAATGATGCCATGGGGCAACACAAGTATGGTTCTAACTTTTGTAATCCTACCCCCTCAAGTCACCAGCTAGATCTGCTGAGGAGAGGATGGCGGAGCCAGATCCAGGGGCGCATCTAAATGCTGAGAGGTGAACTTTAAGTCCCGCGGTGGAGTTTATAAGAGTTAATGGAGCCACTTTGGAAAACACTTCGCAGTTTCTCAAAAAATTAAACATAAAGCTACCATGTGACCCAACATTTCCCTCCTAGGTATCTCGAGAAATGAAAACATATGCCCAAATAACGACTTGCACGTGAATGCTCATAGCAGCATTATTCATAATGGCCTCAAATGGGAAACAACCTAAATGCCCATCGGTTGATGACTAAATAACCAAAATATAGCATATTTATATAATAAAATCCTGACTAATGAAAGGGAACAAACTGGCGCATGCTACACGGATGAGCCTCCAAAACGTTCTGCTTAATGAAAGAAGCCAGACATGGGAAACAGCGTATCGTGTCATCCTATTTACGTGAAAAGTCCAGGAAAGGCAAATTCATAGAGACAAAAAGATTAGTGGATGCTTGGGGCCGAGGGTGGAAATGAGCATGAACTGTCATGGGTATGAAGGATCTCATTGGATCTAAAACTGACTTGTGGTGATGATTGCGCCACTGGATAAAGTTACTAAAAATCATTGAATCGTACACTTGCAATGAATAAATTTTATGATATGTAAAATACACTTCAGTAAAGTTATTTTTCAAAAAGGTAACGTACCCTTTTTCTGATTATACAAGGAATACATTGGCACCTGGACGGCTCTGTCTGTTAAGCATCTGGCTTCCCTTCAGGTCATGATCTCAGGGTCCTGGGATTGAGCCCTGCATAGCACACCACCTAGGGCTCGACTCTCAGCGGGGAGTCGGTCTCTCCCTCTCCCTTGCCCCTCCCACCCCCAAATAAATAAATAAAATCTTTTAAAAAATACCAATAAAAGGAATACATCCTCATTTTACAAAGTACAGAAAAGCATAGAAACTAAACAGTATCTATCAAGGGATAGCATTTTATTTCTCTATGTGTGTTTTACATATTTGAGATTCCGTATCTGTAATTTTTTTTTTTAAAGATTTTATTTATTTATTTGACACACAGAGAGAGACAGCCAGCGAGAGGGGGAACACAAGCAGGGGGAGTGGGAGAGGAAGAAGCAGGCTCATAGCGGAGGAGCCTGATGTGGGGCTCGATCCCATAATGCCGGGATCACGCCCTGAGCCGAAGGCAGACGCTCAACGACTGAGCCACCCAGGCGCCCCCTGTATCTGTAATTTTAAATCCTGATTTTCAACCAAACGTTATAAGCATTAACCTAATCATTAGAGGCTTTTAAGCAATAGCTGAGTAATATTTCATCTTGGAGATATATCTTAATTCATTCAACTACCTTCCTTTGCTGGATATTTCAATTTTACTAATAACATATGCAAAACATCTTTGTACCAAAAAAGAATCATTAAGGCTTATTTTTCAAGCTAGTTTATCCCTGGTTCTTAGTAAATCTTACAAGTCTTGAATTTGGAAGCAATGACCTTTGAAATATGGGCTTCTTTTTCTTCAGCTGAAGAGAGAGCCCTGCTTAAGTGCAGAAATCACTCCTGATTTCAAAACAGGGTGTGGGTGGCAACAGATGACACTGATAAGCTGGGGAGAGGGCCAAGCAGTGTCAGGGGCTGGGACCTGCAGCGGGACGGACGGTGAGGGCTCCAGTGCGGCTAGAGGTCAGGAGCAGGTCCAAGAGGCCCGGCCAGGAGGCCAAGGCGCTGAACAGACACCTGGCTCTCAATGGGTTACCCGGAGGCAGGAGTAAGCTGGGGTCTGGAAGCCAACAGAGACCCGAAGAGAAAGAAGTCATCTCGGGGTGCCCGGCTAGCTCTGTTGGTGGAGTATGCGGTTCTTGATCTTGGGGTCGTGATAAGCTGGGGAGAGGGCCAAGCAGTGTCAGGGGCTGGGACCTGCAGCGGGACGGACGGTGAGGGCTCCAGTGCGGCTAGAGGTCAGGAGCAGGTCCAAGAGGCCCGGCCAGGAGGCCAAGGCGCTGAACAGACACCTGGCTCTCAATGGGTTACCCGGAGGCAGGAGTAAGCTGGGGTCTGGAAGCCAACAGAGACCCGAAGAGAAAGAAGTCATCTCGGGGTGCCCGGCTAGCTCTGTTGGTGGAGTATGCGGTTCTTGATCTTGGGGTCGTGAGTTTGAGCCCCATGTTGAGCATGCAGTCTATTTAAAAAAAAGAAGAAGAAGAAGTCGTCAGCTCTTCAGACTCATGACAGAATTTAAGGTAGATCAAAGCACAACACCAGCAATGGGAACCCAGAAGTAAGCCTGGCCCTAGGGCGAAGACGATTTGCTATCTGCTCTCTCACACCAGCCAAAAGGCTGTATTGCCTGCGCACTGGAACCTGGTAGCCCTCCCACCTGGCCAGGGGTAGAAGCAAGGAGTTTCAGGGTATTACTAACACACCGTCTTGGTTTGAAAAACATTTTTTTTTAAGATTTTATTTATTTATTCGACAGAGAGAGACAGCCAGCGAGAGGGGGAACACAAGCAGGGGGAGTGGGAGAGGAAGAAGCAGGCACATAGCAGAGGAGCCTGACGTGGGGCTCGATCCCATAACGCCGGGGTCACGCCCTGAGCCGAAGGCAGACGCTAAACCGCTGTGCCACCCAGGTGCCCCTGAAAAACACTTTTTAAATAAATAATTGTAAAACTAATAAAACACTGAAAATAAAGGTATTCACTTTCTAATCCCTCATAGAAATTGACCATTATTAATATTCTAAAATTCACTACGGTGATGGTTACACAAGCTCTGTGAATATAGGAGAAAACTACTGTACCCTTTAAATAGGTAAATTCTATGGTGTGTGAATTATAGCATAGTAAAGTCTGAAATTAAACAAAAAGAAAAAGAAGTTCATTATAATGGGCTCCCCTTTAACATCTAGAAGATGGGGCCCATGAACTTTTACCCATTTCAAAATCTCTACCTCGTGTGTTTCCCAGTGCATGTAAGTTCTTGCCACTGAGCAGTAATCCCTATGTGTCATTCCATTGCTTCACCCAGCCCTCAAAGGACCTGGGAGCCCCAGCTTGGAGGAATGGTTGTTAAAAAAAAACTGTCATTTGCTCCTGGGGGGTTAGCACACAGCCATTAAAGGCTATGTGAAAACACAGAAAAACAAGATACGAAGCCATATACTATAGCATTAGAACCACATAGGAAAAACATACGCAAAGAAAAAAGTTGAGAAGAAACTAAAATGCTAACAGCAGTGTGAGAGGAAGGTGAGAGTAAAAGTGATTTTTCTCTGATGGTTTTCTTTCTGTTTTCTTGCCTATCAAGAGATAATATTCTGTGCTTTTTTATGATGAATTACTCTGGGAAAGACAATACCACTTCTAGTTCTGTTCAAAGAACTTCCTCTATGAGACCTGTCTTTTTTTTTTTTTTTTTTCTGTGACAAAAGGAGTCCAGGGAAATATGAAAACTCAGAGTTTTGAGCGAGGGCTAAAAGAAAAGATGTCACAGAGGGAAGGGGGAGAGAAGGGAGCACACAAAGTCGCCCTTTTTTGTTCTTATTTGGAGTTTCTGTTTTAACTATATGCAAAAAAAAATCAATTGGAGATTATAAACTACATAGGACAACCTGGTTTCTCTTTTCTCATCTTGGCTTCTTCTACTTCAAAATATTTTGTTTGTGAAGATCCCAAATACTGGCTGCTAGTCTCTTTCCTCTTAAAGAGATACCCTGTACCAGGTCAGCTGGTGTGAATTCAACTGTGTCTTATCTGTAATGAGAACAGCAAAATAATACAGATACAAATAGAATAAACACAAATACAAGCCTTTACTTGGACACCATAAGTAACTCGATGTGAAGACCGGTGTCACCTTATGCTCCATCTCATCGGCCATTTGATCCACATTGGGAAAGGTATGGTATGGTGCAAGGTGGTTTATTTGGTTCTCAGGCTGATAAGTGGTTTTAGGTCTACTTAGAAAGAGCCGGTGGTGCAATGGAAGGATCTAGAAAATTATCTAGTTGACCTGTTATTTCTCAAATGAGAAAACTAATGCCCCGAGAAACAATAACCTATCCAAGGGCAGGTCAGACTCAGATCTAGGATCAGATGTCCTATCTCCTACCTGTGGCATTTCCCCTTCTTGATGCTTTTGAAACAAACCTGATCTAAATCTGGGTTTCTCTTCCCAGGGCTGCCTGGATTCAGAGGAGAGCCAGATCCAGGCCTGCATCTCTGGAGCCAGGCCAGATCCCAAGCACTTGGGGTTGTATGCTAAGTGCTGGCGGAGTCAGGGCTCAGGCAGAGCTGGCTAGTTAACCAGCTAGTCACCGGTTCACTCTTCACTTTAGTCTTCAGGGGACACCACCACCCATTCTCCTCAAAAGTAGCAAACACAAAATGCGAGGTGGTGAGCATAACGCTCATTGTTCCAAGGATCGTTGTCAGACTTATTAATATAAACAGATGGTTTATTTCAAAGTCAGGGCTGGGGAAGACCCTGGGCCATTCTCTGACAGCTTCGTGTCAGGGCGTGATCCAAAGAAGGAAGCATGAGCTCAGGGAAGACAAAGGGGCCCGTGTGGTAGCTGGAAATATGGCGTCGATGTGCCCATGGAAGACCTGAGTGGCTTCTGGGAGCCAGGCTGGGAGGTGTGGCCAGGGGCACATTAGTGGAAAAGGCTTTGAAAGAGAAGGTGGCCAGGGTGCATCAGTAGCCTCCCGGCTCTACTTCCGGTATTCATCAAGCTCAGAGCAGTCAAGTGTTCGACAGCCCCAGCGGTACCTCTTCCAGCGCATTTGAGGTGTGTCTTATGGAACATCATCAAAATCAAATTCCAACAACAGCAACAACCCCAAAACAAATGTTTTCATTCTGAGAATCAGAAAGGTTATATTAGGGGCGCCTGGGTGGCACAGCGGTTAAGCGTCTGCCTTCGGCTCAGGGCGTGATCCCGGCGTTACGGGATCGAGCCCCACGTCAGGCTCCTCCGCTATGAGCCTGCTTCTTCCTCTCCCACTCCCCCTGCTTGTGTTCCCTCTCTCGCTGGCTGTCTCTATCTCTGTCGAATAAATAAATAAAATCTTTAAAAAAAAAAAAAAAGAAAGGTTATATTATTTCACTAAAGAGTTGAGCAGATTCTTCTGATCTCTTGCTAAGGTGTAACGACACATTCATAGATAACTGCTGAATTATGCATATTTAAACAGAAACTGAAACCTGAAAAGTAATCATTTCAAACTGTTTTCTTAAAGGGGGTACATGAACTCTCTCCTGAAGGTATACTTCAAGGGAGAAGAGAATATTTCTCTACTGGATTAAAATTAAAATAAAATACTTTGGAAATAACCTTAGAGATTACTTCAACTAACCCCCTTATTTTATTTCACTTTATTTTATTTATTTTTAGTAATCTCTACACTCACTGTGGGGCTTGAACTCACAACTCAAGAACCACACGCTCTTCTGGCTGAGCCAGCCAGGCACGCGAACCCCCTTATTCCAAAAAAAAAAAATTTTCTGAATAGGAAGATTTAGCCTAAACTATTCCTGCAAAAATTATATTAGCATTGTTTGCTAAAACCCTAAAACATAGTCTTCACAACTTAAAGATAGATGAAGATCTTATATTAAAGCCATGATACGGCTTGACTATTTAGCATTAAATTTTTATCACGGGAAAATTGAATTTTTTTCATTATTCTGACTAACCAAAGTAGTTTATAAAGTTTCAAGAAAAGAAACCATCTCTAATTCATGAGCTTAATCTGATTATGCAAAAATATTTTTGTACAGTATAACATCTGTCACTGTGTAAATTATCTTATTAGAACAAAAAAATATGTTTCAGGTATTTTGAAAACATGTATGTACAAATATATATTTGACTATTTTATGTAACAATTAAAAATAAAAGTTAAATACTTCTAATGGGTCCACATGAGAAATTTTAAAGATGGATTCAGTAATTTTATCCTTACATCCTCTTTTGATTATTCATAAACTGGAAAGTAACGACGACTCTTGCTTTTATAATTCTTTAATGTTTTTCCAGTGTATTTCAAAGACAGGAAGACATAAACTTGGGAGAGGCATTTAATGTCCTGGATCCCAGAATAAATATTTGGATGTCCTCACAGAGTGAACTAATTGATGCGAGTAATACAGTGAAATTTAACAGGGATTGATATAAAATCTTATGTTTGAGTTAGAAAAAAAAAAAGGTGTATCACTTGGAATTCTTAGCTTAGACAAGAGAAGGCTTAGTGAGGTGGAAATAGCTGTTTTCTTTTCAAATAATTTAACACCTATTCAGAGAAAGAGGAATTGGCCTTGTTCCAAAAGTTAGAACTAGATCGGTGGGAGGTAGACATGGGGCTATGATGAGAAATAATTTCTTTCAATTATAACTGAAGGCCAAGTAATGGCTGCCTCAAAATATCTTTGAGTAAGTAAACTCCTGAAAATGGCCTAAGGCTTATTGTTAACATATCACTAAAATATAACAAACTAAAATCAAAGTATATAGTTAATCTTATAAAAGTCTTCAAAAAAACCGGCCAAGCATTTATAATCCTTTTAAAGGTGTTAAGCATTTCTTTTAATATTGAAAAAATCTGACTTCTATGTATCCACAGTGCTTTGAATTTCAGGCTGTGTGTGGTTTATGAAGTATAAGCCTACATACAGGGAATGCTTGCTGGACTGCAAAAGAATATTTGTTTCCCAACAAAGCCGTATTCAGTTTGTTGACTCTAAGAAACCCATGTAAGAAACCAATCAACCCAGAGAGCACACGACACAGTTTAAAATACTTTGTACTGGGGTTGGTACTTTTACTACTGGAAAAACATAACCACGTCGATGATCTGTTTGAATTCTTTAAAAACAATGCTTTCCCCCCAATCATACAGGAAGGAAAAAATAATAGTCTTCTGAATACATCCGTCCGTGTATACATGGGTACGCACATAGGTGCATTCATACATAAAGGAAAAAGCATTCAGAGGTCATCACCATGTATTTGTATACTCCAAACAAGGAAACAGTATAGAAATTCGGTTGTACATTCAATTATTCTCTTTTCACTTAATGTGATATATATATATTGATTATATATAAGTTTTTATACATACATAATGTTATGTTCTAGTTAGGTCTTTGACATTTTGTAAAAACAAAAGCTCTTTCCTGTTCCTGTTGTACTTCACCCTATGGTATTAGGGCATTCCTGACTTCTTTCCCATGAGCCACCACTTTAAACAAAAAACCCTTAAAGGCATGTGTCCATCCTGCTTGACGGCATTGTTTAAAATCACAGACTGAGGATTTTGCAAATTCCTTAAAGTGGAATTTAAGAAAATTTTCAACATTTCATAAGTCATATCCTATTCAATGTCCTATTTTCAGCCTTTTTTCCCCCAGAGCAGACAAATTCCCCAGAGTTATGCAGCGTTCCAGAGCATCCTCCTTTTTATTTAATTATTTTAGAGGAAGAAAAGCTTTTTCACAGCACCCCCACAAAATCTGTTACACCAAGCACCACACAGTCACAGAGCACGGAGCCCAACACAATGCCTGTGATTGTGACTCTCCTCAGTTTCTTGTCTCTCTCCATTCTTTGGGCCTGCAGTTTGTACACGTTTTGTCTTCTGAGTGCGGGTTTAACACTAACATACCCAGTAACCACACATTTTCCGGTACCCATTTCCAAGTGTGGGAACGTTGTTCCTTCAGCACCCAACCACGAAAGCAGGAGATTAAGTCTTCTCTCATCACATTCGAAGTGGTTCTGTTGCGAGAGGAAGTGAGAGGGCTGTGGAGCCAGTAACTGCCAACTACTCTTTGCCCAAAGCCATCCACGTTGGTAATGAACTCTCAAGATAAAACTGGCTTAAACTTAACTACACCCAGCAAATGACTCCATTTAGACACCTACGCAGAAAGACCTTTGGTAAAAAACTTAATCCAGAAGGGACTGCTCAAAGTTAGACTTGGTATGGGGGTTTACTGAGAGTTGTTTTTTGTGTTTGTTTTTGGTGAAACATGCTCCAGACAGGTTCCCCAGTTGTGCTACCGTGGCCTCACATTCCACCTCACGTCCAACTGTGCCACCATGACACAGAATGCTAGGCCTTGAACCATCAGTTTGTCCCAGTGCTGACTGAGTGTGATCCCCTCAGTCAACCCGTCCTGTGCATCTGAAGCCAGGTGTCAACCCCTCAGGCAGGTCTGAGTGGCTGTGCTTCACCTGAGTGAAAGGTCAGTTTCTCACAGATTCCGTGAACCGTGTTACTGACCATGTCTCTTCACTGCCTGAAAGATCAGAGCCATGTTTGGGGCCCACCTCTAGCAAGTATGTAGAACTTGAAGGCTGTTATTTCTTTTACTATGTCTTTGTTACAACTCTATCATGGGTTTTATTTATTTATTTATTTATTTATTTATTTATTTATTTATTTGACAGAGAGAGGGAGCCAGCACAAGCGGGGTGTGAGGGGGTGGCAGGCAGAGGGAGAGGGAGAAGCAGGCTCTCCGCTGAGCAGGGACCCCAACAGGGACCTGATTCCAGGACCCCAGAATCATGACCCAAGCTGAAGGTAGACAGACCACCAACTGACTGAGCCACCCAGCTGCTCCTATCATGGGTATTTTATATGTTTTTGTCAGTTGCCTAAAATTCTTTCTTGAGGTATAAGTCAATAGATAATTTTAAATCCTACAAAGTAGAAAGAGCTCTGACTGATCTCAAAGAAGCATTCTTATTTATGGGCATTTATTTTAAAAATATATAGACTGCTGCTTTCTGGGAGCTGACAATCTTTAAAAATCCATCATGAATGATCTCCCCCTGCTATCCCTTCTGTGTTTTGTGTAGAAGTAGGATTGTGGATAGAAAAGGCAATTGGGAGAGTCTGCATTAAAAGGAAAGAAAAGAGAACAGTAGACATACAAACTCAAATTCATTGAATTTATTTATAAATATAAGCCATGTACTTTTAAAAGAATATACATGTTATTTTATTAAACTAGGATTCTATTATTCTGGGTGAATTGCTAGAATTCTTACTCAAGTTGATAAGAACTAGAGGCTAAACAGACTTGACCCGCTATCTAGTAAATAAATTAAAAGTATTAAAATATCTTAAATGCACAGAGGAAAGTAGGCTATGTTCTATATAGAAATTAATCTCAAGTAATTTTCTCTTTTAATTGTCTGGACTTCCTTTAATTGTCTGGACTTTTATTTATTTATTTTTTAAAAAAGATTTTATTTATTTATTCGACAGAGATAGAGACAGCCAGCGAGAGAGGGAACACAAGCAGGGGGAGTGGGAGAGGAAGAAGCAGGCTCCTAGCGGAAGAGCCTGATGTGGGGCTCGATCCCAGATCGCCAGGATCACACCCTGAGCCGAAGGCAGACGCTTAACCGCTGTGCCACCCAGGCGCCCCTGTCTGGACTTTTAGAATACGATTTTGTTTGGTGAGTGGTTTAAGAGTTTAGATTTACTTTTCGTTAGGAGGCTACTGAGATATTTAGTGGACAAAGGAAAAGAGTAACCAGGCATTGCTATTTTGATGGTGAAGATTTCATCAAAATCAGACATTTTTATTACAGAAGAAGAATGCTTTTGAAAGATTATTTACTACCAAAAATATCATTGAAGAGAATGTTTTGTAACCAGATGAACAGAATAGCATTATTGAGTATCATCTATAATATTATTTAGAATCTATAAGTATTTCCTTGCACACAAACGTATCCTTAGCCTGCCCTTACTTACAGTGATAAGTGGGGGGCAAATTAAATAAATAGGATGACAGTTTCATGGACAATAAAAACTCAAGGCGAATCTCAATCTCTCTCCACCTCACACCCTAGCTGTCTGCTCCCACCTTCCCACCTTCTCGCTGGCCACCTTGGACGATGAGGCCCTGACGCATTTGAATTTAGAATGAATTAAATGTTGGTTCTCAGCAGCTGCTTTGGGACTTACTAAAATCTTCTGGAGTAGCTGGCATCTGGACGGTGTTGGGGAGATGTAGCACTGCCAAGACTAGAATTTTACTAATCTCAGTGTTTGCTGTTTTCTGTTATTATAACCGATTACTCTTCTGAAGGAAGCAAATCTCCATTTCCCACATTCCCAGGTTTGTTGACAAATCTTGACTCTGGTTTTCTATGATGTCTCTGATCCAATTACTTTAGCTCTTTCCTTCACTTCTTGCTTAAAATCAAAAGCTTTACCGTTGTGTAAATTGACGTTGTGCAATGTTTTTTCCATTTCACAAAATAAATTCCCTGTTATCTTACCTTCTTATCTATTACAAACTTTGCTGAAGGAAAAACAAACATCTCAACAAAGTGCTTGAAAAGCAATGCTCCGTCCCTTTCATGCATTTTAGTGCAATCTAATTTTATTACCAACCATATTTCACATAAAATCTCAACTGCTATTCCTTTCTCAAGAACCTCCAGTTGTTCTTTCATCTACAGACCCTGGCGCTTACTTTTGATAAAAAGGCAGCATTCTGTGGGCTCTAATCGCTTGGCTCTACCCATTAGCCACACTAACAATAGCCCGATTGTCAGTGAAATTAGCCTTTTATCTCTCACCCCCACCCTTCCCCCACTTTCTAGCGCTAAGTGCCACAGCAAAGACAGGTCCTGCTGACTTGAAGCAAACCATTTAATCTGTCCGAGCCTCCGTTTCCTCCTCAGCAAAACGAGCATGGTGACACACACATTTTGGGTTGTTGGGCAAAATGGGTCCAATTCCTCCAACAGAGTCAGCGCTCAGTAAATGTGAATTTCCTTGCTCTCACGGGAGGAGTGCGTAGGAAACCACAAACGTGTATAGGCACACGAGGCATGTTGTAGGTCACTCTTCCAAATGATCTCAACATTTCGAAGCAAAGAAGTTAAGTCCAAACTGAAGCTTGAAAAAAAGTTTTAAATGTGTCCCCTCCTTTAAGGTTAACCTCAACTTAACATTCCAAGGATGATAAATGTATTCTTTAAGCATTTTGCATTTCTCCTTGATAGTATTCGTTGTGATTGTAATTAAACGCCTGGGGCCCTGGTGGCTTTGGAGCTCTGTCTTGAAGAGAGGAATTGGGGCTGTCTTGGTTACCTCTTTATCCCCAGCCATCACGGTGTAGGTGATCTCAATAAATATTTTAGAAGGCAGTGAGTTATAGAAGTCATTATAGTTTGTGTTTCTTCTTTTTTAAAAAAATTTTTTAAAAAAGATTTTGTTTATTTAGTAGAGAGAGAGAGAGCGAGCGCGTGTACATACATGAGAGGGAGGGAGAGGGAGAAGCAGACTCCTTGCCGAGCCGGGAGCTGGTTGGGGGGGGGCTCCATCCCGGGACCCAGAGAGCACGACCTGAACCGAAGGCAGAGGCTGACCCGACTGAGCCCCCCAGCCGCCCCCCCCCCCGTCTGCTACTTTTAAAGCAGTGCTCCTGGAAGGCTTTGAGAATCCACTGTGAATCCACTTCTTTCTTTTTCTGAAGACTTACGGTGAAATTATCACTCATGCTTTCTCCCCATTTCACACTGCTCATCATTCGGCACTATGTCTTTAAAAGAATTCGTTTTTCACTGATATTCCTTCTGCTCTATAAATAAACACTTTAATAGTTGGAGGAAATAGACTAAAAGGCAAAGGCTTCTACTTGAAGAAATGCTATTGTAAAATCTTTGTATTAGAGCAAGAATTTTTTAACATGTGAAAAATTGGCACTTATATTTTTGTGTAGTAATGTTAGATTTTCGCCTGTTACAATTTCATAAAAAATGCGCACGGGTGTTTCGTCAGGACACTCAATTAAGTGTTCTTCAAATATTTTCCTAAAGAGCAAAAAACGTATTTTAGATAAATTCCATTTTAGCTTCTCTCTTATTCTAAGCATAGAATCAATACTAGGCACTTTCCATTGATTATTTAACTAAAAATTAATTGGAAAATCTACCTGTAGAAAAAAGGAAAGAATTGAATAAAGCTGGGGACAGAGAATCGGAAGAATGTATCACGGGTTTGAATTCCTCAACTGCTTTTTCCCTGGAGGTGGGGGGCTGAGGGGTGGGAGGCCTTTCTCTAAGAGTTATTGTGATAGGATCTTTTGACAAAGGCAGCTCTTTTTTTATTGTTTTTCAGGCCCTCATCCCTTCGGGCTTGGGAGGAGGACCTAAGGGAAGGAACGGGCACAGACTACACACATGAGCTGGAACTTTTTATATTCCAAAGAAATTTCTGAAGATCTGTGAAACAGTTTGAAAAACACTCCTAAATCTGAATATGAACAGTTCCCATCTTACCCCTGCCCTGAAAACAAGATTCTCTGTGTGCTTAAGAATTACCTTGGAGTTTGTGAAGGATATCTATTCGGTAGGGGTAGGGCTGAGCTTGAGGACTGTGTATTCACCAGCAGGCTGTGGGATTCTTATGAAGATGATCAGTAAAGTATGCTTCGAGAAACAGTATTTTAGGAGAGCAGTAGGCCACTGGGTTTCAAATGAGCTCTCCACTCTTCCTGTTTCTCCTTCCCCATTTCCAACCAGTATCTCGGATTACCTTCCCAGACATTCTCCATCTGCTTTTCACCAGGATCAGCCTATCCAGGGAAGGACCATAAAGGATGTTGTCCCCAAATCCCATTCGTGTCCTCACTTCTCAGTCCCATCCCGCACTTCGTTTTGTGGCCCACTTGCTTATGACGGCCTTCGAATGGTTCTCTATTCCACTCATTCCTTTGTGTCCACAGGCTCACCATTAATAACTGTCCAGGCATTTTGTCCTGGATCTCTATGAACCCCAATAACTGTCTAAGAGTGAGGTCACTACTGAAACCATATCCGTGAAGAACAATGATAGGAAATGAGGTATTGAGCTCAGAGAGGATTTAGATGTGATTTGATAGTTACCACTGAAGGGATGGATGTCTGGGGAGGTTAGCTTAGACTCGCTGTGTGGAGTTCTACAAGTCCAAACTAGCAGCACTTAGGAAAAGTCACACAAAAGTAGATGTGGGCAACGGACAAAGAAAAACCTCCTAATAAAGTCGTGGCCGTGCAAAGCTATAAAAATCCAGTCCCTAGGAGTGTTCAAATGGATCGTTTCCTACCAGGATTCGGTAAAAGAAAAGATTCCATTAGTGAGGATCAGAATTCATTCATTTGTTTCTTTTTCAATAAACTTTTATGGGGCACCCACTGTGGGGGCGGCATCCCAAAAGGAGGTGATACAAAGATAAATAAGCCAAGGTTTACGTTTGGGAGGAGCTCAAGTCTGGCAGAGAATCGGACGTGTGAGCAAATACACTGCAATACAGCAGGCTGAGCGCAAGCGCAGAAGAGTAGACATGCGGTTGCGGCGCACAGGTGGGAGCCGTGCAGGCGTGGGCGTGAGCAGGCTTCAGAGCTCTGGCTCTCCCACCCTGCGGCACCCGTGGAGTAGTGAGAGGCTTCGCCCAACCTGCAAGCCCTGCCCAATGCACAGATTTGGGAGCAAAATATATATTGCAGTTGTTTTAAGCACGCAGTTTTAGGCTGATTTGTTACTAAGCAACAGATAACTAGAAAAAAGATGAAATGAATTAATATGTGTGTAAAGCAGCAAACAGTTGCCTGGCGCATAGTAATTACTCAGTAAATACCAGGTCATCATGGTCTTATTACTTATCACTGATATGAAAGCGATATTATTTCAAAGCATGCTATTGTATGATCTATGTCAATGTATTCAGATTTGTCACTCCGTTAACTGCCTGCTTACATTTCCTTCCTTTCCACATGCTTTTCCTCTTCTCCACTGTCTTCCCCCACTATCCATGTCCTTCATGGCCACATGGAGCACGTCGGCAAGGAGCTAAGTAGGTCACGTTGGCTAGAGGCTCATCCACACTTGGACTACGACAGTATTCTCCTTTCTGGTCCCGTCACTTTTAGAGTATCCCTTCTGATCCATTCTCAGAGAGATTTTTTTTCTTAAATTCCAATCTGACCATATCGCTCTCCTATTTAAAATCTTTTTATCTTTTTTAAAGATTTTATTTATTTATCTGACAGAGAGAGACAGCCAGCGAGAGAGGGAACACAAAGCAGGGGGAGTGGGAGAGGAAGAAGCAGGCTCCCAGTGGAGGAGCCTGATGTGGGGCTCGATCCCATAACGCCGGGATCACGCCCTGAGCCAAAGGCAGACGCTTAACGACTGTGCCACCCAGGCGCCCCTCCTATTTAAAATCTTTTGATGACGTCCCACTGCTCTTAGAACACAGCTTCTAATCCTAATCATGGCTTTAAGCCCTATATGGTCTGCCCTCTGCTCACCTCCTCAGTCTCATCTTCTCAGCTCACCATGTTTCAACTAGTCTGGCCTGCCTGTCCCTACTCTCCTCTCTGCCTCATGGTCCTGGAACGCGCTGTTCCATTTTGGTCCTTAGGCCCTTTGAATAGCCTTTCTGTTGGATTAACTCCTCCCTGTCTTCAGGTATCATCTTAAGTTGTCCTTTCTCAGGGAAGACTCTGTGCTCCCTAGCATTTCTTAAACGGTAAATAAATGATAGTTTGCATAACCATGTTTGTTTAATATCTGCTTCCACAAAGGCAGGAATGACTGAAGTTTTTCACAGCGGCATCTCCAACACCGAGCACATAGGAGGCATGAGTGTCAAACTGCTTCACTTCACGGGATATGCTCAGGCACCTCATTGTGTGGGGGTGTGTGTACTTTTTTTAAAGAGCAGTTTTAGATTCAGCAAAATCGAGTGGAAAGTACAGACCGTTCCCATGTATCTTCTTTCCACGCACATGATAGCCTCCCCAGCTATCAACATCCTGCACCAGACTGGTACATCTGTTTACAACTGATGAGCCTACATTGATACATCGTCATCACCCAAAGTCCACAGTTTGCATTAAGGTCGTTCTTGGCATTGTATACTCTATGGGTTTCCAGAAACATCTAATGATATGCGTCCATCATACACTACAGGCTAGAGCAGTGAAACTGCTCTAAAAATCCTCTGTGCTCTGTCTACTCATCCCTTCCTCTTCTCACATCAGTGGCAACTACTCATCATTTTCCCACTTCCATAGTTTTGTTTTTTCCAGAATGTCATTATTGTTGGAATCCTACAGTATGTCAATCTCCTAGTTTTGACTAACACTTATCTCCTCCTGGGACTTCTTGGCAACAAACTTTTTTCAATGCTACAGGTATCATCCTCGCCTTTAAAGAGTTCATCATTAATTAGTGTGGATTCAGAAGCATAGTCATAATAATACTAATAGCCACAAAGTGTGATAAGCATCATGAGAGAGTACTTCTGCAAGGCAAAGCAGCTGTTCTCTGGCAAGGAGAGTAGGTTAATCCAGAAACCTCTCCTGAAGGAGCTAGCACTTCAACTGAAATTTGAAAATAAGTAGGATTTAGCTCGATATGGCAATGTCCAGGAAAGGTTTTCCAAACAAACCAACCAACACAAGCAAATTACATGGATATTAAAAAAAAAAGATAATAAATATTTTTTGTAAAACCAGGAACTGTGCTAAATGCTCCACATTTTTTTTTTTAATTGCATTTAACTCTCACACCAATCTTCGCGGGAAAGTACTTTTAATTGAAGCACAGAGAAGTCACTAAGCTGGTAAGGAGCAAACTGGGGTTTGAACTTGGTGCCTCCAAGAAGGAGGTATTTAGCTGTTGTACCATGAGCAGAACCTTCAGGATCTGCAGGGATCGGATAACAGTGTCCTGCCATAGCGCTTAGCGGCAGAGAAGTTAAGAGAAGTGGACAGATTCGAGCACTATTAAGGACTTGGGAGTAAAAGGACTTTGTGATTGACTGAAAGAAGTGAGAAAGAAGAGGAGAGTGTCAGTCAGGAGGCTTTGAGCCGCAAGAAACAGAGGACTCAACCAAAAGTGACATAAAACAGAGGCCAGGCGGCTTGGGAAGGTTTGGGGCTCCAGGATGTCATTAAGGGCCATCCTCAGCGTGCTGGTGCTGTAGCCCTCATGGTCCCAGAATGTCTGCTGAACTTTCTGGTGTCACAGGCAGACTGGAGTATCCTACATCTCACCTCTTCTGGGCAAGAGTGCTAGGGGAGCCTTCCCAACTCTCCTCACTACAGACTGCATCCCTCACCGTTAGAGACCTTACACATGTGGGTGTGGACCCCTCAGAGCATCTTCCTCTGCAAATGGCCACCCCTTTTGGAGTCTAGGGAAAAGCTGGCCAGCAGCACTGTCCGCCATCAAGGGGCAGACAGAAAAGAGGCCCTCTAAAGCTGCGGCGGTGCTTGGGCTGGTGAAGAATTCAGGGCCCTGCGTACACAGATTCATGCCGAAGGGGGCTGCAGACTCGAGGGGGTGTGGCCCCTTGGTTCCCTTCCCCTGCAGAAAGGGGTGTCGACACAGAAGTACCAAAGGATCTTTCTGTTACATCCCTATCCCACACCTCCAGTCGACTTCCTTCAGGTCCCTGCACCCAGGTGGAGCCATGTGTCCAACTGTAGCCGCAAAGGTGCTGCTGGGAAAGCAAATGTTACCTCTCAGCTTCTGCCAATGAGAAGGCGATGAAGAGTAGGAAGCAGAGGGCGAGACGTTGGGAAGTTGGCTAACCATGTCTGCTACAGAAAGTCAGACGTTTCTTTAAAAATTAAAATGAAAAAGTCCGCTCCCAGTGAAATAATAATAATAATAAAATTGTATTAAATTACAACACACCTACCAGGGGCGCCTGGGTGGCTCGGTTGGTTAAGCATCTGCCTTAGGCTCAGGTCATGATCCCAGAGTCCTGGGATCGAGCCCTGCATTGGGGGGGGGGGGGTCCCTGATCAGCAGGGTGTCTTCTTCCTCTCCCTCTGCCCTTCTCCCTTGCTCATACTCTCTCTCTCTCTGTTGCTCGCTCTCTCAATATCTCTCTCTCTCTCAAATAAATAAAATCTTAAAAAAAACAAAAAAATAAAAAAAATAAAACACACCTACCATACAACCCAGACATTCCCCTCATAGAAACTGAACCAAGAAAAATGAAAGCATATGTCCATATGTACATGAATGTTTATACCAGTTTTATTTATAATAGCTCCAAACTGAAAACAACCCAAATGGCCATCAACAGGGCAAAGAATAAACAAATTATGATATATCCATAAAATGGCGTGCTACTCACTAGTGGAAAGGAATGAGCTATTAAAACACATAACACATGGATGAATTTCAAAATAGTCATGCTGAGTGAAAGAAGCCAGATGAAAGAGTCATCCTATATGACTCCATTTCCATAAGATTCTGAAAACCTAAAACTAAACCATAGTGACAGAAAAGCAGATCAGGTAATTATGTGCATTGTTTGAGGTACGTCTGTTACACCTCAATAAAGCTGTTTTAAAAATAAAAGACATTGCTCACGTGTTTCTTTGTTTGGGTAATTATTGGTGGTTCACCAAAAGGAGGACCCCAAGTTTGGAGGAAGACCACGGGTTCTATTTGGAACATACTGAGTTTGGGGCAACCATGGAATACCTAAATGGAGAGGTCACCAAAGGTTTGGAGATGAGTCTCTCTGAAGAAGACGACTATCTGGGCTGAAGCTGTTATTTTAACAGCTGAAACATGCACATTGAATTTTGTGGTATCAGCCATTCATGATGAATGATGGAAGAGCCAGACTGGAGTAGTTTGAGGGAGAAGCAAAGAAATATAAAGAGAAAAATAGGCAACTCTTGTTAAGGTTGGATGCTCTGGAAAAGAGAAAAATAGGGTAATTACTGGAGGAGGTGTCTGAACTGAGGGGTATGTGTTTGTTTGATTTTTAATGTGGGAGATATTTGAGTTCTGTTTAAAGGTGGAGGGCAAAAATTCAGAAAAGAGGTGGAGATTGAAGATACAGGAAAGAGAAGAAATGATTGCATTAAGAGCATTAAAATGTAAGAAGGCCTGGGATTCAGAGTGTGCTCTGCTGTACCAAAGGGAATGAGAGACACATATCCAGGAGTCGGTGTATAGGTGGGACAGTCAGCTTATGGTTATTGGGAGAGCACCTGCTGATAAAATAGCCAGATCTTCTCATAATTGTTCTAATTTTTTTTAAAGATTTTTATTCACTTATTTGACAGAGAGAGACAGCAAGAGAGGGAACACAAGCAAGGAGAGTGGGAGAGGGAGAAGCGGGCTCCCTGCCGAGCGGGGCTCGATCCGAGGACCGAAGGCAGATACTTAACGACTGAGCCACCCAGGCACTCCTGTTTTAATTTTTTCATATATTCTTCTAGAGTATGTTCACATATTAAAATTGGAAGCGACTTCAATGTCTATGAGTATGGAATCATGAAATTCATACAACCATTAAATATAATGAAGTAGATTTGTATATGTGTACTTATTATGTATAGTCAAAGTTTGCTTAAGTCAAGGCTTCTCAAAGTTTAGCATGCATCAAAATGACCTGGGGGCTCTGCATAATAATAAAATGGGAGAAAATCTGAATTCTGACGGAGATCAGGGGAGAGAAAAAAGAGGGGGAAAAATTGTGAGAGAAATGGCAGAAGGGACTTTAGAACTGACTACAGTATGCAATTTTAAGTTATTTGATCTCCTGTCCTGCATTAGAACCTTTTCAATTGCCTCTAAACATTTGGATATTGCTTGATCAGTTGCATTTTGGGGAGTGGAGAGATCAGATGTGTCCAATATGGGATGATGTGGTGCAGAAAAGATTCAGTAAGTACAAAGGGTGAAACCCAGGGCAAGGATTGAGAATTCAGCAGAAGCAGGGCATCAGAAATCAGAAGTGACTAGGAGAAATGGAAGACTAAAATTTCTGAGGACAAGGAGAGATGAGGATGGTACTCAAGAGCTGTTTTTATTTAAATATTATGAAAATGTGTGCATAATGCTACAGACTTGGTGATACCATTAGCTGCTCTCCAGCGTGAGACTGACAACAAGGCCATGTGTGATAACACACGCATGTTGCAAATAATGGGGGCAGACTTCTAATTGTAGTAGAGGGTGAGACAGAACATAATTAAGAGAACACACTTACTCTTAGAATAGAGTCCCCTCAAAAGTGGTCATGAGTTGAAGGTGTTAAAGAGTTTAAGAAGAAAATAACTCTTTCAATACCAGCAAGGATTTCCAAGTCAGTCAATAAATGTCTCGTTCCATACAATAAGGAGTGTTATCCTAAGTTTGCAGTCCCTGTTTCAATGCCGCTTGGCATCGATGGCTAAACAGAACACTAGTAATCTAAGGAGAAGTACCGATGGTAACATCACTCTTTATGACAATAAGTTAAGACAGTCTCCAAAGTCAACAACCATTTAACATTCTGAAAAGTATTACCTCATGTTGTATAAAATCTGCTCTTTCGGGGCGCCTGGGTGGCACAGCGGTTGGGCGTCTGCCTTTGGCTCAGGGCGTGATCCCGGAGTTCTGGGATCGAGCCCCACATCAGGCTCCTCTGCTGTGAGCCTGCTTCTTCCTCTCCCACTCCCCCTGCTTGTGTTCCCTCTCTTGCTGGCTGTCTCTATCTCTGTCAAATAAATAAATAAAATCTTTAAAAAAAAATCTGCTTTTCCACTAGCAATACAATGACTCAGCCTTTTGTGGAAGAAAGATGGAGTGAAAGGAGTAGCCCTCCAGCATCCCCTATGGGGATAGGTACTTTCACATGTGATCCCATGATACCCTGCGCTCAATTGAGTCACAGCACTTACTGCGTTGTATTTTAATGTCTGATCATTTGTCTTTTTTTTTCTTTCTCCAGTGGACTATGGGAAGCTTGAAGTCAAGACATATGTCTTTCATTAGGCTCTAGCACGTTATACTCTCTCCTCAGAGGAAGTGTTTTGTAATAAGTGCATCAAGGATTGTACGTACTGCATCATGGCCCAAATCTCCGGATGTCCAGGGCATCGTTTGTCTCAGATACTTGATGTGTTAAAATGAGTTAGAACGTCCTGAGGTTTTCCCAAGAGTCCATCCACTGCTAATCCAAGCATTTCTTTAACAGAGGACCGAATCTGAACTGCTAGAGACCCAGAGTCTCCATCAGGCATTGGAAAATTCCAAAGATATCAGAGATGATGGGATGATGGGATGGTGAGTCTTCGGGGATCTGCAATTTCAACTTCAATAATAAGTCACTTGGAGTGAAAGAAGCCAGACGCAAAAGGTCACATGTTATATCATCCGATTTATATGGACTACCCAGACAGGTAAATCCACAGGGATAGAAAGCAGTTTAGTGGTCGCCAAGGTCTGGCGGGGAGGGGAATGGGGAATGATTGCTTAATGGATAGCAGCATCCTTCGGAGGTGTTGAAAATTGTTTGGAACTCGGTACGGGCGATTGTTGCACCCTATTGTGAATATACTAAGTGCCACTGAATTGTACATTTAATATGGTTAATTTTATGTTATGTAAATTTTACCTCAATTTACAAAATACAAGTCACTGGGAGCAAGCCTTGAGCTAGGTCAAGCCTTATATCAAACTTCATTCTCTGATTTTGCAAATAACATGGTATTAACTAACTGCAGAAACTTAATGAAGGTCTACTTAAATGTTTTATTTGTATCGGATCTCTATTTCTGAAAAAACCTCTTTGCCAACAGTCTTTAAAGATAACGAGGCTAATAGGAATAGCAGCTAACGTCTATTGTGTGCTTTCTATGTCCTAGGTACACTTCTAATCTCTTTAAGGGCTTTAACTCACCCAATCCTCACAGTAATACTGTGAAGTGAATACTGACATTATCCCGATCTGACACTTGTGTAAGTTCACCCACCAGAGCAATAAGTGGCAAATCTTCACTTAAAACTCTGACCTTGGGGCACCTGGGTGGCTCAGCTGATGAAGCATCTGCCTTCAGCTCAGGTCATGATCTCAGGGTCCTGGGATCAAGTCCCACTCAGGCTCCCTGCTCAGAAAGAAGTCTGCTTCTCCATTTGCCTCTGCCTCTCCCTCTGCTTGTGCTCTCTCTGTCTCTCTCAAATCAATCAATAAAATCTTAAAAACAAAACAAAACAAACCTCTGATCTTGCCCTTTCAAAACGTAGGCCCGGTTAATGAGTCCAGGTATATGACTGATACATACCAGGGTGGCCAGGGTGGTACACGCAACTGATTTGAAAAGGCCTTGTTTGATAAGATCACCAAGTTCTTCTTATGTTTTTCTAATAGCAAAACTACAGCTGCCTGGCTTTCAAGTGAACGAGTGCAATAACAGGGCCTAGTTGGTAGGCAACTCCCTTGAAGGAGGAGATGCCAAACAGGCTTGAACCAATTAAAGGGGACAAAGTCAGAAGGAACTTGACAAGTTCCCAGTTTCTTGGGAAATACTTTGAGAATTCTGCTGCCACCTTTTAAAATCAGACTTTCTAATGCCCCAGGTCTCTGGGTTCCTTCCCAGAAGGCTTTACCTCTAGAAAAGATGAGCGATAGTATCTGCACAAAGAAGTCCTTGGCAAGATCAGCTGTGTGGACACTGTAATGTTAAAGAACTCCAGGCTTATTTGGTAATTCTGGCAAGACACCTCATGAGAAAATATTGTGCGAAAAGTCTTTATTGATTCTTGAAATGCCATGGCTGAGAAAAATCTCCCATTTTGGTGTGCATGGCTATTTACTAGTCCTGTTAAATACACTGAAGTATCCTGAAGCATATAATCTCAATGCGATGCAATCCTTGGGCCTTACAGTTCTGTGAATGATCCAGATCATCTAATGTCATGTGACCCTATGGCATAAGTTTTGGGCTTCCATCCAGCATTGTGTTTTGAATGCTATGCTCTCTCAAGGTGCCCTTTCCTCATCCCAAATCCATGCTCCACACCGTTAAATCTGTGACTCACCACATTCTCCAAAAGTGGTGATTATGCCTGAAAATGATCAGCAGATGTTATGGAACATGCATTTCTTACGCTCATCTGCTTCTGTTGGCCCGAATTTCTGTCTAGGTTATGGACAACATTTAAAGGAGCACACGATCATCTCTCTAGCTGGGCCCCTTTGAAATGTCAAATATTCATTGCTCACGAGACAGTCTTGGAGGATTTGATTGTGAACTCCATAAGCCAAGTGATTCCTTACTATCTCATTTAATACTCCGAAACAGAGAGCAAGGCTCTGCAAGGTGGACTGCAGTGAACTTGATAGGAGGTGAATTCCTTTTTTGAAACTCAAATGTCTAACCATTGACTAATAGTGGTGGTAAGAAATGTGTCTTACTCAACATTGTCAATGTCACCGCTCAATTTGCTCCAGACTCGCTTTACAACTGCCTATTTGGCATCTCTACTTGGGTGTCTCAGGCAATCTCAAACTTAATCTCAAACTTAATAAAACTGAACACTAGGTTAACTACCTTTTCCCTAAATTTTTCCCATCTTGGTAAATGGCTCTATCATTTACCCATTGCTCAGGCTAAAAACCTAGAGGTGATCTTGAATCTNNNNTTTCCCTCACAACCCACTTCCGAATCCATCATCAAGTCCTCTTCTCTTTACAAAATATATCCCAAACCTGAGCACCCCCATCCTCTCTTACTTTGGCTACCCTAAGAGCCTAGTGACTTGTTTTCCTGCTTCTACCTGTGTTCTCCTCTACTATTCAACCAGAGGTCAGAGTGATCTTTCTAAAACAAATCCTTCCAATGATTCCTCATCACGTTTATAATCCAATCAAAATTATTTATTATAGGGGCACCTGAATGGCTCAGTCAGTTAAGAGTCTGCCTTTGGCTCAGGTCATGATCCCAGGGTCCTGGGATCAAGCCCGCATCGGGCTCCCTGCTCAGCGGGGAGCCTGCTTCTCCCTCTCCTGCTCCCCCTGCTTGTGTGCTCTCTCTGTCAAATAAACAAATAAAATCTTTTTTAAAAATTATTTATTATAGCCGTACAGGCTCTGCATACCTCTGTGACTACACTGCTCTCCTCCTAAGTCTATTCTAATTTGACTGGCCTTCAAATTAGAGCTAGTTGTTCTTTAAGCTCTATCTCAGGCCCCTTGCACTTGCTGTCCTTTCTCTGAAACATTCTTTCCCCAATGTTTGCACGGTTCACTCCCCTCCTTTCAGTGCTCTGCTCAAATGTCACTTTTTCAGTGAGGTCTTCCCTGACCAACCTATCTAACATAGCCCTCCTGTATACATTATCCCTTTACCAAAGTTGAGTTTTATTTAGAGCAGGCATCACTGCTGACACATTTAAATATGTGTTGAATGAATGAATGGTCTAGCACTGTAACCAACAGGGCTAGAGAGTGAATTTTACCACCTAATATCTAACTTTCTATATAGTAACATTGCATCTTTTCCCTCTGAACATAGTAGACTTCCCTCAGAACATACTTTCTTCTGGCAGTAAAACAAATATTTTTAATGCTTTGAAATTAAGTCCAAACTTAATCACATCAACATACAATTCCAAGAACACACAGGTACAAAAACAGCAAACTAGATCTTGGGAGGAGTAACACTTAATGGCGCGGAGCCACAGATTCCCAGAGCAAGCAAACATCCTTCCCCTGCAGCAGGGGAATTGCAAGATGTTACGCAAGACATCCTTCAAGGGTCTCGCAGGGTCCTGGGTGGAGTAGGAGACTCAGAACTGACTTACACCTTTGGAAGTGCTGCCATGCTATCAACTGCTAACCCTCAGGGCCTGACCTCAGCGAGCACAGCAACGCTGCATGCTTTGGACCAAAATGTCCCACACATCTCATTTCCCAGGATAACAACACGTGTCCCGCTCCAGAGCCAGGGCTACCAGCTCTTTTAGCACTGCAGGCTTCTGAGTGGAGCATTTACAGAATGAGAAAATGGGCAGAGGAAAAGAAAGTAAAGCGTGGAGAGATGGAGACGGGGAAGGGATGCCAGAACGGGGGAGGAAAAGCAGGAGAGAAAGCAAGGGAGACTGGAGGAGGTGGGGTGGAGATGGGAGCAGGGCAGGTGTGTGTGGGATGCCCCCATCCGCCTCCGGTCCTCTCACCGGCTTCGGGCTGGCTCTGCACTCGGGCCTTGGTGATAGGCATGCAGAGAAACTAGGAAGACATCATACCATCCCCATCGTGCCTCCTGAAGCCTCTTTCTGTCCCTGCTTCAGTTCCTACTCTGATTTCTCCTGTCCCTTCTCTTCCCCTCACTGCGCATTTCCTATCCCCCCCTTTCCTCCTCAACACACGGGTTTCCCATCTTTTGGAATGGATACATTTACTGCCCGCGAAGGAGAGTAGCTTTCCTTGTGCCCCTGGCAAAGCATATTAACAGGCATGGGGACATCGGAGTCTCTGGAGCGGCTTCCCTGTGGCAGCTGCCGTTCCTGTTTGATCCCAGCTGGCTGGGTCATCCCAAACCACTTCCTGGTGTTCGATGCGGGAACCTGCCAGAAGGACCTTTCCCCTGAAGTCTTAGCTCCTCTTTCCGTCCCAATCTGATTGCTCACTAGGTTTGAGGTTATTTTCTACCCCAGGGCATTTTCAGGCTGGAACGAGGACTCAACAGCATGACTCCAGTCGCGGTCAAAAGTCCAAGCACACGTGGTGAGATGCAGCGTTTTGGAGGCCTTGCCGGGCTCTGCGCCTAACCGGCCTCAGTTCCAAAGCAAGCTGGTAAGCCTCCCCTGCACGCATCTCATCAGCAGGAAAAGTGGTCTCCTTATGTCCAAGCTCCTTTGCTTGCTGTGTTCAAATTCCAGTTCTGCCACATGCTCACTGTACTGGCTCTTATGGAAGAGTTTCCCCTCTGGAAAAAAAAAAGGGCAATAATTCCCGTATTGTTGCGAAGATCAAATGAGATACTTTCTGGAAAGGACTCAGCACTGTTTCTGGCGCAATGGAGGTAAGCATATTGTTACTATTGCTATTCCATAAGGGGTCATTGCGGACAGCCTTAACAGAGATGGTTACTTTTGACTGCCCCGGGCTATAGCTCCTATTATCTCTCCTTCAGAGACCTTGACCAATTCAAAGCCTGTGAAATGTAACCTGTTAGGGCTCAGCCCAGCTGGGAATCCAGAGACCTCGAGGCGACTGGCAGGTGAAGGGCTGGTATGTTACAAGACCACGTGAAGAAACAGAGTGGGTCAGCCAGAAGCAACCAACCGAGGATTGCTACAGTTGTCTTCCTAAGAGTTCTGCCAGATCCGGCTGTGGAAGGACTAGGGAAGAGGCTAGGGTTTTAAAAGCAAGTAAGACAATAAAAACACTTTGTGTAGTTTCTTGTTAACTCTGGTGTGAATGGGTCTGGGGATGAAATCACTACAGGGATGTATTGATGCCTTTTAGGATTTTTATACCTTTTTCTCATATTATTACCTTTTTTTCTGTCAATATTCATCTAATACTGCCTTCTATCCACAGGCTGAGATAATGCAGGGCCTCTATAGTTTGGCAAGGAAGTATGGATTTGATATAATCACCAACATGAAGGTTCCAGCTATTGTTTAAAGGGATGGGAATGGTATTTGAGGTCTTACGGAGAAACCCTGTTGTGTTCTAGGGTCAGTGATGGGTCTCTGGACCTCTTGGGGGCATTAGGCTGAGTAAGAACCCAGAGCAGGAGGGGGGGTAGGAGGGTAGTGATTTCTTTCTAGAGAGTGGGCTGACACTTGAATGTGCAATAGGCCTGAGAGTCTCCAGGTTACATAAATAAAAACTGTCATGTAGGTGTTTATGCATAGAGATAAGCAGCAACTAGAAAAAGATCCATCATTTGTTACAAAGATGAGTTGGTGGGTGATTTGCTTTCTTTTCTATTCTGCTCTTATTGCTATGATGTAATTGATGTAAAAATATTTAAAACTCGAGAAAAGGAAAAAATCAAATTATCTCATCTACAACCTATGCTTTTTTTGACGGTATTCTTTGGCGCAGGAATTTTTTCAGAGGCTTTATCTCTGCCAGCTTTAGTTATTTAACTCCAGCTTCTTATTTTCCCTTCTGAGACGCATGAGACATGTCTCGTTCAGTCACGCCGGTTGGAAGCCTTAAGGAGAACTGGTAACATATCCAAGGTGAGGAAGAGTTATACATTCACGGGTTGAGCTTCAGAAATTCCTGGCTTCAAAAAATCAGGCCCTGCTGATGAAGCAAGCTTTTGCTGGTTCAGAAAGGACATTCCAGAAAGAACCTAGGTTTGGGGGGCTGAGGATATGAGTCACTGACCTGAAAACTCTAGATAGCTTGTTAACAAAAGTTTTTAAAAGCAGGGTGAAAAAACCAAAAACCAAAAAACATGAGTTTGAAGGAGATTTTTCGATTTTAGATTATACAGTACATCCAAACGAAGGGGAAGTTTCAGAGATTTCTTGTTTTCACTACCATAAGATGTGCCCTCCGATAACGAATGAGATTTGGAATAGTTCATGAAAATAATCTGAACGACAGCATAATGAATCTGGGAAGTTATTTCCTGTCTTTAGCTGGCTGAGGCTGAAGACCTGACTGCCATGAAAAATGAATGTCATGTCTAACTTTTTATCTGGCTCTCAGAGTCTATTTGTGCAATAAAATCCTTCCTCCTCAAGTCATTCTTACCTAAACTAGATTAGTCACATGGCGGTTCATAGGTGTTGATCTTTGTGTGATGGGTCTCCTCATTAATTTTGGCTGTTATCATCTGTTTTTATTTTACTCAACGTGCAGCCTGTATTCTTGTTGGAGCTAGGGGATTTGCCATTTAAACCTACCATTTAATTAACTCTCTTCTAGAAGGGCCATATGCACCCCAATGTTCATAGCAGCATTATCCACAATAGCTAAATCGTGGAAGGAACCGAGATGCCCTTCAACAGATGACTGGATTAAGAAGCTGTGGTCCATATATACAATGGAATATTACTCAGCTATCAGAAAGAACGAGTTCTCAACATTTGCTGCAACATGGACGGCACTGGAGGAGATAATGTTAAGTGAAATAAGTCAAGCAGAGAAAGACAATTATCATATGATTTGTCTCATCTATGGAACATAAGAACTAGGAAGATCGGTAGGGGAAGAAAGGGATAAAGAAAGGGGGGTAATCAGAAGGGGGAGTGAAGCATGGGAGACTCTGAGAAACAAACTGAGGGCTTCAGAGGGGAGGGAGGTGGGGGAATGGGATAGACCGGTGATGGGTAGTAAGGAGGGCACGTATTGCATGGTGCACTGGGTGTTATACGCAACTAATGAATCATCGAACCTTGCATCAGAAACCAGGGATGTACTGTATGGTGACTAACATAATGTAACAAAAAACATTAAAAATAAAAAAATAAAAAATAAAATAAAAAAATAATTACCTCTCTTCTTCTGATAAATGTCTGAGTCAGCTACAAAGGCAAGCTCATTCGTTCGTTCAACAAACACTGTTGAGTAACACGGTTCTCAAGGAGTGTACACTCCGAGAAAGGAAATAATTATATAAATAATTATACGTACTGCACAAATAATTGAAGCCAGGATGTGGCACAATAAGCTGGAGGAATTTTGAGGAGGCTCCTTTTTATCCAGGAAATGGAGGAAATGAGTTTCAAGATGAGAAGGGCATTGCTAAATAGGGAGAACCACGTGAGCAAAGTCGGAGAGGTAGGAAAGCACAGAATGCATTTGGAGTAGGCAGTGAGCTATCATTGACGTTTTTAGGCTGAGTAAGACACGTGCTCAGAGCGTCCATTTGGAAGAGCAACGATAATTATTTATTGTGGGGTTGCTATGGGCTAGGCAGTGTTCTAAGCCCTGGGACTACCCAGCAGTGGACAAAACAATCAAACAAAATCCCTGCCATCGTGGAGCTTACATTCTAGTGGACAACGATGGTCAGTAAACCAACAAAACAAATAAAACATACAGCGCTTCAGATGGTGATAAGTACTATGGAGAAAAAGGTGGAAGGAGGAAGGGATTGCGTGCATGCGTGCTGTGCTACAGTGGGTGCTCAGGAAGGCTTCACTCAAAGGTCACAGCAAAAGAGCTCCTGAAAAGAGGGCTTGAGCAGTATTAGGGTAACTAGGAGAAGAGTCCCAGGCAGTGGCAGCAGCAAGAAAAAAGGCTCCCAGATGGGAATGTGTTTGTAATGTTAGCGGAACAGAAAGGAGGCCAGTGTGGCTAGAGCCGAATGAGTAGGGTGAAGAGTAGAAAATGAGGCCGGAGGTGGGGGCCAGAACATGAGGCCTCATTTGCCACTCTAAGGATTTTGGCTTTCCTCTAAGAGGGAAAGCTCCGTTGGAGAGTTTGAAGACAGAAGGGGTACAGTGTGACTTAAATTTTTATGACTACTCTGGCTGGGATTATTTGCTCCAGAGACCCTGACTGTCAGTGGAGCGGCTGACTCTTGATCTCAGGTCCTGATCTCAGGGCTGTAAGTTCAAGCCCCGTGCCGGGTGAGGAGTCTACTTAAAATAAAATAAAATAAAATAAAATAAAATAAAATAAAATAAAATAAAATAAAATAGATAAAATAAAATAAAATAGATAAAATAGATAAAATAAAATAAAATACAAGGTAAGATAAGATAAAATACAGGTGCTCTACAATGAGAACGACTCTTTTAGAGCCTGCAATGTGTTCACCCATGCATTACCCTAACTTGAATCTCTCAAAAGTCCAATGCAATGTGTAGATGAGGAAACTGAGCCTCAGAGAGACTTTAAGTGACTTTCAAGGACACACAGCTTCTCAGGTGTAGAGTTAAGATTTAAACCCAAGTTGTTGATTCTTAGTCTAGTAGTCATCTTTCTGTCATACCACTATATTATCAACGGGACCTTTTTTCTCCCCGTCAGTTGGCCGCTAATATGTAAGAATTTGGATGGGTTTAGCTTCTATGCTGAAAAAATGCAGATGTTACCCGTAGTAATTTTTGGTTAATTCTATCTTTATGCGGCTTTGATCCTGTGGTCTGTCACCTTAACTCTCTTCTTGCCATTACAGCACGTTACTCTTAGCTGTGTTCTGACTTTGCTATTTGGCTAAAAGCTGCTTTTCAGCTTCGCCATCATTGCCATTGCTGTAGCCACTATGAAACACAGTACGGCGGTTCCTCAAAAAATTAAAAATAGGACTACCATATGATCCAGCAATCCCACTTCTGGATATTTATCCAAAAGAAATGAAATCATTATCTTGAAAAAAATAGCTACAGCACCATGTTCATTGCAGCGTTATATATAATAGCCAAGACATGGAAACAAGCTAGGTCCACTGAAAGATGAATGGATTCAAAGGATGTGAGATATCTGCATCTAGATATAGAATGCAATATTATTCAGTCATTAAAAAGAAGGAACTTCTGCTATTTGCAGTAACATTGATGGACTTTTAATGCATTATGCCAAATGAAATAAGTCAGAAGGAGAAAGACAAACACCATATGATTTCAATTATATGTGGAATCTAATAAAAACCCAAACTCCTAGATACAGAGAACAGATTAGTGGTTGCCAAAGGTAGAGGGAGGGAGGTGGGCAAAATGGGTAAAGGGGGTGAAAAGTACAAACTTCCTGTTATATGATAAGTCCTGGGGAATGTCAGGTACAGCATGATGACGATAGTTAATAACACTATATTGTATATTTGAAAATTGTTAAGAAACTAAATCTTTTTTTTTTTTTTAAGATTTTATTTATTTATTCGACAGAGATAGAGACAGCCAGCGAGAGAGGGAACACAAGCAGGGGGAGTGGGAGAGGAAGAAGCAGGCTCCTAGCGGAGGAGCCTGATGTGGGGCTCGATCCCAGAACGCCGGGATCACGCCCTGAGCTGAAGGCAGATGCTTAACCGCTGTGCCACCCAGGCACCCCAAGAAACTAAATCTTAAAAGTGCTCATCATAAGAAAAAAAGTCTGTAACTGTGGTGATAAATCTTAACTTACTGTGGTAATCATTTCACAATATATTTTACATATATCACAATATATCGAATCATTATGTTGTGCAACTTAAACTATTACAATGTTATGTGTTGATTATATCTTAATTTAAAAAATAATTGTCAAATCCCTATTTCACTTTCTGGCAACCCTAAACTTGATATGGCCGCCCATCGAGTGATCTCGAGGGAAGGTGTCATTTCTAATCAGCATACCATAAGTTATAAGAACAAGGTATGCCAGTCAGAGTTATGGTTAATATATGAGTATGCACCTTCAAATAGAGGCCAGCATTTTGGATGCAATCCTTATGTTGAAATTCTCTTAAGAGTTTAAATATAGAGTTTAAATTGCAGTATACTAATGGTGGCTGTGAAAGTTAATTTTGTATAAAAAGATTATTGAGAGCATGCAACACTGTGACTGCAGGAACATGTAGGACCTATAATGCCGAGAGTTTGTGGCTGCACTGGTTCAAACGTCTAAAGTTTGACATAACATTTTTAATAATAAAATTGTAATAATTCAGTTCTTTTTAAAAAAGATTTTATTTATTTATTTGTCAGAGAGAGAGAGAGAAGGAGAGAGAGAGAGAGAGAGAGAGAGGGAGTGCACAAGCAGGGATAGCAGCAGGCAAAGGGAGAAGCAGGCTCCCTGCTGAGCAAAGAGCCCCGATGCGGGACTCGATCCAGGACCCTGGGACGGGACTCGATCCAGGACCCTGGGATCATGACCTGAGCTGAAGGCAGCCGGCTAACCGACTGAGCCACCAGGCGTCCCTCAATTCTTAAATAAACATTAAGATTTGTCTTTATATCCCAGAAAGAATTAATTTTTAACATTTGACTCTTTAGCATTCAGCCAAAATGTGAATTGCATGAACCTCTTCAAAATCCTCCAAATTGCTTTTGAAATTAAAGTTACCTTAGCCTATGGATTTCTACATGATCTGGCTTGGCTTTAGTCTCCTGTTCAGTCCATTGTTCATACCACTCTTCCCCTCCCATCATTCTCTACTCACACCTGTCTCCTCCATTCTGTTACTCTGATGACAAGATTTTCCCCTTCAGGCCCCTGTTTTCCTTACCTCTTAGTATTCGTCAAATCTCAGGTCAGATAGCTTTACCTCAGAGGTCAGCCTATGAAAGTAGTCTGCATTAATCACATTAGCATGTTTTATTTCCTTCACAGCATTCATCTCTACAAGAAATTATCTTTTTTATATGCTCGTTGTCTATCACCGAGACTAAATTGTAAATTCCACGAGGGCAGTGACTTTGTTCATTGCTGCATTCTCACTACCTAGACCAGTGCCTTGCATAGAACAGGTGCTCAAAAAATATTTGTTAAATCAATGAACATGTAACATGACATTCAATAAGGATGCTGTCTGTTTTGACGGGGGCCTAAAGGACAATAGGTGCCAAGTACCCCTACATCCTAAAGGCAGGTATTAGTCTACCATGCAAAATATGCTAAGAAATTGTGGCACAGCATTATTCATCACTCATGCCCAGCCGAGAGAGCATGGAGGTGGGGTGGGGGACCGATGACTCAGGAAGAGTGTTGCTTTGGAGACACTTGATACTTACCCACTCCGCCCACAGGGAGAAGAGAGATGCTCCCCTAATCTCGGGATCTTTCAGGGAAACACTTGGAGAACTTGATATATGTCGCCCAGAGTCTTGGGGGGAATACAGGGACCTGGGATTGATACTTTCCTAAGAAAACCAGAGGCAGACTAGAGAGAGACAGAGAATACTGGAAACAAGCCACACTTTTCACCAACTATGGAAACATGAATTTTCCCAGAGGAAAGGGTACTGATGTAAGCAATTTACTTTGTTATACACCAAAAATAAGATGAATTAATGGGCTTATGGAGGGATGGATGGATAGAGAGATAAGTGATAAAAGAGTGTAGCAAAAATGTTCCCGGGGATGGTGGGAGAGAATTATACTCGAAGCCAGTTTATTTTATTTTTTATTTTTTAAAGATTTTATTTATTTATTTGTCAGAGAGACAGAGAGAGTGAGCGCAAGCAGGGGGAGCAGCAGGCAGAGGGAGAAGCAGCCTCCTCACTGAGAAAGGAGCCCAAAGCGGGACTCAATCCCAGGACCCCAGGATCATGACCTGAGCGGAAGGCAGATACTTAACCGACTGAGCCACCCAGGCATCCCTTGAAGCAGTTTAAAAGGGAGGCCAGCTAAGAAGAGTACTTTGCTGAGCACCCAAGGGATCAAGCAGATGGCTAAACCCCAAAACGTCGCAAGAGCTAAGACAAGGGTCATAAGTGGTTGCCCGAAAGTGACTTTGTGCATGTCATATATCTGAGACATCTGAGAATGTCTACCCTCCCTTGCACAATATAAACCTGAAGGAATTGGAAAGCTTAATCAGGGGGTAGTTAAGGCGGAGGAAGTGGAGAAGTAAAAGATAGAGAACAAAAGTGGCCTATACCACATAATCCCCTGCAGTCCTGAAGCAGGAGTGGGCTTGGGAAAAGGCAAAGCTTTAACTTGGAATAAAGTTTGTGTGACCTTCACGAGAAATCATCCAGGGCAGAATGAAGAGCAGCCCTCAGAGAATTTGAAGACTTAGTGGAGCAAAAGTGAAAGAATTTTGTGCTCCTACCCTACTGAATCCTGCTTATTCAATGAAATATACATGCCTAACAAAACCAGCCCTGAATGAAAAAATCCTGATTTAATATCATAGCACATGTTCATTTATCCAAAAAATATCTATCGAGCACCTGCTATGTGGCAGGCATTGGTATGGGTAGTAAGGATGCAGCAGTGAAACAGATAAGCATTTGATATAAATAGAAAAGCTTTATTTTATTTTATTTTTTAAAGATTATTTATTTATTTATTTGACAGAGATAGACAGCCAGTGAGAGAGGGAACACAGCAGGGGGAGTGGGAGAGGAAGAAGCAGGCTCCCAGCGGAGGAGCCCGATGTTGGGCTCGATCCCAGAACGCTGGGATCACGCCCTGAGCTGAAGGCAGATGCTTAACGACTGAGCCACCCAGGTGCCCCTAAATAGAAAAGCTTTAAAAGCCACTGGGGTTCATGGTAACGTTCCATATCTTGATAGAGATTTGGATTATGTAAGAACATGAATTTCTTAAAACTAGAGGTCAATATTTATAGTTTTTTCTTTTGATGTAAAATTTGTATGTAATAATGTGCACAACTCCTAAATACATGTTTGCTGAGTTTTAACAAGTGCACGATCATTACAATTCTGCTTCCCTCCATGGTCAGCAGATAATCTTGGCCCCCACCTCCCCAAGAAAATAGACACCATAGACAGGAATTCCTTCAACTTATAAATGTAACTGCAGTTATGTCCACCCTTTTGTCCTTTCCTTCCGTTATCATGGACAACATGTATCTACTCCCATCTAAGGCCAATTTCTTCTCCTGGTTTTACTTTGTCAGAGGCCTTGCTCTATTGGATTATTCCTCTCATCCTCAACTCTCATTTCAAGGAATGAGCTTGTTTAAGTACTAATGTTGGATTCTTTCACCCGAGGGTCCTCACATTAGCCATTTTCTTGGAACCACTTTCTTACTTCTTTTCCTTAACTCCTACTCACCCTTCAGGTCCTTGTTTAGATGCCATTTACTTACATAGGACTTCCCTGCCCTTCCATCCCACACCATGGTAGAACCTATTGAACTTCCTTTTTCATGACACACAGCTTACCTGTAATTACTTGTTCTATGTACGTCTTGCCCACAGGACAAACATGGTTTCTGCTCTCACAGTGTCTTGTTAACTACTATACCTCCAGTACTTAGCATAGCACCTGGCACTGTAAATATTTGTTGCTCAATGAAATGATTAATTAAAATTCAAACATATCATCCGTACGAAGCAGTATTTTTAAATGTCTTTTTTCTTCATATATGTTAATTTTTTATTCTAATTTCTATGTAATCCTTTCTAGGATTGTGTTAGATAAGAATGGCATTGTGACATTTTTGTTCATATAATTTCTTATAATTCTGTTCTTAAAATTTAAATGAATATCTTCTACAAAGAAGATTCTCAAAGAGAATGATTTTATAGTCATAAAAATCCTATAATACGGAAAGATCCTTAGAGAGCCTCTATTTCCATTTTCTCAGATTATTCCCTAGAACCAGGAAGGAAACCAAGTACTGTGGTATTTTTATGACTACATTGGTACGGAATTATTATTATCTTTTTACTTAGATCTGGATGTCTTATGGCTAGAGACCACCCGTGGGGAGACATTCTGAAAATTCAGAATTCTTTTTATCTTTCAATTGTGAAGGAGGGTGATCATGTTAGTTTACATAACTACTTCGTATAAATAGCTTAGCTTTTCTATGCAAACCTAAATTTATTCTGCATTCATTGATAAACACTAGGGGCTACATTACATGAATTCTTCCTGTATGTAACATCCCGACATGCATGTACAATTTAAACAAACATATACACACACACATATGCACATAAACACATAAAATTTGAGAATAAAAATATTTTATTTAGTTAAAGCTAAACCAATGAAAGATCTCTGTGTACAAATATTAATGTTTCTCCTTATAAACAGTTTCTACTGCCAGCCTTGATGTAAGTTTTGTTGACCCAATACAGCTCCTTTTACCAGGTCAAAGTACGTGTCAATATAAGTACAGTTAGAGGCTTCACAGAACAGCCTCTTCTTGGAATCCGATTCAAACAAAACCAGAATAACAACCTAGACTAGCAGAAAAGGCAATTCAAGTCTTCACTGATGTCTTCTGAAGCATGACAAAGCAAACTTCTTAAAATTCTCTTTCCCAGCTGTAAATCTCCATTCCAGTCCCTCAAACAGAAGCCACCTCCACTCCTTTCCTTCACTTCAGTATAATTTAGCTTATATAGCATTTTATTTTTCTTCCTCACCCTGGAGCCAACCAGCAAGCAAGAACTATTCCGGGAAGAGGTACCTGTTGGAAGGTTTGTCTAAAGAGATGCCCAGAGGGACTCAGCCATGCTTACCAAGTGCCCAGTTTCCTCAGGAGCTACTGAACTGGAGATGAAAGGAACAATTAATAAGCACAGGGAGGACAGCAAAATAGCAGAGTACATAGTTACCTGTTGGTTGGTGTGATACAGACTGAGTAAAATTAGGGATTCTGAAATAGGCTGGATCAGCCTGGAGGTTGAGTGGAGATGAGCGTGGGCCTGGACAATGAATTACCTAATCAATACGCATTTGTGGAACCTCCTGACTCGGTTTCTCTCCAGTGGCCCTTCTGTGGTATTTTCCTTTATAGTCATGACTTCCTTCTGCTGGGTAACATAGGGAAGGATCGCTATGTACAGTGGGCAGCTAAAAGCTCTTCCAACATTACTAAGAGGTGGCTTGGAATAATGAAGTAGTCTCGGAGGTCCCTGAAGACTGGAACCCTGGCATTCTGGCTCCCAAGTGGCCGGACACACCTCCAGTTTAACAATCCAGAGGGACAGTTAAGTCCGGCTCAAAGCGCAGAGTGGTTTGGGGGACCTGCTTACGGGAATCTCCACTTGGCCTCAGCCTCCAGGTCAGCCAGCCCAGGCTCCCGCTGCCACCTGCTCAGGACTTCTGCTGTCACTCCGCCCACGCCTCTTCTCGGCCCCTCCCCCCTTTCCCGTCCGCGAGCCGCCATTTTCAACTTCTCCTGTCGCCTCTTTGGGCCTTCCTCGGCTTCCGTCCCAGATGATCCCTCCCCGAGGCTGCCACCGCCTCCTTCTTCTCCGGGAGCTGGAGCCACCCCCTCGGCCAGTGGCGTAGCCGGACTCCGTGTCGGGGCCAGCCAGATAGGGGCGGAGGTCCTGAGCCCTGTCTCGACTGGAGCGGGGGGCCATGGAGAAAGCGGCCCGAGGCGCTTTCCACACCGACTAACGCAGGCCCGTTGCGGCTGCAGGCGCCATGGACCGAGCCCCCGCTGACCAGGTACGCGGGCTCGGGCTGGGCCGGCCGGGCCGGGTGCTGGGGGTCGCCGCTTCCTCCAGAGCGGGCCCTGGTCTCTGAGCGTGGGCCTGGACCCCCGGAGTCCTTGGGTTCCTGCGGAAGCAGACTCCCCTCGCCTGAGAGCCTGGCGGCGCCCCACTCCTGCATTGTTCCAGTTGCTGCCTCGGGGACTGGGGCTTTTCCAGCCCTGGTTACCCCCCCCCCC